>NW_005371441.1:2885316-2912640 GCF_000412655.1 Myotis brandtii | reverse complement strand
TCCTCCCCCCCCTCAAAAACAGGGGGAAAAATATCTTCAGGGAGGATAAAAAATAAAAAATAAAAATCAATGGAAAAATATCCTCACCCAAGGATTAAAAAAAAACAAAACAAAAAAACACAAACAATGGTGCTTTATAGTGGAGGTATAGTGCTCACCTCTGCTGAGCCTTCTTTGACTGTGATGCTATTCTTCATCTTGAACTTGAACTTGAAGTGCTTAATTAATGACATTCATATTTCTTTTCCTCCGCAGGATATGAAACAATTTGAAGCAGAGCTGAAGCACCTACAAGTGGCTCTGGAGCAAGCCCAGACAACCCTGGCTTCCCCGGAAGTGGGACGCCTTAGTCTCAAGGAGCAACTCTCTCATCGACAGGTGAGCAAAATCAACCCGGGGAGCTGAGCGGGAGCCTAGATTTTTAAAAGAGGAGAGTGAGGAAAAAAGATTTTTAAACTCAGTTATAGTCTTAGCTCTGTATGCTAAGTGTTTTTTAAATGTTTTAAATATATTTTTTATTGATTTCAGAGAGGAAGGGAAAGGGAGAGATAGAAACATCAATGATGAGAGAGAATCATTGATGGGCTGCCTCTTGCCTGCCCCACACTGGGGATGGAGCCCACAACCCCGGCATGTGCCCTGACCGGAATCGAACCATGACCTCCAGGTTCATAGGTTGACGCTCAATCACTGAGCCACAACTGACCAGGCTCTATGCATTGTTTTTGTAATATTTCTTGGAAAATGTTTATAACTTGTAAACACGCTGTAACTTGTCTCTTGCTTATGAGAGAAAGTCTTGGGTATAAAAGTGTGGACTATACTCGCACTTTCAGCACCTGCTGTGTGAGGTGGAGTCGCTGAAGCCGAAGGTACATGCTGTGCAGACCTGCCAGAGCGCGCTCCGCATCCCCGAGGACGTGGTCACCAGCTTGCCGCTCTGCCACGCGGCCCTGCAGCTGCAGGAGGAGGCCAGCCGGCTGCAGCACGTGGCCATCCAGCAGTGCAACGTCATGCAGGCACGTGCGGGGGTCCCCACGCCAGCCCAGCAGCAGCCAGGGTCATGGCTCCTTTACTGAGCTTGTGAGGGCTCAGCCCTCAAAACACACCCAGAGTGTGAACTGTGACAGATGGTTGTGGTTCTGTAAAATTAGGGAATGAAATGGTATTATTTGGATCACCCATGAAAGCCTGGGGAAAGCTCTATAAAAAGATATCTGTTGGTGAACACTATCTTTTAGCGATATTTTTAGAACAACAGCTTATAAAGGTTAATATTCTATTTAGCCATATTTTTTGCCTCGATATTCATCTGAGAATCATCTAGAACCTTGAAATATGACTTTACTGCTAGCACATATTATAGAATTTTTTTCACATTTCAGCTTATTGTTGCACTAAATGCATTTTTGTGCCTGAGAAGTGCACCCAAGTATAACTATTAGTCTGTTTAATAAGAGAAAAATCATTTATTAGGAAAATATGATACTATTTACTTCATATCTCATTTCAACTCATGTTGCACCATTTCTTTCTTTCTTTCTTTTTTTTAAATCCTCACCCGAGGATATTTTTCCATTGATTTTTAGGGAGAGTGGAAGAGAGAGGGAAAGACAGAAAGAAATATCCATGTGAGAGAAACACATCGGTTGGTTGCCTCCCGTATGTGCCCTGACCAGGGTCCGGGCCGGGGAGGAGCCTGCAACAGAGGTACTTTCCCTTGGTCGAGATCGAACCTGGGACCCTTGGGTTTGCAGGCTAATGCTCTATCCACTGAGCCAAACCTGCTAGGGCTCATCTTGTACCATTTTTACCCAAAAATTATGTGCATATCCTCTCATTACATTGCTAATGGCCTCTTTGGTCAACTGTCCTTATTCCATATATTGTCATTTGTTTGGCAGTAAATTCCTGGGAATAGAAGTCACGCTGAAGTAATTTTTTATCCTCTACTCCAGCAGTTACCAAATGCCTTACATATATATTCAGTATTCTTAGATGGATAATCATTATGTTTTTACACTGTTCCTACCATGCCTGACCATGACGTTGCCATCTTCAGGACAATGAATAGGGGAAGATAGAGCATCTCGCCACTTAATTGGTTTGAGTTCCTGAGTAATCTTGGCAGCATGTTTTGGAGAGAAGGTTCTGGAACATCTGAGCAAAGTTGAGGCTTTGGATCACCTAGGAATTTTACCCATCATTTCGTTATTCCCCAGACACACAGGTGATAGGAGTTCAGTCTGTAGTTGGCTGACAGCAGCACAGCATTGCTTCCCCAGCTACTGATATGGAAAGATAAGGCTGTGGCCTTTTTTCCCCCATAGGAGGCTGTGATGCAATATGAACAATATGAACAAGAGATGCAGAGCCTCCAGGAGCTGATAGAAGGAGCCCACAGAGAGATCGAGGATACGCCCATGGCCACCAGCAACATCCAGGAGCTGCAGGCCCAGATTTCTCGGCACGAGGTGAGACAGGAACACAGGAAGGGGGGCAGGACACTGGCTGGATTAGAATCTGTGACTGGTTTCCAGTGAATGAGAGAGAAAGGTTCTCCCAGTCCCGCACATACGTGTTCGGTTCTTGGGCAGTCTCATGGGCTGTGTTTGCATTTTGAGGCCTACTGGCATGAATCTTCCCCCCACATGCACACTTTTTAAAAAAAAAAAATGTTTTCATTGATTTTTAGAGAGAGAACAAGGGAGAAGAATTGATCGGTTGCCTCCTGCAGACCCCCTACTGGGTATCAAGTTTGCAACCCAGACATGTGCCCTGACAGGGAATCAAACCTTTGACCTCTTGGTGCATGGGAGGACACTCAATCTACTGAGCCCTGCCCACTGGGTGAAAAATTGATTTTTTTAGGTGATTTCCCAAGTCCCCAGATCTAGTTCCTCAAAGAAAACAGATTCTAATCTAGTATTTTGGGCTCCAAGTTAGTTTTCACTGCAGCAGGATCTATCTGGGCTACCTCATTGCCCAAAAGAAAAGAATGATGGGCCCAGAAACAAATGACCTGCCCAAGGTCATGAAGCTGGTTCCCAGCACAGACAGCTGCCGACTGTTCTGGCTCCTGATCAGAGATCTGCTCATTTTGTCACATTCTCTGCTCATCCCCCCCCCCGCCAGTTCTAAACATCAGTGTAGACAAGTGTTAGCTTTGTCATGGGATTTAGAATAAATCTTCAAATCAATGATGGCCTAGCCCTGGGCAGGGCTCATTGTATGTATAAAACAAACACAGGAAGGAAAGTGCTGAGAGGAGTAAACCTGATTTGCGATAACATGAAAGTTTGGAAGAATGCTTCTTCCTGTACTTTCAGTCTGCTGTTAATAGAACCAAATCTTGATGAGAGCCTGATTTCCTTACGGATAACTTGAGCACGTAGGGTAACTGATAACTGATTCATTTCCCATTTTTTTCTGTGATTTTTCGAATGTTGCATTTAATGAGAACATTATCCTGCCACTTTCAAATCATAGGAGAGCACACACAGGCCTGCTGCTGTCCACCTGGCCTAGGCCTACCCCTGAGTGCAGGGGGCAGCCACAGAGGGCAGCTCTCCTTGGAGTAGCCACTGCTCCAGAAATCCCCACGGATATGCTCATTCTTTATAATCATTTTCAGAAACAACCAGTAAAAATTAAAAACACATATGCTTTCTGAGAATAGGGAACAGGTCAACCCAGTCGGTGCTCCATTTTAACAGAGCAGACTTGACCACCAACCCACAAAGTTAATGGGAGATAGGCAGGCTTATCTTAGGGAAGAAAGTTCTGGAGAGCTAATTCTGCTCTCAGTCACGTAGGGTAACTATATAGTGCAGATTCTCATGAGCATAGGAAATCAATGTCTTTTGGAGACCAGAATTGCATTTTTTAAAAAAATCTTTATTGTTGAAAGTATTACATATGTCCTCTTTTTCCCCCCATTGACCCCATCTAGCCTGCCCCACCCCCCACCCCACACTATTGTCTGTGTCCATGGGTTATACATATATGCATACAATTTCTTTGGTTGATCTCTTGAATTGCATTTTTAACAAACAACCCAGATGAGTTTTACACACAATTGAGCTGAGAACTGCTTAGGCCATGGGTGTTTACTGTCAGTGTGGGCACCCGCTGGTGCTGCAGTCTTGACGGGCAGTGATCATCCATGTGGCACAAAGGGCGGAAGGACTAAGACTCACTGTGCTTCACAAAGATTCCTCTCACCTACCTGATGGGGCAAGCCATTGTAAGAATGCGCGAGGATTTGTCCTATGGGAACAGAACTCAGGGAGTACAGTGAGCTGGTAGTTGTCTTTTACTAGTGTATGTGCCTGTTAACTAATTATTAATAGAGTACCCATGTGTTAGGCATGAGACCAGATATATAGTAAATAGCAACTTAATCACTACTGTACTTTTAAAACTGTTAGGTTTGAGTATCTAACAGCCTTAGTAGGTAAAGAAGTGATGATTCCTACTTTTTAAATCCTTGCTTGAAAAGTCCCTAACTATTCTAGATGTCAGAAGATCAGGCCAAAATGACAATAATAACAAAATGGTACACTGTGTGTGTATGCATATATGTATACACATACACGTCCATATACACAGACATATGCACACATGTATGTCATTTTTTATTGTTGTCATTTTGTTTGTTTCTGAACTTCAAGTTCAAAGCTCTAGTTTGAATGTCAGTGTTTTTAAAATGAGTGTATGTATACAGATCTGTATATACTCACTCATTTGAAAGACACTGACATTTAATATCTTTGCCATAAACTGTTTTGTACAAACTTTTTAGACAAAGGAGCCAAATACAAGGAATAGGAAAAAGTAATGGTGTTGTAGTTTTTAGGAATAAGTTTTAGAATATACACTTTCATTTTTTAAAAGAAGTAGTCATCTTTTAAGTAAGAATATAATGTCAATATTTTAGAATTATAGTTCTAACTTATTATTTTAGAATGTCAATATTTTAGAATTTTTAATAGCTGTGTGCTGTCCAGAATATATTTTCAATAAGCTCCTGGTAAAAGGTTTAAAACCTCTATCTCTCAAGACAATTTTTTCAACAAGAAACGTATTTAAAAGCTATTAAATTTGAGCTGAATAAGTTCAAAGCTCTAGTCTGAAGCATCAGAAACATGTGAGGCCTGGTAGAGAACATGAGGGAAATTTTGATGAATGCAAAAAAATTTTATTTGGGGAGTCATCTGCATTAAAAAATTAGGCTTTGGTATGTAAATATTACGCTAATCTACAAAAACAACTCCCAGGGACACAAGAATGGCAAGCAGTCTGCTTGCTGCCCAGGTCTGCACAACTGACTGCTCTATTGGAAATATTCAGTATAGAGCTGAGCTTTGCATTTTTTTGTAATTTTAGTCATCACATGACCTGATTTCCATGGCATGAACCATCTGGCAGTGACAGGTTCTTCAGGCGCTGGAAAGAGAGCGGCAGGCTCTTCAGGTTACATAAGTTCCTGACTGCGCACGCAGCATCCCTCGGGGTTAGGATCCCTGGCCGGAGCCTGGGTGTCCTGCCCAGCGGCTCTGGCCCCTCTGCGCCCCGCGCGGTGGTCCGGCTCCGGCACCCAGCGCTGCAGGCAGGCTCGCTGCCCCTCGCCGTCCACATCCTGCCTCCCACCGCGGCTGCCGCCAGGCTCAGCGCTGCCATCTCATTGGCCAGCCCTGGAGGAAGATGAACGCGGCTCGCTGTTTCCTTTTGATGCTGCTCTGACACTCAGGGGGTGGGAACATGTTTCCTCAGGAGCTGGCTCAGAAAATCAAGGGCTACCAGGAGCAGATCGCCTCCTTGAACTCCAAGTGCAAGATGCTGACAATGAAAGCTAAGAACGCCACCATGCTGCTGACGGTGACGGGGGTGGAGGGGCTGGCGGAGGACTTGGACCGGGAGCTCCTCCCAGCCACCTCCGCCCACCCCTCTGTGGTCATGGTAAGTAAGGGTCAAGGCCAGGTTTGCTGGCGCCCTGCACTCTCTCTCTCTCTGACTGCACCCTGGCTCCTGGCTCCTGGCTCCTGGCTCCTGGCTCCACGTTTACCCTCTCTGACTGCACCCTGGCTCCTGGCTCCTGGCTCCACGTTTAGTCTGGCTTGTTTTAGGGATCAGAAGTAGGTCTTGCCGAGGAGAAGTGAGGAACAGGCTCCTGAAGTCTCTGCTACATTTGGGCCAGAGCCAATATTTGACACCGTAAACAATGACAGTTGACATAAAGCTATTTGCTTGAGACTACTGAATTACTTAACATGCCGAAGGTCGGCCCTGCATTTGTTTATAACTGAGCAAGAACACCGAGAGGCTCTAAGTATTTAAAACAAAACAAAACAAAATACCTTTGCACAGTTTTCTAGTTTTCTGGGAGATGGGAGAAGCATGCTACATATATTGTGTGCTTTCCAAGTTAAAACATTGGCTGGCTAGATATGTGTGTTTAGTTGTAGAAATGTTTAGTAAAATATCGAAGAAGGGCTATTCTTAGAAAAATAAGAAAATAGCTTAAGCTTTGGATTAAAATAAAGAAGTTCCACTAATTTCTGCCTGCATTATTTCCCCATCACTTTGCATGTAAAATGCATGAATTATTTTGGTAACTCAGTGTGTTCCAGTGCTGTGTACTTCCCACACATATGTGCTGTGCCATGTCTAGTGCATAACCAATACTTAGGTGACATGTCCCTCAGGGTGCAATTGTCTTCTCAGAATATTTGAAATTTGAGCTGTACACAAAAGTCCAAGCTCCATTTGATAGACCCTTCCATCATGTGTACAATTCATGTTTTTTAAAAAAAATTATTTATAAAGGTACAAACAATCAAGAAAAGGAAAATAAATTAGAGAACTATTTCGTCAACCACAAAACTTTTACTCTGATATGCACCTGCTAGCCCTGTTTCTTTACAAATGGTTCCTAGCTTCATGTTCACCTGCACCACACTTTTAAATACTAACACACGTGTAACACGAGTGTGTATGAGATGCGGGTCTCAGTCATTCTAACCTTTGTTATGCTAGTATAATGATCTCTGACCTCTGCCTGACCAGGTCTTTTGTTGCACAGCTAATTGATTTTTAAATTAATTGACAGATGACTGCAGGTCGCTGTCACACTCTGCTCTCACCTGTCACTGAGGAGTCTGGGGAGGAAGGAACCAGCAGTGAGGTCTCCTCTCCGCCTGCCTGTCGCTCCCCGTCTCCTGTGGCAAACACCGAAGCTTCTGTGAACCAGGTACCTACCACCCGCTCGGGGGGGCCCCCCTCGCTGTGCTCTCTGGACGCCTGCAGGACCTCATTCCTGTCGGGCTGAGGGTGTGAATCCTGGCCTTTGAGGAACACACCGTGAGGTGTGACAGTTGCACAAGCTGTGATTGTCATGTGAGACCACTCCTGGCTTTCCAGGTCATCTCCTCTCCAGGGCTCCTGGCAATGAGATGAGCAAAAACTGGGTCACAGAAATGATAGCTGGAGAAGGCTCTGTTTTACAGCATGTGGCTCCGGTGTCTGACAGCTCTCGGTAATGGAGCCCTGCATCCTAACAGAAAAGGAAATGTTTATGTCGCCCATGTAAAATAACGTGGTTCTATTGCTCTGTGAATATGTGTTGACATTAATTTTGACAACTACCAGCTCAGGTTTTTTAAAATATATTTTTTTATTGATTTCAGAGAGGAAGGGAGAGGGAGAGAGACATAGAAACATCAATGATAAGAGAGAATCATTGATCAGCTGCCTCCTGCCTGCCTCCTATTGGGGATGAGCCCACAACCCAGGCATGTGTCCTGACTGGGAATCGAACCGTGACCTCCTGGTTCGTGGATCGACGCTCAACCACTGAGCCAAATCAGCCAGGCCCAGCTCAGATTTTGAAGCTGGAAAACTTCGGTTCGTCATATCATACTTTTGTTTCATTTACTAATGGTCATCCAATTTAAAGGTCTGGCTGCCGGTTTATATATTAGAATGCCCAAGTAGATTTGAGCTTTTACACTTATCATTCAATAATCTTAAATTTTATTTTTTTTATAAAATAGGAACAATGCCTTGTTTTGAGATGCCTTTTATCACACATTATATTAAAATAGATTCTATAAAAGTATGTCAAAATTTTTCATGGAAATATTAGATAGAAATAAAAAAGACACTCATACAATAATCAACAAATTTTAAGGCATGTTGAGTAATGCTACCTTTTTCTCATTTAGCCAAAACAACTAAACATTATTTAAAAAATTGTGTTACTATAAAATTACGTAAATAAAATAAAGAAAATTATGTAAATGTTCTAAGAGGTTTAGCTGTATTATCAAGGAAGAAATATTAAACAGAGAGCCCGAGCTGGTGTGGCTCAGTGGACTGAAGGGTCCCTGGTTCAATTCCAGTCAAGGGCACATGCCCAGGTTGCGGGCCCGATCCCCAGTGTTGGGCATGCAGGAAGCATCCAATCAATCATTCTCATCATTGATGTTTCCATCTCTCCCTATCCCATCCTCTCTGAAATCAATACAAATATATTGAAAAAAATATTACAGAGAGCAAAGGCTCTATTAACTATATTACAAATTGATCATACTTTTTAAAATTTTAAAGCAGAAGCATTCAAAATAGGGTTTCTGTGATAAAGACAACCCCTCCTCCCCCCAGAAAGGAGAATAAAATTGATGACGCCTTTAGATGAACAGTTCTCTTGGTTAAAATCTCTATAGTTTGAGAGCAGTTAGCGGTTCATCCATTCATCAGCTACATCCTGAGTGCCTGTTCGGAGTGAGGTCTTGTGCCGGGTCCCAGAGGTGCAGCAAAGGGGAACACAGCTGGGCTTTCTGCCCTCCAGGCCCTTGTAATCTACAGAGAAAGATGGCTGTGGGACCAATAATAACAAAAGTGATGAGAGGAAATTGAAAAACAGCCCAAATGGGGAAGTTCAGGGTGCTCTGGAGGATTTGGGGAACTGTTCTCCAAATTCTGATTTTAAAATATGCATTACTCACTCTTTGAAATGTTCTTTCCTGTGGTCACATATTATTAGGATCAGAGAAACATGGCTGCAGTCAGCTGTTGATTGTTTAGAAAAAAATATATGCCTAATATTCTTAAAATTGAACAATAAACACTGGCCTTGAGACTAACACTGTGGGAAGAATATCCCTTTTCTGAAAATATAAGTCTCGATGCTGCTTCTCCTAAAGTGTCTTTCAGAGGACATGAAAGTGTCCTGTAAATGATAATTATTTATCATAATTATTTTAACTGTCGAGCTCAAGCAAATCCCCAAATTGTGAGTGAGATTATGCTTTATTTTAATCCCACTTGTCACTTCTCTCCATCAAAGGAAACTATCCATTAAATCACATTGTTAACCTAACATACTTATATGTGATACTACAAATTCTTTCTAAATTTCATTCAGTTTATGTTAAGCAGCTCTACTAGGCAGAAGCTATTAAAAAGCAAAAGTGTTATGTTTGGTGTTGCCTTAACAAATTGACCCCATCATCTACGGCCACATGCCATTCTTCTACAGTAATGTAAGCCAGGGGAGAAGGAATAAATACAGCCCGAGCCGGTGTTGCTCAGTGGATAAAGCATCTGCCTGTGGACTAAAGGGCCCTGGGTTCAATTCCGGTCAAGGGCATATGCCCGGGTTGCATGCTCAATCCCCAGTAGGGAGCGTGCAGGAGGCAGCCGATCAATGATTCTCTCTCATCATTGATGTTTTCATCTCTCTCTCCCTCTCCCTTCCTCTCTGAAATCAATAAAAATATATATATGTTTTTTTTTTTTTAAAAAGAAAAGGAACAAATACAACATGGCCAGTGAAGCACTCAATAAAAATATATTTAAAAAAAAAAAGAAAGAAAAGGAACAAATACACATGGCCAGTGAAGCATTGGATTCACAAAAGTTTGTCTTGAAACTGGGAAGGACATTTAGAATTCGCATGCGTTCCAGTTTTCAGACTCAAAACACGGTACAGAATGTGCACAGCTGCTTTATACAGGCCCAGCGGTTTAAAAAGGTTTTGTGCTTGCTGCTCCTGTAAGTAGATCCCTGTTATATAACGAGCGGATCGCCCACTTTCGGGGTGTTCTGTCTCTGACAATAGTTGTTAGCTGAAATGTGGTTCCAGTTTCACCCGCTGGAGGATGGATGAAGGAAGCAGCCCCAGGATGGGCTGCAGGCTCCGTGGTCCCGATGGAAGCCAGCCAAACAAGACTGCAGTGCCTGGGAGAGCTGAGGAGAGCACAGCTTTGAAAGGGGATAGTGTAAGGGCTGGGGCGCTGGGCTCCAGGTTAAAGGTCAGCGCAGGTCCCAGCTCTCCCTCCTCTAAGCTGAACGTCCTTGGCAAGTGCCTCAGTCCCCGCATCTGCCATGGGAAGCAGTGCTGCCGCTTTCACACAATTGTGAAAAAAGTTTAAATATGATGTTAATCGTTAAAAGTACCTTTTTGACTGGAAAATGGTGATGAAATGGTAGCTATAGTTTTCTGAATTTATTTCCTTAGGAATCTACTGGATAACAACTCCTGGAACTTAGGCACATAAGTCACAGACACATATTTCTCAGGGTGATTCCTCAAAATGACAAAGATTGCCTTTATTTGGTACCTACTTAAAGCACTGGTGGATTTATTTTATTGAATCCATGTCATCCTCAAAGAGGTCCAAGTTATTCATCTACAAAAGGCGGTGTATGTTCAAATCCTTAAAACACACACACATAACAGTTCTCCTTCCTGTCTAACAGGCCTGAGCCACACATACACAATCATAATCAAACACAAAAGCGCCAGAAAAAAAGATATTTTGGTAACAGATTTATTTTATTCTAGCTCTTTTAAGAGCCTTTTAACAATTTATAATAGAGCCTTTAATTTAAAAATGTTTACAACACTTAAAGCAACTTTTCCCTTGAGGAGTGTAATAGTATAGACATGTAAATAAAACAATAGATTTAAAGAAGCACTTTGATATGGATGATTCATGATGTACATGTATGTCTGCCTGTTATTTGTCAAACAGCAGGATGTGCTCAGGATCAGAGACTACAGGCATTTCTCCTTCAGGGAGCCCCCAGCCTGAGAGCAGCAGGGAATTACAGTAGATCGGGATGCGTGCTCTGACAGCGAGCACCTAAAACCAGGCTGGAGTCCAGGATTGGTCAAGGATGGCACCTTTAACTTTAAGACAAGAGTGAAAGTTAGGCAGTTGTGAAGTTTTCCAGGCAGAAGGAACCCCAGGTAGGAAGGTGTGCTATCAGAAAGGAAAATGGCCCATCAAGGCAACTGCAAACAGTATCGGTGGAACTGGAGGAACAGATTTGGTGGAGAAGGAGAAAGAGAAATGAAGCTTAGAGGGATGCAGGAAACACACCCTGAAGGACCTTGGATGCCACACAAATGAATTTGAACTTGATCCAGGAGCTAATAGTTAACTGTTGATGAAAATCGACTAGAAGCTACGTACGGAAGTGAGTTTTAGATGGATCAACCTGGGTGGATGTGGACAGTAGAATGGAGATGCACCAATTCAGAGCCAGGGAGGGAGTTAGGGACAGAGTTGCTGTCAGAGCCAGGCCCAGACTCGAGCTGCAAATGGGAGAGACAGCAGGGGGATGGTGGCCACCTGGACAGCACCGCTCCACATACAGGAGGCAGCCTCTCCCCTGTTAGAGTTGCTGCGACCCTGTGGACACAGCGTCCAGGCTTCCTTCCCTACCTTCTGATTTGCAGGAGAAGCCATGAATCTGGATTCTTACCAAATCTCCCTGTCTCGGTGAAGAATAATTTAATCAATTTGAAACACTGTATAAACCAATCTACAGGTGTACGGGCTGCCAGTGTACAGCCTGGGAATGGGGGAAGGCACTGTAATGAGAATTTGCACCAATGCTGTGGCAGGGGCATGCGTCAGTAGAATGTCATTTTTACATAAGCAGTAGTTGATAAGGAGAGAAGAAATAGCAAATAAATATCAAGTCTTTAGCTTAGGTGAAAGACGGATAATGCTTTATCATTTTTTCCTAAGTTCATTTGTCACCCTCGATTGCTTTTTAAATGTTGAGTTGAAAGAGACTGGGATATACTCATTCAACTGTGTATGTGAGTCAGGAGCTTATAAATACACCCACGTTTGAGAATGAGCGGAGAAAAACTATAAACGAGAAAGACTGAATGACTAGAGGGCTGGGTGGAGAGCAGAGAGATGAAAGGCAAGTGTTTCCAGAAAGGATGGCCGGTGGCATGGATGCTACTGAGCGGTCAAGCCAGAGAAAGGCTGGAACATACTCCTGTTATTTCGTAGGGAAGAGCCACTGATGATGAGGCAAGAACAATTGCAGTGGACTGGTTAGGACTGAAGCTCAACTGGGCATTTAGAAGTTGATTGAGGGTGAGAAAGTGAACATATCAAGTGTAAACTACCATTTTCAGAAGCTGCATTATGAACTAAAAGGGAGGAAAGTAAGAAATGGTGATTACAAATGTGTATACAGGTATATACACATGTAACGACCCATCAATAATTTGTGAAATTTCTAATATATGATATCCTGCAAGAAAATAATTATGAAAGAAAGACTATTTGCAGGGGTTTTCAGAGGGAAAAGATTTGACTCTGTGCTGAGGAGAAAGTCAGGAGAGAGGGAGAGGATGTTAAGGGACCGAGCCCTTGAAAGCAAAGATGGATGGGATTCTAGGAGGGTGAGCCTTAAGCAAGGAAACTGGCCAGAATAAGAAAAAGGTGAGTCTGAATACAGACATACTTTTGGAAATTTCAGAATGTTAGGAGTATCTCTTGGGTGGCTTCATTGCGTGTCTGTACGCATGTGTGTGTATGGGGGCATGCACATACATGCATCCTTTAAAGTAAAATTATATTGAGTTCTGGTTGGGGTTTTCCAAGTGAGTGAAGCAGAGGTCAAATGGACAGAGGAAACGAAGCTGTTGGCAAAAGAAATGTTTAAGTAACTTTAGATGTCGCTGGTGCATGGGGGTTGAACCAAGTCAGTGCTGACAGGCTATCATGTTCAAGGGTATGGAGGACTGAAGTGGGTTGGAGGTGCATGAGGATGAATGAATATGAGCTTTTCCAAGGACTGGAGAATACCAAGGTCACCGACCAAGGAGGTGACAGGGCTAGGAAAGGAGAGGAACCCGTCTCCATGTCCCAGTGCCATCAGTAAATGTTAGAGACTTATTTGGAGCCTCAGCAACAGCAACAACATAGTTAGGTCTCCTGGCCCTTCACCTGGGACTGTAGTGAATCCTCAGAAGCACCCAGTGCTGCGCAGAGGAGGGACCAGTGCAGGAGATGGGAGTGACTGGCCCCAATTATATGACTACGTAGGAGGAGAATGCCAACTGGACCTCAGGTGTCCTGGCTTCTCAGGTGTCAGACTGCTGTCTGCATTCATGCCACTACAGGACCCTGCCTCTCTCCCCTACTGACCCCAACCACCAGGCCCCTTCCTGCTATGGCCGTGGTTTCTCGGGCAGCTGGGACCTTCTTCACTACATTTTACCAAGACATTATTATCCATAAGGTTCAGGTATTTAAAATTAACATAATTTTATTCAATAACATAACTGTAAAAGGAGTGAACTTTATGATAGCAATACCCAGAATCTAAACATTACTCACCAATTCAACTTCTATTAATATACAAATAACCACAGAAACAAATGGAAACACCTGACTTATATGTCTTGATATAATAGATCCTATTGTCAATATTAATAAAATATATAATATGACTTATAACCCAAGGAATAAGAATAATTCAAGGGCCTGATTTTTTATCATTCACTTTGATTACTTTTTTGTGTACTTTCCAGGAATTGATTAGAAGGGAACCTTTTTTATTTGTTTCTTAGAGTAGTTTTAGCTTCCCTATTTTTTCCCATTTTTAAAGTGAAAATATTTAAATTAATTTCCATGAAGAATGAGCTCTCAAATATGGAAGATCTGGCTATCCCTGAAAAATGACTTTCTGTAGATTTAATTTTACTTAAAGCAAATTATTCAGAACTTTAAGCAATGCATTAAGCAGAATTTTAGAAAAGGTTCAGAAAAGATTACTTAGGGTTTTTGTTTGTTTTGCTATAGTAGTTAATCTTTAAATACGTGTACCACTTCAATCCTTTGTATTTCCATTTTACCAAATACAAAATAAGAATGAGTTTTGACAACTTTTATTGCTAAATTTGTTGATTTTTTTTAACATAAGCTGAAATTCTAAAGCAACTATAATGTGCTTTGATACGACTTCTACATTCTTCTTGCCACAAGAATTTACTCACTTTAATAGTCTGTAGCCCCGCCCTAGCCGATTTGGCTCAGTGGATAGAGTGGACTGAAGAGTCCCGGGTTCTATCCAGATCGAGGGCACATGCCCTTCAGTGGATAGAGTGTAGGCCTGCGGACTGAAGAGTCCGGGTTCTATCCAGATCAAGGGCACATGACCTGGTTCTGGGCTCAATCCCCAGTGGGGGGGCGTGCAGGAGGCAGCCAATCAATGATTCTCTCTCATCATTGATGTTTCTATCTCTCTCTCCCTCTCCCTTCCTCGCTGAAATCAATAATAATAAAAATAGTCTGTAGCCCCTGGGACAGGTGTGAATCCCCCCCCCCCTCCAGACAGACAGCACGCAGAGCCTGTGAACCCACACTCTGTCTTCCCCTTGACTCCAGCGCTGTGCTTTGCCCGCACAGGATATTGCTTATTACCAAGCCTTGTCTGCCGAGAGGTTGCAGACCGATGCCGCAAGGATCCAGCTGCCACCCCAGGAGTTCTATGAGCCAGGACTGGAGCCCTCAGCGACCGCTATGCTGGACAACCTGCAGCGTTCCTGGGAAACTTTAAAGAACGTGGTAAGTCATTGAAACGTGGGCCGGTTTGAGCCCACCAGACACCGGTGACCTTCGTGGTTGCCTTTTGCAATCCACACAGAGAGTTTACACATGCCCTGCACCGCTGACCACCCTCTATTGGGCCACAGAGGGAAAGCAGTGAGGAAAGCAGTGTCATAACCTAGAAGATAAAGGGCGAGGAAGCGTTTGGTAATATCCCTTTTCTGCTTTAGATCAGTGAAAAGCAGCGCACGCTCTACGAAGCTCTGGAACGCCAGCAGCGGTACCAGGACTCCCTGCAGGCCATCTCCACGAAGATGGAGGCCATCGAGCTGAAACTCGGTGAGAATCTGGAGCCGGGCCGGAGTCCAGAGAGCCAGATGGCTGAGCATCAGGTAAAAATAGCGGTGACTTCAGTTTCCTGCATGACTTCATAGGTGCACTCTTGTGACTGGTCACCGGCCAAGCGTGTGTGGGAGAGCAGACTGACATTTTTTTACTGTATCAGTTCTCACCGAGTAAACAAGGTTCCAAATGCTGGTGGTTTCCACTCCTGCTTCAGGGAGGGATCGAAGAGGGAAAGAAAGAAAGTCAGACCTTGAACCTAATGAAAAGATGCTGCATGCATTGCTGTTGCTTTTTTTTTTTTTTTTTTGACCATTGTAATTTTTTTAATTCTTTTTTTTATTATTGCTTAAAGTATTACAAAGAGTATTACATATGACTCCTTCTTTTTCCTCCCCTTGACATTCCCCCGGCCTCCCCTACCCCCCAGTGTCTTATGTCCATTGGTTATGCTTATATGCATGCATACAAGTCCTTTGGTTGATCTCTTACCCCCACTTCCCGCCCTCCAACCCTCCCCAGCTTTCCCTCTGTAGTTTGACAGTCTGTTCGATGCTGCTCTGCCTCTGTATCTATTTTTGTTATTTTTATTATACAAAGTGTAGTTCCTTTTATTTTTTTAAAATCTTTATTGTTGACAGTATTGCATATGTCTGTTCCATGCCTGTATTTCCTTTATTTTGTTGTAAACTGTTGTAAGAATAAGACACCCTTCCATCTACCTTCTCTTGGTATTGCTGTTCTAAGAAACTTAACCATGTGCCCAGCACCTCCTATTATCACTTAAGAGAATAGCTCTCAGACTTCAATGGGCAAAGAAACAGTTGAAGAGTAAGGGCTTCTAAGTTATAATCTTGTGCTTGTTCTTGCCTTGAATTCCTTTTTAAAAGGTTACGTAAACTAGGCAAAGCTATAACATTCTATGAGGAAGAGATAGTTATTTCAACCTAACCCAGAAAGCTATGGTTTAAAATGCATCAATTTAAAATGCATGATAAGAAAGTGCATATGTTAAAATCTGGGTCACCCTTTAGCATTTTATCAGGTGCACTATTAATGCACGATCAGGTATAAGGGAGGTGCAAGGGTACGAGGCTTACATTCACCTAAATATTATCACCATGATGTGGGGAAGTGCTGTCTGCCCCGACCAAAGCTCAGGGGCATGTGGCAGCCCTATAGAAAGCAGAAGAAAAGGAAAATATTTTTAGATGCAAATTAAGAGCTATAAAAGCATGACATGCTATGTGTATCTACCAAGTACACATTTATCTTTCCCCTAATTTGCATTTGTGTAGTTTCAGAACCTTGGAATATCTTGTTTGTTCATGTGTGCGGTCTAAGGTGAAATGGCATTCTTTTACAATATAGGAGCTTGCAGTATAACATAAAAATAAAGGTATTTTATCTAGAGACAGCATACTGAGAATATGACTTCAGGTTTTTGACACTTCTGTGACTTTGTAAGATAGAGATCAAAGTGCCTATCATCCATTTGAGGCCTTATTTGGGGTCTTTCTGTTTCTCAAAGTCACCCCTAGTCAGTCTGGTTTGGGGAGGGTTCCATACATAAATATATAAAATTAAAATTAACCTCTGTTTACCTAAACCAAACCAATCGTGAGGATAGTCAGGGACTTTGGTGACTATTACAATGTGGTTTTCCCTGAGCTCCACAGTCCTCTTTAACTGACGCCCCAGTTTTCTGATTGTCAGGGCCACCTCGTTGTCATCTGAAGGGGTTTTTCACGCAGCCTCAGTGTGCTCCTGGGGCTCTGTCTACAGTGTTGCAACCCTCACCCCATCACCCATGCTTCCCCGTCCCTGGAGGGGACCTCTCTCTATTCCATCACAGCTCCCTTTGAGCTTCCAAAGGAATTTGGCATAAATTATCCCAAGGCTGCCCTAGCCAGTTTGGCTTAGTAGATAGAGCATCTGCCTGTGGACTGAAGGGTCCTGGGTTCTGATTCCAGTCAAGGGCATATATCTGGGTTGCTGGTCCAATCCCTGGCCCTGGTCGGGAATGTGCAGGAGGCAACCAACGATGTATCTCTTTCAGATCGATGTTTCTCTCTCTCTCTCTGTCTCTCCCCCTTCCTTCCACTGTCACTAAAAATCAATGGAAAAATATCCTCAGGTGAGGATTAAAAACAAAACAAAACAAAACTCTAATAAATTATCTAAAGGCTGGAATAGAGTGAATTTGAGTGTCACTCGCTTAGATTAGCAGAAGCCCATGTTTCTGGAGAGGATCACACAGCTCACCTCTCTCTCCTTCCGGGTCCTCTCTGCCTTTGTTCAAGGCTCACCATTCTTATGTCCCAGGTGACTGACCACACCCTCCCCCCCAAAAAAAACAAACAAACAAAAAACAAACCCTTCCCTAGGTCCCACAGGACTTAGGATCTCTGTGAAAACAGGATCCTGGTGATTTGCCCTGGTGATCTGCCTGGTGACATTATAGAGCTGCTGATTGAAAATGCAAATTAGCTCCCAGTCACCACAACCTTGCCTCCAGGCATTCCCATGAAAACACACACAAGCTAAGCATAGAGCAAATTATTATTTTGTTCAATGGATTTAATGGAGAAAACTCAAAATTGTGTATTAATGCTAAGTATTGTAAATTAGAAATGAATCTGTAACTTTTCTTGTAATGAGGACCAACCATGTGACTTTTTCTCTTTCTAAGTTGAGAGTGGTAATGCTAGCAATCATAGCAATGAGGAGAGGAAGCTAATTCAATGATGACTGCCGATTTGAGCTTAACAATTATGTTAATGCTCTAATGCAGTGGTTCTCAACCTTCTGGCCCTTTAAATACAGTTCCTCATGTTGTGACCCCAACCATAAAATTATTTTTGTTGCTACTTCATAACTGTAATTTTGCTACTGTTATGAATCATAATGTAAATATCTGATATACAGGATGGTCTTAGGCGACCCCTGTGAAAGGGTTGTTTGACCACCAAAGGGGTCGCGATCTACAGGTTAAGAACCGCTGCTCTGAGAGGGAAAGAAGTATAAGTAATGTGTAATGTCTCATGTAATCACAAATCTGACATTTTCCATCTGACCTACTTTTTGCTGTCAGAATCTGTGTTCTACAAATTCTGGGACAGAGCCGCCCACATGAAAAGCTCATGGTATCACAGCGTCTAAATTGGTTCTTAGCTTCTGGAATGGTACTTAAAAAATTCCAAGCACTGCCCGGCCAGCGTGGCTCAGTGGTTGAGCATCAACCTATGAACCAGGAGGTCACTGTTTGATTCCCAGTCAGGGCACCATACCCGGGTTGCGGCTCGATCCCCTGCAGAGGGTGTGCAGGAAGCAGCCAATCAATGATTCTCTCATCATTGAAATTTCTCTCTCTCTTTCCCTTCCTCTCTCTCTAAAATCAATAAAATAAATTTTAAAAAATGTCCAAGCACTACTGTAGAATCACTGTTTCTAAATTCCAGCTGAATGTGGGTGAGAAAGTCCAGTACGTTTTTTATATTTCCTAGAAATTAATACAAACACTTCAGTTGTTATTTCTTCCCCAACACTCGCTCAGAAGCATTCATGTTTCTTTTGAGAACTAACTGAATTCCTACATTATTCCTTTAAACTTTTGTCCAACTCTACTGAATTTGGGTGGAATACTGTGACTTTCCTGTTATCTTCTATACATTGTTTGACAGATTACATTTGAAGACATTCACAGGCTCATACGCTGGCTTGTGGCTGTTGTTCTGAGCATTCAGCCCTCTGTGATGGGACCTCCATTGTCATAGGCAGCTAACTCTTTGTGGGAATGTGTGGTCTCTGCCTCACCAAGCTCAGTGATGGCTAGTAGACAGAGCTCTGAGGTTATTTTGTTTTGGTGTTAATATGTACAGCCACTCAACATTTGAAATGAACTATGCTGCTGTAGATCGTTCTGAAAGTCACAATGAAATTCATGTTTACATTTGGTGTTGAACCAAACCATGTTCTCTCTAGAGTGAGTCATTTTAGAGAAGCTCAAGGTAGGTAGTTCTCTAAACCACGAAAGTGTCATGCACACGCCCTGCTTCTCACCACAAGTCAGAAGCCCAAAGACTTGCCTTTCATCTTCCTCTCCTTAGTTTTGAGTCAGACATCCTGGGGAAGCAGCTGGCCACCAGCCGAGACAGGGCTATGGGGTGAAGGCCTATTTGACTGCTGTCTGGATCTTTTTGTAATAAAATTGAAGTGAAATTCACATCCTATAGCAGTAACCATTTTAAAGTGTATGATTCTGTGGCATTTGCAAAAACATTTTATCACCCTTAGAGAAAACCCCAGGAAGCTTGGCTGTGAAAAACTATAGCTGTCTTCCAAAAATATCCGCTCTCCCTTGAGAGTAAACAGAAGCATGAATAGGGAGGCTCCACTCTCACAGGATGAAACTTAACCGTGCTAGAATCTTTCATTTCCTAGTTCTTTCATTACGTCTTCAGAGCATTCAGGGAGCTACCTCAGAACCTTGCGAGCTGGAAACGGAAGCTGGTGACTTCACTCTACCCTTGATTGGTCAAAGCGACTGAGATTAAATGAGGAGGCTTTTGTTGTTGTTGTTGTTGCTTCATGATTCAGATACATGTTTTCTCTGTGAAGAGTAAGAATGAATTCAACCAGATCTGTTGAGCATCTACTATGTGCACAGCTGAAATAGATGAACTTTTTTCACTAATTTGTGGTTTTAAAAACCTACTATAGGGTGGAGTGGATTACCAAGATACTGTACCAAAAAGAAAATTTTAAAAAAGTGATTGTGGGCTACAGCAGTGGGAAGTAGCTAGAAGGAACCTCTTGCAGGTCTTTGGGGAGAGGCAGATTTTGAAAATTTGGAATGGCAACAGGAGTGGATAGAAGGCACTATAAATGTACTTGTGAGGAAAGCCACAGGTGTGCAATAGCGAGGGGGCTATTCTTGCTCATACCGAGGGTCAATGCAGAAAAAGACAATGCGGTCCAACTAGTTATGGAGAAGCCTTTAAATTAAACAGACCAAATAATGCAAATGTTATATTTTTGGCAATCAAATAACAAGAAGTTATTATAAGGTAGTATGAAATAATTTACTGGACAAAAAGCATCTTTAAAAATATAATTTTATTGATTTCAGAGAGGAATGGAGAGGGAGAAAGAGATAGAAACATCAATAATAAGAATCATTGATTGGATCAGCTGCCTCCTGCACTGGGGATGTGCCCTGACCTGGAATCCAACCGTGACCTCCTGGTTCATAGGTCAACCCTCAACCAGTAAGCCACTCCGCCCAGGCCAAAAAGCATTTTGAATGTATAGGAAGCAAGATCAGTCTGTAATTCATTACAATCCAATTATAATATCCCAGTAAGTTCTTTGGTGGAGACTGACAAGCTAATTCTAAAATATATGGCAAATGTATGAAAAGATATATATTGAAATTTGAAAGGGTCAAGAATAGCCAATGCAACCTTGAAGAAGATGAGTAAAGTTGAAGGATGTATCATTTAGAGTGAGACTTACAACGCTATAGTGTGTATGGGAGTGTGGTATTGGCACAGACAGACAGCCAAAGGGTCCATGGAACAGAATTGGAAGGCAGAAGCACACTCACATCTACACAGACACTTGGCTTATGTCAAAAATTATACTGCAAAGCACTGAGTAAAAAATCATTTTTAATAAGTAATGCAGGGTTAGTTGGCTATCCAGATAAAAAATTGTTGACCCCCCTACCTACATTGGACACAAAAATTAAGTTCAGGTGGATTGTAGATCTAAATGTGAAGGGAAAATAAAACGTTTTCCAACAGTGCTTCTCAAACTATCTGTAGTAAATAACCTTTAAAAAATTTATTTAAACTTTCTAGCCCATCACAAACCATTATCTTTGTAACATAAAATAAAATAAAATAAAATAAAATAAAATAAAATACTTCTTGGATATCAGGTCAATGTCAGGTTGCTATAAAGTTTCCTAACATTTACCTATTTTATCGTCACCCGGTCATGAACTGGCAACAAACATTTTGCAGACTAATGCCATTTTTTTCGACCACACTTTGAATAGCATTCTTCTAGAAGAAACATATGAAAATATGTTCATGACCTTGAGGTAGGCAAAGATCACTTAAATAGGACACCAAAAGCCCTAACATTTTGTTGTTGTTGTTAATCCTCTCCTGAGGATATTTTTCCATTGATTTTTAGAGACAGTGGAAGAGAGAGGGAAAGACAGAAAGAAACATCAATGTGAGAGAAACACATCAATTGTCTGCCTCCTGCACAAGCACTGACCAGGGCATGGGCCAGGGAGGTGCCTGCAACCAAGGTACGTGCCCTTGATCAGAATCGAACCCGGGACCCTTTGGTCCGCAGGCCGACACTCTATCCACTGAGCCAAACCAGCAAGGGCACCTAACTTTTTTAATAGAGGAAAATGCTGGTACATCAAACTACCAAAAGGGACCATTAAGCAAGTCTTTTCCCATTAAGGGACACCCAGATTACAACATGGGGGCAGATATTTGCAATACGCAGAACCAAAAGAGACACAGGCACTCTTATCCAGAGGAAACAAACAACTCCACACCTCAGCAAGAAAAGGGCAGGATCCACTAGAAAATGGGCAGGAGGTTTTTAGCGGGCGGTCACCAAAGAGGATGTTCAGGTGGCCACAAACATAGGAAAAGCATTCAATCTCATTAGTCATCAGGGAGATGCAGATTCAAAAGACAATGAGATCACCTCTATGAACCCACTAGAAAGGCTGACATGGAAAAGATCTACAAACCACGTGACCGTGGAATATGCTACAGCGATGAAGATGATCAGCTCTTTGTACATGAGGCAGCACAAGAGACTTTCACAGTCCCGAGAGGGAGTGGAAGAAGCCAGACACGAAGCAGTACATCAGGGGTGATTCCACTATCCAGAGCCCACACAGGCAAAAATAACCCGGACGTTTACCAGCCAACACCCTGGCTGGCGATCCTTGGGAAGGAGGGAGAGACTGACAGGGAGCAGGATCAGGGGGCGTATAGTCCTGGGCGTGTTCTCCTTCTTGCTCTGGGGGGTGGGAGCATGGGTGTGTGCAGTTGGTGAGACTTCATAGAGCTGTGCATTTAGTGTGTTCACTTCCTAGGTGTATCTACTAATATCAGTGTCATCGCATCTGTAAAAATCCGGTTAAACCTGATGACACTTGATATTAGGGAAAGAGAAGTTCTACTTATTTGTTTTGTTAATATTTGTTGAGAGCCTACAGGAGAAGGCACCGTGCTCACAGGGAAGCCTGCAGTCCTGTGAAAAGATGGGGATTAGGCACATGGGGTCACTGGGAACTATGAAACACTGGCGAATACAAAGCCCCTTCTGCAGTAAGGCCTGTTTTCTAACACACATTTAAATCCCAAGTAAGACTCCCTCCTGCCATGATTACAGCTACACAGCAAGTCATAAAGCATGAAAAATGGAAAATAAAAACCATGTATAATTGTGATTGACGTTAATCGGGAAAACAGGGTGCTTGCTACTTTACAGAAATTGCTGAGCATGGATGGACCTGGAGAGCATTATGCTAAGTGAAATAATCAGAGGGAGACAAATACCATATGGTTTCACTTATATGTGGAATCTAATGGACAAAATAAAATAGAAACAGATTCATAGATACAGAGAACAGACTGACAGCTGTCAGAGGGGAAGAAATAGAGGGGCTAGGTGAAAAAGTTAAAGGGATTAAGCAAAAAAACAAAACAAAAAAACAGCCCTAGCTGGTTTTGCTCAGTGGATAGAGTGTCAGCCTGTGGACTGAAGGGTCCCTGGTTTGATTCCAGTCAAGGGCACATGCTGGGGTTGCAGGCTCAATCCCCAGTTGGGGTGTACAGGCGGCAGCGATCAATGATTCTCTCTCATCATTGATGTTTCCATCTCTCTCCCTCTCCCTCTCTGAAATCAATAAAAATATATTTCAAAAACAAAAAAATAAATAAAACCTCATAGACAACAGTATGGTGATTATCAGAGGGAAAGGGAGGATCAGAGCGTGGGTAGGAGAGGGTAAAGGGAGCATAAAGGTGGCAGAAAGAGACTTGACTTGGGGTGAACACATAATACAATATACAGATGACATATTATAGAATTGTACCCCTAAAACCTATATAATCTTATTAACCAATATCACCCCAATAAATTCAATAAGTAAATAAGTAAATAGATTGCTGAGGGTCCTGGAGTCACTAATATGAAGGCAAGAATATAGGAGCTGGAGAGAGTGTAGTATAAGAGGCAGGCAGGGGTAAGGCCAGACAAGTACGTGGGAAGGAGCTTGGATTTTACTTTACAGGTGATAAGCCACTAAGTATCTTAATGCAGGTGAGTGAGAGGGTCTGATTTACCTTTTTAAAAGCTCGCTCTAATCACTTGGTGAAGAGGGGATTGGAGAGACGAGAATGTGAGCAGGTAGCCCCAACACTAGGCTCTGACTGAGGGTGGAGCGGAGGAGATACACAGGCACACAAGTAAGCATTTGGATTTGGTGTGGGATTGGATTGAGCCAGTGAAGTAGAGAAAGTGTGAGGAATGGCCCCTGGGTCTGGAGGTGGAGCTATGCCCAGAAGGGCGGCTCCTTTACTGAGGTGGAGAAGGAAGGGGAGGAGGCAGGCTCCACACGTCATAGGATGGAGATACCTATGAGATGTGTAAGTTGAATATAGGAGCCTGTTGTTAGGATGGATGTCTGGGTTAGGGATGCACCTTTGGAGGGGTTCAGCCTTGGAAACCATTGAAAGCCTTGGGAATGGCCCTCACCTGGGACAGATACAGAGCGAGGAAAGAGGGGCTGGAAATCAGCCTTGTGAAACGGCAAATGTTAGCTTGGGAAGCAAAGGAGAAAAATGAGAGGGTGGTGACATTCGAACAGGTGACAGATGGCTCCCATCTTGTATAATGTGAGTTTGGGATTAAAACGCATAGCTATCTCAAACCTGGGGAACTTGGGAGTGGGAATGGGAAAAATCGTGTGGAGGAAGAAAGTGATGAATTTTATATTCAACATAGAATTGTAGATGCGAGCATGAATTGAGCATGCCCCCACCCCCTAGATCAGTGATGGCGAACCTTTTGAGTTTGGCGTGTCAGCATTTTGAAAAATCCTAACTTAACTCTGGTGCCGTGTCACATAAAGAAATTTTTTGATATTTGCAACCATAGTAAAACAAAGACTTATATTTTTGATATTTATTTTATATATTTAAATGCCATTTAACAAAGAAAAATCAACCAAAAAAACGAGTTTGCGTGTCACCTCTGACACGCGTGTCATAGGTTCGCCATCACTGCCCTAGATTATAGATGAGCCTATTGAAAACCAGAAAGATTCATACACTTTATCCCCTGAGCCAAACCGGCTAGGGCGCAGAAAGATTCATGAACTTGTTCAAATTCATTTAATTTAATGACACACGTGGTTTTGAAATCAGAACTTTTCTGACAGGTCGTCTGGGACTTTCATGTTGGAACTTGTGTTCGTAGGCCCCCTATCTGCTGGTTAAATGGCTTTGAGTGAAATATATCCACTCATCTCAACTGATGGGAGACTGAGCTGGTGACAGGATTTCTCAGTCCCCAGAAATCCGGACTTGAGTGTGATTCCCGTCTTTCCCGCAGGCACTGATGGATGAGATCCTCATGCTCCAAGATGAAATCAGCGAGCTGCAGGCATCCCTCGCGGAGGAGCTGGTGTCTGAGTCCCCGGAGTCTGACCCCGCGGAGCAGCTGGCCTTGCAGTCCACGCTCACTGTCTTGGCGGAGCGCATGTCCACCATCAAGATGAAGGCGTCAGGGAAACGACAGCTTTTGGAGGTAACATAACTCGGAAGCCCCACATGTCCATGTCCCTTAGAGTTGTGTTGACAAGTGTCTGGGTTACTTTGTGACGTACAGTTTTTCTTTTAAAAAAATATTTATTTCTATTTATTTCAGAGAGGACAGAAGAGGGAGAGAGAGAGAATCATTGATTGGCTGCCTCCTGCATGTCCCCTACTGGGAATTGGGCCGAAAACCTGACTGGGAATAAAACTGTGATCTGATTCATAGGTCAATGCTCAACCACTGAGCTACAGGGGCTGGGCATGATGTACAGTTTCATTGTTCCTCACACATGAGGAGCTGGTACTATGTCTCAGGGAGGGTCTCATGAATGGAGCACTGAGTCAGTGTGTAGCCAGAAATGCATCTTCTCACCTCTTTTTGCCTCATTTCAGCATGAAAAGTTGAGAATATAGAAAGCAAATAGTTGGTAGACATGGGCTTTATGAAGAATAGCTATGGAAGGTTTGCACAGTGGTTTGCTATCCTATATAATAAAAGCCTAATATGCAAATCAACTGAATGGCGGAATGACCAGCAGAACAACCAGTGGAAAGACCAGTTGCTATGATGAGCACTGACCACCAGGAGTCAGATGCTCAATGCAGTAGCTGCCCCCAGCCCACAGGCCCCAGGCCGGCCAAGGCGGGTGCCAGCGGGGCCCCCCCCTCCCCCCGATCGCCCTGCTGATTGCCCCACAGATCAGCCCTGATCGCCAGCCAGGCCTATGCACCCTACCTGTGCACTAATTTTGTGCACCGGGCCTCTAGGGTTTAAATAAGAGCATATTATGAATACTATTACTAATGCTGTGAAGAATAAATCTTTAGTCAGTGTTAGCCAGTTCAAGCACCCTGATTCATGAAAGTTTATTTTTGCTTTATTCTCTCTTATCATTTCTGGCCCTAAATGTATAGGACATTAGACCTGAGACTCCACAAAATCCTTTAGAATATCTGGCTCCTTGTACCTCTGGGATAAAATCAGTTCTCAATACATTTCTTATTACACGAACTTAATATTATTTTATTTGGCTGATGATTATACTATAATTCAATTAAACATGGTCCTATTGTTGGGTGTGTAGGCTCCTTCTAGTTTTACCTGTTATAAGATTAGTCAGATAATATATTCATGTATTTCTTGTTCAGAATAAATTTAAAATCAATGTGTCTGCTTTATTTAAAGTTTATGTTAAACTATTTTTCATGTAATTTAAAAATAATAAGTTATTTATAAAGTAATTTTAAAATAAGGTATTTAGAGTACCTTATTTTAAGAATTAACTTTTTAATGTATTAATATTATCCCCAATCATTCTATGAAACATTTGTGGAGTTTCAAAATTAAAATTAAGTGATTGGCTTGGTGTGTTTTTTTTAATATGAATTATTTGCCATCATTGAAAAAAACCACACAGAGATCTAACAATAACAACAACAAAAAGAATTTCTTCTTTCATTCAAGAAACTAGTAACACTGGGCCACTTCTTCTTGCAGGGAATCAATTGCCTGAAATTCATGATGCTTTCTTTCTAGGTGGACCGTATGTACTTCAGTTTGTCACAGTCCCCACCGCTCCCTACAGTTTCCCCACATTGGGGTCATGTACCTATTTCCAACCCACCATCTTATGCCATTGTTTTGTTCTAATCCTTGACGAATTTTCATCATTCACATTATCTACCTGGTCCTGTATTATGTAAGAATGTTTAAACTCTAGGTGCACATTAGAATCAAAGGGAAAGATTTTTAAAAATATGAATCTTGAGACTCACCTCCAGAAATTCTGATTTATTGCTCTGGTATGTGGCCAAGGATAGTTTTTTGTGTGTGTTTTGTTTTGTTTTTGTCTTGCTTTTGAAGTTTCACAGTTGATTCTGGTGAGCAGCCAGAGATGAGATCATTGTTCTTGTGTTGAATCTTAATGATTTTACCTTCGGGCGATCTATGTGACCTTCTGCTTAATTCATTAGGAGAAGTTAAATGATCAGCTGGAGGAACAGAGGCAGGAACAGGCCCTGCAGAGGTACCGCTCTGAAGTCGACAAGCTGGACCACTGGCTCTTGAGCACTAAGGCCACTCTGGACGTCGCGCTGGGCACCTCCAAGGAGCCCATGGACATGGAGGCCCAGCTGGTGGACTGCCAGGTATGGAAATGATCTTGAAGGAACATGTCAACATCACAAAGCATATTTTCAGATGTGAAAACATAATGGTAAAAAGGCTTGATATGGATATACGATTT
>NW_005371441.1:2849075-2883941 GCF_000412655.1 Myotis brandtii | reverse complement strand
AGGAAGTGTTGTGTCTCGCTGCGGGAAACGGTCTTTGTAGAGGCCGGCAGGGTGTGTGAGTTTCACCCTTACTTCTGTGCTCCCAGAACATGCTGGTGGAAATCGAGCAGAAGGTGGTGGCCCTGTCGGAGCTCTCTGTCCACAATGACAACCTGCTGCTGGAGGGCAAGGCCCACACGAAGGACGAGGCCGAGCAGCTGGCGGTGAAGCTGAGAACCCTCAAGGGGAGTCTCCTGGAGCTTCAGAGAGCCCTGCACGACAAGCAGCTGAACATCCAGGTGAGGCTCCAGCCCCGATAGCGAGGCGATGCTGCAAGGACCGCCGGATCCTTGTGCGTTGCTGGCATGCCTTTTCTGAGCCCGTCCATATAAAGCAGCGGTTCTCAACCTGTGGGTCGCAACCATCGGAAAACACATATAGCATATCAGATATTTACATGACGACTCATAACAGCAGCAACATTACAGTTGTGAAGTAGCAACGAAAATAATTTTATGGTTGGGGGTCACCGCAACATGAGGAACTGTATTAAAGGGTCGCGGCATCAGGAAGGTTGAGAACCACTGAAGGAAAATGTGGGGAATGATACGTACTTATGTACCTACCTGCACTACACAAACTTTGGCGTAGATTTTCAAATAGGTTTTATAAGGACTGTTTGAATCTGTAGACCTGAAGGTTGCAGTGTGGGAAAAGAAAGAAATAGCAAAATCTAGAAAGACACAATTTAAAAAAATGTAAACGTGGTTCAGAAATCAAGGTATCCTATAACATTTTCACATTTTTCTTTTATTCCTCCTACATTCTACTTTTCAGATATACCTAGACTTTTATTTAGGACCCACAACTTTAGGCTTGTCATGTATTCCAGGTGAATTGAACATTTTTGCTATCATGTAGTGACCTTAACATTCCTTTATATTGATTTTTGTTTTATATTACTAGAGCTTTTGGTAGGTAATATTTGCCTAGTTTATATTTTAACTTTCCTTTGATTTTACCTTTTCTGTGTTCTTATGTTGTAGATTCGCTTCTTGTAAAGAACATTTAGCTATATTTTGTTGGTTTGAAATATTTTATTTAATCAGAAAAATCCATTATTTTTAAAGGGTAGTTTAGTCCATTTATATTTATTGTGATTACTGATATGTTTAAACTTATATCACCCAACTTTTTGTTTTCTATTTTTTCTGCTCTATTATTTTTATCCCTTTTAACCTTTGTTTTAACTGTCTGAGAGCTTTCCTTTGCTTTTTTGCCCTCTACTTTTTACCACGCATATCTAATAAATTCTAAGTTTATATCTTAATCTCTCTCCAGATCCATATAAGAGAACCCTAAAACACTTTTACTCAGATTTCTCCCCAGGCAACTTTCATACTGTTATTGTCCGCAATCACAGACAATTGAATAGGTAGGAAAATTGTTATTGATTGGATAAAGGAAAAGCAATTAACTGGTGATACCATTCTCAAGGCAGTAATGTCTGAAAAATTCCTTTAAGGCTAGTAGGGGGTGGTTCAATAAATTTAAGAAAAGAAGTGTTTATTTATATATTAAACAGTACATTAGACAGGTATATAAGAAAGGTTGAATCAGAATCATTTGGGGGTCTGGAATGGATTGATTCAATTTATATTATTTCTAATGGGAAAAATGGTTCAGTTTCCAAACCGCTTCTCGAACTGCCTCCTGGAATGAATTAAGTTTGAGAAACAAGGTTCCACTATAACTCAGTGGAGGAAAACCTGATGAAAAAGGAGTGAATTGCAAGAACCAACTTGTGTAGGAGGGAGAGGATAGGATCCAGTATCAGGAGGGAAGGGGACACCCGTATTTGAGTACAGATGCTGGCCGGGGACGGGCCACAAAAGTCGTGGTGGGAATTCAATGGCCACTCACTGTGATTGCTTCTTTTTTCTCAGTGTAATGATTTTTTCAGACGAACCTACCTATCTTCAGTTCTCTGTTAACGGCATGATTATATGATTGAAAACATCAAACCTAATCAATAGAAAACTATTAGAAGCAATGGTTTCTTCTCTGGGATAGCTCATTTATGAAGCTCCAGCTGGGCCCTGCCCCCTGAGGAAGGTAGGAATGGAAGGGACAGAGGATTGGTCCACGGGCGCATCGGGGATTAAACAGGCACACATCCCAGGGCCTCGGGCCTGGGGAGGGAATGTGAACCCGTGAAGCAGGTCCAGCCAGGACCTTGGCAAGCATCTGAGGAGTAGCTGTGCGCTCCAGCTATCAGCACACAAGAATTTACAGTCAGCATTGCTAGGTCTTCCAGAGAAAGGAAATGAGGATTTATATCTAAAATCTTCCAATTTGAAAAACTTAGTTCTAAAATTTAAAAATAATGTGTGTGCCAAATAAAGCATATCCAGGTGGCAGAGGTGGTTCTGCTGTTCTAATGTCCCCCCCCCCTCCCCCCCGTCGCAGCCTGGTCCCACCAGGTATTCACCAGAGACCTGGGCGAGATCCTTGAACTTCCCTTTCTTACAGATCAGTGTTCTCATCTGTAAAATGGGGATAATAATAGTATTTAACTTTAAAATATTCTGAGGATATTATGTTAAGGCAGGTAATGTTCATACTAGGCACTCAAATCACAGTGAGTATAATAATAACAACAGCTAACAGTTTGCAAAACACATTCTTTGTGAGGAAAGGCCCTGCTGAATGCTCGAAGGCTAGACTAGTCTGGGCTGGGCTGTGCTGACAGCCACCTGTGCTGCTCACACCTGGCAGGTGCTGCCCCGGGCCACAGAGGGTCTTCACATTGAGTCAAGGCCTGATGCAGCCTGCAGGTGTACGCTATCCTGGGGATACTGTTGTGCAAACTATTTGACTGCCTTGAAATTAGTCATTGTTCATTTTTAAAATACTTATACATTTTACCATCTTTCATCTAATGAGTTTCCAGCATGTAAGATTTTGATGGCTTGTTTTTAAAAAAATAATTAGACCTTTTTGAAGAGATTGTTTTTCCAGTTGTAGGACTAAAAGGAGCGCTGTGTGTATTATTGTTGCCATGAAAAGGATTGTTTCCCTTCGTGTAGAAAGTTCAGAATTGATCTGAGATTCACTAAGGGCTGTTGGCGGAAAGACATCTTCCATCGAATGTAGATGTTAGTGAAGTTGGACCCTTCAGTTGGGGTTGGCGAGAGTCAGGAGGACTGGAATAGCTTCCTAACTCGTGTGGGGCCTTAAGCACCTCATTTCTCAGAGCTACTTATTTATAAAGTGGCCATCTCTGTTAAGGCCATTCTCTCTAACTAGTTGGACTTCTGTTTGTATCAATGAATAACCAACCTCTTTAGCTCCCCCTCCCCCATGGGTTCTTTCTTTATGTGAAGGGACACAGACTTACTGGCATATGATAATATCTCTTGAATTTAAGTTATCTTTTCTTTTACAAGAAGCTTAGGTCATTTCACACGTTATTATCCCCCCAGTGAGCAGTGAGTTAGCCATATATAAATAATTAAATGCTTTATAAAGAAATGTTTTATTTACTGTTTAGCATTCCCCAGTCCTCACTAATCTTCCAAGGAATGTTCCTGGCAAAAGCAGTTACTGTTGTAGTATTTCCAAAATAAACAGCTATGTAGCTCCGCCCACGGGGGACTCTGGGGACCCAAGTCGTTTACTTCCTAGTCCCTAGCTAAGAGGGAAAACTGCTATCAAACCTCAGAGACGGTGACTGCTGTTACCTTATCCCTTCTGTCTGTGCCTTCTCATCCCAGGAATGAAATCCCAGGGGAAGGAATGAAATCCCAGCTGGATTCTCCATCCTTTCTTTTGCTTCCTGTGGTCCAAGGGTTATGTTTCAAAATGACTAAATCGGTCAGAGAAAAACTAACTGAAAACCAACCTAACCACCTAGAAAATACAGATGAGGCATCCGCCCCTCAGGTTGCCTAGTTCCCTTTTCTCTAAAGCTGTGGCTTCAGTTCGTCAAATATGACTGGCTGTCTAGCCGGTCTTAGAATCTGAACATGTGTGTGTGTGCTTGGGCAGTGACGACGCTGTCCTTAGACCCGACGTTGCTGCCGTCCTTTTTCTAAGCGCACATTTGGCACGAGGGCTTTGAAAGGACAGCTCTCAGTCAGACAGGCCTGACCTGTGTTAGAAGGATGGGGTGGTGAACGGAGACGTTATCATGTGCGTCTTCAGCTCTGAAAACGAACTGTTCTAAGAGCAGAGCAGGGGGAGGTGACAGGATCCCACCCAAGAGAGACAGCAGGTCATGGCCTTGACCTCTGTTTGTGGCTCTGATTGGGGACAGCGGTCAGCCTCCTACACTGACTCCTGGGGTCGTCTTCTCCTGGTCCCTGTCGACCTGCTGCCTCATCCTTGCCGGGAGGTCCAGAGCTAATTCTGGGTCAGTGGTGCATTCTCAGATGGAGAGCATCTGCTTCATGTGGAAATGCCTGGGCGTTAGTCCTGGAGGAGTGTCCGTTCAGCCCACACCCGCACCTTCAGGAAGGTCACTGTTTTTCTGTGGGAGGCTTTCCTGCAGGAGTGGGAATGTTCTCAGCGGGGTGTCACTGAGCACGCATTCCGAAGGCCCTGCAACAAGGAGATGGCGTATTTTAGACCCGTGGCGTTGTTCTGTCTACACCACATTCTCTGGCTGTGAAGCTGGATCATCTTAAGGAAAGTACTATGAGCTCAGGTGGCTCAGAATCTGGGAAGAGATTATGGATAACATTCCCTGTAGGTTTCACTGTTTTCTTATTTCTATTTCACTTCAGGCACTGATAGCAACTTTGCAAGTTTATCATCTCAAACGTTTTACAATTTGATTATGGGATTTTAATGAATAGAAAGATAAACAGACACCGTCTATTTCCCTGTCATAGTGTCTACGTAAGAAACGTCCAAATATGTAGAGAATTTTTATGAGTTTATTTGAGCCAAACTGACAACATATGGGGGAGCAAGATCTCAAAAGCTCAGGAGAATAAGCTTCATTTAAGCGTTTGAAATGAAGGAGGGGAAAGAAGAAAGATGACGTGGAGGTGGGAAAAGCAAGGCGGGGACTGGGTTACAGGACAGTGAACAGATTATGTGCTCTCTGGAGGGGGCAGGGATTGGTCCACAGGTGTGTTAACCTAAATGCGCAGAGACAATGGGCAGGGCTTGCCAAAGGCAAAGGTATGCCTGGGGAGTGGCTTCCCACCCTGATGGCCCAGGTAGGAATTTAAGATCAAAACACCCTGTGAGGTAACTTTCCAGAATCCCTTTTCCCCCAGTCACAATAGTTAGTGCAATTCTGAAAATAAGAGGAGCTAAGGGGCTTTGTGGGCACTCAGGCGGATGAGCTGGCGTGGTGGCTGGATCCCATACTGTGATCAAAGTCAGCAAAGGACAGCAGCAGCAGCTCCCGACTAGACAGCAGGCCCACTCCTCTATGAAATGACCTATGAAATCTCTGCCCTCCCTGCCCCCACCCTGCTCCAGCCACACTGGGCCCTTCACTGTGCTACTCTCTATGCGATGCCAAGCCTCTTCCTTCCACTGCCTTTGCTCTGCTGGCCCCAGGGCCTGCAGGGCCCTCCCCCTACCTTTGCCATTGTTCTGGGCTCCGTGTAACTGTCTCTGAGGATGCCTGCGCAGAGCAGCCTCGAAAACCTTTCCCCTTCACTCTGTCCATCATCTGCTTTCCTGTTCTCTGTAGCTCTTACCTTCTCTTGCTTGCTTATTGTTTGTCTCCCCAGTAGGGCCCCTGTCTGGCTCCTTCTTGAAAAAATACCCCAATGCCTGGAACAGCGGTTGACACACAGTAGGTACTTAAGAAGTACTTAGTGAATGAGCTATATTCAAATTGGGCAGTTTATCCTCTGACATATACACGTAGGTGAGTAGAAAATCTCTCAGTAGGAATGAATCCCATTCTGATATGAGTGCGTTAGGGCCTTGCAAATCCCGTCAGAACAAGCAAGCAGGAAGGATACATTCCTACCAGATAATACAGAATTACATTGGTCTTTCTCATTTATTTATTTGTTTTTAATTTTTTTATTTTTTAATATATATTTTTATTGATTTCAGAGGGGAAGGGAGAGGAAGAGAGAGATAGAAACATCAATGATGAGAGAGAATCATTGATCGGCTGCCTCCTGCATGTCCCGCACTGGGGATCGAGCCCACAACCTGGGCATGTGCCCTTGACCAGAATCGAACCTGGGACCTTTCAGTCTGCAGCCCACTGAACCAGACCAGCTAGGGCTGAATTTCTCTTTCGTCAAAGCCAGTGGTGGCGGCAAATAGCAGTGGGGTCTGGTCCTGGTGGTGTGAGTAGAGGAAGTGAGATCTAGAGTTACTATGTTCTTCTGGAAAATATTGTAGAATAATGTCTGGTGACCACATCAGTCAGCTAAAAAGTCCAGCTTCTAAGTAGGCAGTATTGCCCTCAAATATGTCTGAGTATAATCATCTATTTATTGTTCTTCCACCTACAAATGCCATAAGTTGGATGGGTTTTGTGTTACCATTGTTTTAATATATTTTTATTGATTTCAGAGAGGAAAGGAGAGAGAGAGAATGAGAGAGAGGAGAGAGAGAGAGGGAGAATGAGAGAGAGGAGAGAGAGAGAGAGAGAGAGAGAGAGAGAGAGAGAGATGGAAACATCAATGATGAGAGAGTATCATTGATTGGCGGCCTCCTGCATGCCCCCACACTGGGTATAGAGCCCACAACCCAGGCATGTGCCCTTGACCAGAATCAAACCTGGGACCCTTCAGTCCGCAGGCTGACGCTCTTTCCACTGAGCCAAACCTGCTAGGGCCATTTTTTAAAAAATATGATTTCCCATCCAAATGGAGCCGCTTTGGTATTATTGAGACCACACTGAAGCAGCTGCCACTCCACTCTGGTCAGGGTTTTTCTTTGTGTGGATGACTCTTGATTTCTGTCTCATTAAAACAGGGAGCAGCGCAAGAGAAGGAGGATAGCGACGGTGACCCAGCTGCCACCCCGAGGCCCGGTGTCCAGGACTGGCTGGCCCAAGCTCGCTCCACATGGGCCCTCCAGCGACAGAGCAGTCTCCAGCAACAAAAAGTAAAGCATTTCCTAACCTCTCTCTAGCCTGCAGGTGTGCCAACACTCCCCGGAGAGAAACGCTTACAGCGGTTCTCAACCTGTGGGTCACGACCCCTTTGGTGGTCGAACGACCCTTTCACAGGGGTCACCTAAGACCATCCTGCATATCAGATATTTACATTACGATTCATAACAGTAGCAACATTACAGTTATGAAGTAGCAGCGAAAATAATTTTATGGTTGGGTCACAACATGAGGAACTGTATTTAAAGGGCCAGAAGGTTGAGAACCACTGGCTTAGAAGAACAAGTTTCTTGTGTTCTAAAGACAGAATGCACCTTTGTCTGCTCTTCGCAGAGACCTGGCTAAATGGTTCAGCATATTTCCTCGTGACCACTGGAATGCTTGGCCATTTTTCTGTGGTTTTGTTTGTTTATTTGTTTTCTTATTTTCTGTTTTTGTGCTTGGTCATTTTAAAGTCTATTCTTTTAAGAAAAGCTTTACAAATAATGTAACAATTAAAATCTGCCTTATCGAGATTATCTGCTCTATTTTCAGACTTGCCCCAATTTCAGACTACTTTATATAATAAAAACCTCAGGAAGGCCTCTGAGAATTGGTGAAAGTCTGAGTTACATGTTTTTTTAAAATAAATGTAATTTATTTTCTACTTTCAAGTAGATACCATCACAAAATTGGATTGCAAATTATTGCCTAGTAAAAATAATGAGCTTTGATGAATAAGAATGATTCCTCATTGATACCTTAACTTTATGAATCGGGCATATTAAATTATTTTTTCAAAGAGCAAAGGCATTTATCACTAAATATGAAAAAGTAAAACTGAATTCAATGATAATCAAACTTATCAAGTAAGCCGGGAATTAAAGAACAGCTGCTCTCAAGGGCCGGTCTCAGCTGGGAAAAAGGCAGTATTCATTTTGAAAATTAAAAGTTCATGTTGTACCACTTGAGGGCACCATTGCCCAGCAAAATGTTAATTTTCCATTGATTTTTTTTTTTTTTTTCCTCCAAGATTTTTCAGGTCTGTTTTATTTAAGCCATGAAAGCTGTAGAGTAGTTTGGAGAGATGTGTGAGCCTTTCCCTCCACCACACCTTTTATGCAACGTGCAAACTTAAACATGTATGCACGAGTTCTCTGAGGCTGTTGTAGACATAGAACCATGATTGCAGATGATGCTCATGAAATCACAAGCTGTGTTTGTTTGTTCTTTTCCTTGAGCAGGAGTTGGAGCAGGAGTTAGCAGAGCAGAAGAGCCTTCTCCGGTCAGTAGCCAGTCGTGGAGAGGAAATCCTCACCCAGCACTCAGCGGCAGAGACCTCTGGTGGTGCTGGGTAGGTTTCCACACGCTCTTTCTATTCTGGTCACTGATTCCCTAACATCTGAAGAAATGCAAGCATCTTAATCAAACTTTCATTTTAAACACCTGCAAAAATTTAATCATTATTTTTTCTCTTTAGGATATATAGTTTACTTGCATTTTGAATATTTTATTGTGTGGCATGAGTACAGCTAGGGAGTGTGAGGGCTAACTTATTTGTCTTCTTTCCAGTATGCTCAGCATATCTGTCCAGAGAAGATACATGAGTTTGTTTTTTAAAAATCAAATAGGGGGGAAAAATCAAATAAGAAACACATAAAGTTATGTTTCTTTCTGAATATCTAACTGCAAAACATTTTCCCTGTAAGAACCTATCTTCCCTCAACCTCATTCTGCCTACGAAAGATGTTGCTTTTTCTCGAGGAACTGTTTTTATAATTTCTGCATGCAAGCTCATTGAGCTTTGTGTCCTGTTGTAGAGTGGAGAAGGAAAGTCTTATACACAGAAGAGTAAAGTATTAGAAGAAAAATGAAGGAAGTTGGACCAATGTTCAAGTTGAAGACTTGAGTCTGAGGGTTGGGAAGGAAAGTAGAGAGGAATGATCCCTCTGTTTTGAGTGAGGTCTGGGTTTTATTCTAGTTCAACTGCTGTCACCATGGAAAAGTAACTCAGCTCTGAGGCCTGGTTTGCTCCTCTGTGGAATGAGAATAAGAAGGGACTATCTGCTTCACAGAGGGGTTGTGAAAGCTGTGAATGTCACAAATTAAACCTACATTTACTTATTTTTTATTTTTTTAAACATTTATTTATTGATTTCAGAGATGAAGGGAGAGAGAGAGATAAAAAACATCAATGATGAAAGAGAATTATTGATTGGCTGCCTCCTGCACACCCACACTGAGGATCTAGCCCACAACTCGGGCACGTGCACTGACCGGGAATCGAACCGTGACCTCCTGGTTCCTAAGTGGACATTCAAGCACTGAGCCATGCCAGCGAGGCTAATGTGCATTTATTTTTAATGTTTGTAAATTAGTTAACATTCAATATTATATTAGTTTCAGGTGTACAGCATATGGTGCAGGGATTTAAAAACTCAGCTCTGTGTCACCCTAAGAGCCACAGTCATCCTCAGATGCACACTGCTGCCTGTCCTGAAGGATGAGGCCCAGGTGCCTTCCTCTCATGTCCTGAACCCTAATCCATGTCCTGAAACCTGGCCTTGGACTCAGGGTAAAAACTCGCAGAGACCAAGTAGCATTTTTACGGTTTTTAATTAATTTGTGGGCTATTTGTCAAAGAATACGAATCCATATACTTTCTGATCCCCAAAGATACAATTATTTTTATCTTTAATGTTGAGCTATTTTCAATGTATTTTTAAATTATCATTGTGGCCCTGGTTGCATTATCCTATATTTGTTTATGGTTAGACTCACATTTTTTAAAATTTTAATTTTTTTTTTAAGTGTAAGCTAATAACCAGAGTAATCTGGTTCTAATTTTAGAGGCCACAGCTCATGCATGCAATAAGTGATCACCTTTTTGCCCACATTGTAAACTTGGATTGTTTATTCTTCTAATAGTGAAAAACCTGCTGTGTCATCCCAGGAGTTGGGGATGGAAGGAGAGCAGGCCCCTGCGGAAGGCCAGATGCGGATGAAGTGGGAGAGCCTCCAGCAGGAAGTCAGTGCCAAGCAGAGGCTGCTGCAGGACGCCCTGGCGCAGGAACAAGAGCAAGTGGTACCACACGTTCTCTCTTATGTATTCTCTCTCGTAGAAGATGCCCAGCGTGGCTGAGACAGTGTAACTGTGCAGTCCGCTATATTTTCATTTCCAATGCAAAATAAGGCAGGAAACAAATGATTCTTCCTACATGTTTCCTAACAAGCCCATTTCACATTTCCCCTAGTGATGGCATGTTTATATGTGAAAATTTGATTTCTAGGTACCATATTTCCCCAGAGATCATCCATACCTGATTACTCATTAGCATAAATCATTACATTGTGTCTCCCCCTTTTGTACGACTTTGAAAATAAGGGATGTATATATGTCTAGGATAAAAGAAATTCCAAAAACCTGGAACTAAATTGTCAAGTCATCTTATTTTTCCTCGCTACTTCTAGTATTTAATAGTTTCAGAAGACCTTAATGAGACACTTATTGCAGCGGTTCTCAACCTGTGGGTCGCGACCCCTTTGGCGGTCGAACGACCCTTTCACAGGGGTCGCCTAAGACCCTCCTGCTTATCAGATATTTACATTACAATTCATAACAGTAGCAACATTACAGTTATGTAGTAGCAACGAAAATAATTTTATGGTTGGGTCACAACATGAGGAATTGTATTTAAAGGGCCAGAAGGTTGAGAACCACTGCACTATTGGGACCTCGATGGTTCTAAAAGGCAGGGGGAGCCAGTGGTCAGCTGGAATTGCTCCTGTAACCCAGGTGCAGGCTGGTTTGCAAGATGGGTAGGTGCTGAGTGATGTTGGACTTGACCCAGTCAAGCAAGCCACACCCAATGGAATTGAAGATAGCAACAGAAGGTTCCAGAGAAATAGCTATTACTTTGCTCCAAGCAGAAGCTAGAGAGTCAGAGGAATGGGCACCTTGGAGAGCTAGTGAGTGAGGCTAGAACCCAGGCAAGCCCGCGGTGCTCACCACAGCCATGGCCCAGCAGGCTTTCGACAATGGAAACTAGTCCTGTGTCCTGGGCTAGCACTCACCTGGGCCGTTCCATGGCAGTGGCATGAACGGAGTAAACTCCAGGACTTCCCTTTGGATCTGAGGAACCTGGACACAGTGCTCTTATGTAAACCGCCCCTGTTTGTCTGCAGCTTTTTAGCAGGCCAAACCGGCTCCTGGCTGGCGTGCCCCTGTACAAAGGAGACGACCGGTCACTATGATGCGCATTGACCACCAGGGGCCAGACGCTCAACGCAGGAGCTGCCGAGCTGCAGTGACTTGGCAGTGGCGGTTCTTGGGTGACCCACCCCGAAACCAGAGAGGAGGGAGCCCGATTCCTCGCGGGGCCGCTTGATTTCACCTTTGGCTGTGGGTTATGTTGTTGCTGGGACCCTGCTGGCCCCAAATCTGGTTGACTGCACACTTGTGTTTGTGTTCCACACCCTGTATGACAGCAACTTTGCAGAGTGCCCTCTCGCACTCTGGGACCCCTTGGGGGATGCCGGAGAGCCGGTTTCGGCCAATCCCTGCAGGCCAGGCCGAGGGACCCCACCTGCCAAGGGACCCTGCTCACTCCGCAGATGCTGGAGAGGGACCACAGGAGGTTGGCTCTAGGTCAGTGATGGCGAACCTTTTGAGCTCGGCGTGTCAGCATTTTGCAAAACCCTAACTTAACTCTGGTGCCGTGTCACATATAGAAATTTTTTGATATTTGCAACCATAGTAAAACAAAGACTTATATTTTTGATATTTATTTTATATATTTAAATGCCATTTAACAAAGAAAAATCAACCAAAAAAATGAGTTCGCGTGTCACCTCTGACATGCGTGTCATAGGTTGGCCATCACTGTCCTAGGGGGTAAAGACCTGATTTGTATATAGATTCCTGGGTCTAAACACTCAAATGGTCTTCTTTTTGATCAACCCTAGACTCTTGCCAAAGATATTAAGGAAATGTCTGAAGAGATGGATAAGAACAAGAACTTGTTTTCCCAAGCATTTCCGGAGAATAGTGATAACCGCGATGTTATCGAAGACACTTTGGGGTGTCTTTTGGGGAGGCTATCCTTGTTAGACTCAGTAGTAAATCAACGATGTCATCAGATGAAGGAAAGACTTCAGCAGATACTAAATTTCCAGGTAAGACATAGTCAAGAGTTGTTTGCCCATCCTCCATGCAAAGAGTTATTAGTTTGCTCTAAGCAGAAGCCAGAGAGGGGGTCATAAACACGATGTCTGACTGAGGTATGATATACCTAGATCTATTTTTTTCTTCAAATGAACAATGAGGAGCAGGAACATCACAGAAAAACTAGGGCAGTGGTTCTCAACCTTCCTAATGCTGCGACCCTTTAATACAGTTCCTCATGTTGTGGTGACCCCCAACCATAAAATTATTTTCGTTGCTACTTCTTAACTGTAATTTTGCTACTCTTATGAATCGTAATGTAAATATCTGATATGCAGGATGTATTTTCATTGTTTGCGACCCACAGGTTGAGAACCGCTGAACTAGGGGATTGAACTCGTATTAGAAAACTGACTTTTATTCTCCCAGAAATGGAACTTGAGAAAACCAGCTAACTACACTAAGGGCTGAATAGGAATTTAAACTCAACCAATAAAAGTCGTATTTATGGCACAGTATAATTACAATTTCCAGTTGATAATAGTAGCGTTTAAAACATATAACCAAAAAAAACATGCAGGCAGGGCTGTAATACAGAGCAAAGCCTGGACCCCAATACCCAGGCCCATTGCAAGTGACTGTGGCCTAATTAGTTCCACCTGCGCTCAAACATATTGCATTACTTCCCAGTCCTCACTCCTCAGGCTGACTGCCTTTTAGCCCAGACTGGAGACTGTTGCCAACTGCATAACTGTGTGCTTATGAAACTTTTCCTATGACTATAAATTTCAGCAAATGCAAAAGTAGCTGATAACCGTTTAATGTTGATTTTCATTCCTAATAAAAAGTCACCTTTGGGAATACGTAAGTTTTAACTGAATTTTATTTTTAACAGACATAGAAGTTTTACAAAATGGATATCTGTGATTAGGGCCAAGAGTTTTATGTAAAAGTTTTGATTTAAAAAAATACTGTAAAATGTTAAATAAATGTAGCATTAGCCAAGACACAAGGAATTTTCTGTGTATATATCTAGAGCAAGCATGTCAAACTCATGGCCAGTGGGCCGCATGCCTCACTTAATTGAGGCATGTGGCCCACCGGCTGCGAGTTTGACATGTTTGATCATTCTAGAGCAGCGGTTCTCCACCTGTGGGTCGCGACCCCTTTGGGGGTCGAACGACCCTTTCACAGGGGTCACCTAAGACCATCAGAAAACACATATATAATTACATATTGCTTTTGTGATTAATCACTATGCTTTAATTATGTTCAATTTGTAACAATGAAATTGGGGGTCACCACAACATGAGGAACGGTATTAAAGGGTCGCGGCATGAGGAAGGTTGAGAACCACTGTTCTAGAGGGACAAATTACCACTGCCTTCGGGTAATTTACATTCTTAAAACTACAAAGTAAAATTACCACAAACATTTGTGTATCATTTTTTTTATTCACAAAATATTTTCACATGTACTCTTGTCTTTAATCTTCACAACATCTCTAGTAGCTAAGCATTGTTCTAATATTCATTTTGCAAAGTCAAAAGAGCAAAAATTAAGAACAAAGTCTCCAGCCCAGCTGGTGTGGCTCAGTAGATTGAGCTTCGCCCCAAGGACCAAAAGGTCCTGGGTTCAATTCTCTATCAGGGCACATGTCAGGATTGCGGGCTCCATCCCCAGTAGGGGGCGTGCAAGAGTCAGCCAATCAATGTGTCTCTCTCATTGATGTTTCTAACTCTCTCTCTCCCTTCCTCTGTGAAATCAATAAAATATATTTAAAAAAAAAATAATAAAACCGTCTCCGGCCTGGCCAGCATGGCTCATTGGTTGAGCACTGACTTATGAACCAGGAGGTCACTTTTCGATTCCTGGTCAGGGCACATGCCTAGGTTTGGGCTCGATCCCCAGTGTTGGGTGTGTAGGAGGCAGCCGATCAATGATTCTTTCTCATCATTGATGTTTCTATCTCTCTCTCCCTTCCTCTCTGAAATCAATAAAAATATATTTTTAAAAAAAGAAATAAAGAACAAAGTCTCCAAAGCCAGTCCCCCTGAGTTCAAATTCTGGCTTTGTTACCTACTGCTCTATAACCTTAGCTGCCTCTCAGAGCCTTCATGTCCGCAACTCTTAAATCACACCCTACTAACTGCCTCATAGGGTTTTGTGGTAATGCAAACAATATCATATCTCATAAACAAAACCCTTGTTTCTAGCAACATTTTTCCAGTGCTGTTATTACATTTTCCTATTTAGTCTGCAACTAGGCTTGCAGATTGGTTTGGGTTTGAGTTAGCGACAGCTATTGCCTCTTAGAATCATATGCTTCTTTCTAATTCTCCTGTTCATTGCTTTAAAAAAAAATTACTGCACAATCCACTCACGATTTTGCTTTTTAGCCTGACATTTTGTTTTTTTGTTGTAGTTGTTTTTTTGAATATATTTTTATTGATATCACAGAGGGAGGGAGAGGGAGAAAGATAGAAACATCAATGATGAGAGAGAATCATTGATCGGCTGACTCCTGCACGCTCCCCTTCTGGTGATCAAGCCCACAACTCAGGCATGTGCCCTTGACCAGAATCAAACCTGGGACCCTACAGTCCACAGGCTGACGCTCTATCCACTGAGCCGAACCGGCTAGGGCTAGCCTGACATTTTGTGTGGTGATGCTCCCACACGGCCTGAAAGTTGATTTTTCTTCCTTGCTGTGATTGTCCTTCTCCTGGTGAGATGGCCAGAATTTTTCATCTTGGTGACAGGCACTTGTCCCCAGTGAAGAGGATGTGATCAAACTTCACCCTGTGACGGACACCCAGCCCATCAGACACATTTCCGACCAATAAGGAATTTGCTGATTTTGGGGGAGGGGAAGAGTAGAATTAAATATTTTATCATTCCCGCTTTGTTCCAGTTTATTATTCCCTTTAGAATTGAATACCAAAATTCTGATAGTTATCTCATTTTTGTACAACTCTAACTCAATATGAATACTTGAACTTTTTTATTGATTGATTTTTTTTTTTTTGAGGGAGGGAGAGAGAGGGGGGTGGGGAAGGATTGAACCAGAACCTTGGGTATCAGGACGCTGCTCTAACCAGCTGAGCTACCGGCCAGGGCATATTTGGACTTTTAAGTGAGTAATGTTTGTGGACAAAAGGCGTGGCTAAGGTCTTTTGGTGTTTTCTCTTAATATGTCTTTGGTCATCATGAAAATAGTTCTTTTCTAAACTTCTGGATGGCTTTTTATAAGCTTGTGCACATTCTTTGAAACTAGGGAAAAGCAGGAAGTGAGGGAGAGAGAAGCAGAGGAGAGAGGAAGAAAGGAATCATATTATTCTTTTTTTATTATTATTATTTCAGAGGGGAAGGGAGAAGAGAGAGACAGAAACACCAATGATGAGAACCTTTGATCAACTGCCTCCTGCATGCCCCACACTGGGGATCCAGCCCACAACCTGGGCATGTGCCCTCACTGGGAATCGATCTGTGACCTCCTGGTTCATATATGGGTCGATGCTCAACCACTGAGCCACGTCAGCCGGACTGATAGCTGCATTTTAAATGATGACAATGAAATGGACGTTTTTAAAAACATTATATGGGCCCTGACTGGTTTGGCTCAGTGGATAGAGCACCGGCCTGCAGACTGAAAGGTCCCAGGTTCGAAGGAATCATATTATTCTTAAGAATTTTATTTTCTTCCCAAATCAGAGTAACATCAATAGGTTGTTTTACTAGATAGAAGTCATTAGTATAATATTTCTGCTGGAATGTTTAAATGTGCACATTTATTTCAGATATAACAAGAAGTTTAGGGTGACCAGTATTGCTTTTTTATTTGCATGCCTTGCCTCCTTGCATATTGTGTTGGAAATGGTTTGTGTAAAGATTATTCAAAAGTCAAATTTAGCATTTAAGGTAAATTGTTACCAGTTTCTTTTATCTTTCCCTAGAACAGTATTGGTTTCTCTGGACATAAAATTCCCACACCTGTATATTATTTCTAAGAGCGTGTGTTATGTTTATAACCATTTGAGTTCCCCGGTGCACATGTTAAGTCTTCCTATTTCTCACCCCCTAGAACGATCTGAAGGTGCTGTGTACGTCGCTGGCTGACAGTAAATACATGCTTCTGCAGAAACTGGCCAATGTGTTTGAACAGCCCGTGGCGGAGCAAATAGAGGTATTTACAGCTGCCTTTTTCCAGTTGATCGGATTTACTGTGAAATGTCAAATCCTCTGCGAAAGATTAATGGCTTACTGTGGCATTTATGTTTGTCACTTGTTTTGTTTGTGAGAGCTGGATTTGAATCACTGGCCAGGTTACACTGACTCTCTCCCTTAGGCTTGCACAGAACTGGGAAATGTGAGCTGGGGAAAGGTGTCAGGACCGCTGCTGACCTGAAGAAGTGTGTCCCCTAACAGTGAGATTAGGCGTGAATGTCAGTGACCTGGGCAGGAAGTCAGGCTGCCCAGGTGGTGGCACAGAGGAGCACTGGGACATGCGGAAGAGGGGTAGGTTGCCTCCAGAGGGGTAAGGTCAGGGAAGAGTCTACAAAGGGAAATCGGAACTGGACTTAGGAGTTGGGGCACACAGGGACCGGAAGAAAGGTATCCCTGGAAAGGGACAGCAAGAACAAAGGCACAGGCGAGACAGTTCCGAGCTCTGCAGGAGGAAAGCGAGTGACCCTGGTTAGCTGAACTTAGGATGAATCATGTGATTGAGGGGAAATAAGGTCAGATGAGAACATTGGAGACACCTTGTAGTTAGGGCTATTGCATGTCAGAGAATTTGGACTTGAGTCTATAAATCATTGGTGTCTGACCTTCATTGATTGCACACCTCACTAGTTAAACAAGCACATACCACAAATACATGAATATTTACTCATTTATCAACTATAAGCAAGTACTATGTTATAAAGCACATGCAGAAATAGAAGTGGAAATTGAAAATTAATGTGGCTGGGTGTAAATGAAGACATAGTGTCTCACCCTCATGGATCATATCACACACACTGGATATCTCCCCTCGGAGAACTGGCAATGGGAAGCCACTGGGGATGTTGGACGGTGAGAGTAAGTGTGGGGGCCAGATCCTGCTTCCGGAGGGCTGGCACGACCACGCCAGGGTCAGGAGGCAAGGTTCCCATCATTGATCGACTGCCTCCTGCACGTCCTCTACCAGGGATGGAGCCTGCAGCCTGGGCATGTGCCTGATGGGAATCAAACCAGCAACCTTTCCTTGCGTGGGACAATGCCCAGTCAACTGAGCCACACCGGCCAGGGCCTGTTTGTTGTTTTGTTGTTGTTGTTGTTTTAATGGATGCATTATCCTTTATAATATCTCTGGGTGTATTATTTGTTCATTGAAGTTTTATTTTTCCTGTATAATTGGTTACTTTTGTTTGTTTGCTTATTTGGGTTTCTGTCTTTCATGTTGGAGGCATTTCTCAGGAAATCCTTTGCTGACTATTCCGTTTAGGATGGGAGACTAAGCAGCTAAGTGGCAACTTGATGGACGGATAAGGCTGGACAGTGTTGAGATCTACTGAAGGGTGGTCTGTGTGGGCTATTTGTTGGAGAATCCTTGCATCAAACTTTTAGGTGTTTATATTGGTCTTTTCATATTTTTTCTCTTTCCTATGTTGAGATCTACTGAAGGGTGGTCTGTGTGGGCTATTGTTGGGGAATCCTTGCATCAAACTTTTAGGTATTTCTATTGGTCTTTTCATATTTTTTCTCTTTCCTTCCTGGAGAGTAGAGGTCTGGCGGCCATTCTCTAGAAGACGCAGGGACTCCACATTTACCATTCAGTGGGCATTTACTTTATCCCTCTGTTTTCAATGAAGTACTCAAACCCACAACTGTATCCGGCGCCCCTCAGTTCAGAAACTATTTGTTTTTTTACATTTTCTAGAAAATCAATGTTCCATCTTTCACCAGGGAAGGGAAGGGACAGTGTGGAATGATGAAAGAGATCTGGCAATTTAACTTCTCTCTTAAAAAAAAAATTTCATTGTTTCAGAGAGGAAGGGAGAGGGAAAGAGAGGTAGAAACATCAATGATGAGAAAGAATCATTGATCGGCTGCCTCCTGCATGCCCCCTGTTGGGGATTGAGACCACAACCCAAGCATGTAACTTGACTGGGAATCGAACCATGACCTCCTGGTTCATAGGTCAATGCTCAACCACTGAGCCACACCAGCTGGGCTTAACTTCTCTTTAAGGAGCTTCTCACCAACCCTCCTTATTCAGCACCCATTTCACCAGAGTACCAGAGACTCCTGTGGCTATAAACTTGGGGGTGAAGGTCCCCTGCTGGACTAGGATTCAGCTGTCTTAGATGTCTTAAGTCAATTTTCATCTCTCCTTCTGATTTCCAACTTCCAAAATTTTGTTGGTATTGTCTTCTTTCCTTCTGCCTTGTTCTTGTAGATTTATGGGGGGAACACACACCCAAAAACAAGCAAACAGAACATTTGGTGTGGTGGTAGTGGGGATTCAGGAAAGAAAATGGGCACATGTTTTTTATCTGCCATCTGGAATTCATGTTCTTTTCATTCTTCAAGGGCAACCGAGGTTGCATTTCTTCCAAAAGCCTACTCATTCTTCTCCAGGACTCCCTGGGATCTCCCGTTTCCAAAGCGCTCTTACAGGGACAGCGTGTGTCAAGTTTATTTAGTACATAATGGTTTTGCTTCCCAACCAGACAGTAAGCTCCTGGAAGGCCAGGATGAGATCTTGTTCTGCCTCTATACACCTCGCCCTGGGAAGACAAGGTTTAGCACTAGCAGCCGCTGTAATACTTGTCGATTGTGTGATTTTCTGCTTCTTGGGGAAACCATGCAGTCACATGTTTTCAAAGATGCTCAGAACGGCACTTCAGGAAACCAGAACATGATTCCCTACACCAGGGGTGGGGAATGTCCAGTCCACGGGCCATATAAGGCCCATGAAATCGTTTGGTCTGGCCCTGCCAAGGCATTAGGGATGAGTTAATTAGATGTTTGGCCAAATACTAGTATATCAGGCTAATTTTTAAGTTGATAATTTTGTATGGCCCGAGAATGATGTTATAAATATCCAAATGGCCCTTGGCAGGAAGAAGGTTCCCCACCCCTGCCCTAGACAATCCCAGGCAGATACCTTTCTCTAATGTCATACATCATGCTTCTTTTTGGGGTGTCGCTATTCATGAATTTTTCTTTTTTTGAGGAAGCTGTTGTCCTCCCAACCCTCCATTCTCAGTCCCTCTTACCTCCTCACCTTTAAGATAGCTGATCTGTAGCATAATAAAGGGCCTTCTTCTCTTTTCCACATCATGTGACCATGGTTTTTATGTTATATTGCAATGAGTTTTGTTGGCTGTATTGTTTTATGTGGAAAGAAGAGGAATAAATAAGGAGGCACGGTAGTCATACTTTTTGTGGGAAATTATTCGTGGGAGTTTTGATGAAATTTCACAAATTTTACCCAGGCAATACAGCAGGCTGAAGATGGGCTGAAGGAATTGGATGCAGGAATTGCTGAATTAAAAAAGCGTGGTGACAAGTTGCAGATTGAGCAGCCCGCCCTGCAAGAACTCTCCAAACTCCAGGTACGATTTCCTGCCAATGGCATTCAGTGATGCATCCTAACTAGAACTCAAGAAAAAAGTATTTTCTCCATTTTCTTGTTTTTTCCTCTATAAAATTCAGATCATTTAAGTTCTAATCTCTCTTCCAAGTAACTCTTAGAAAAATTTCTGAAATTTTTACTATATTTAATGCAATAAAAAATTGTATTCTCAAGCTTCTAAGATTCTTTTTTAAAAAATCATTTGTTATTGTAAAATAATCATTTGTTATTATTCTGATGGCTAACCACTGTGGTGTAGTTTAGTTGTGCTGTATTATTTTCTACTGTAGAAAATGTAATTATTATCAGTCCAACCTAGAAAAGTTAAGAAAGGGAGATCTACTCTGTATTTAAAGAGTGGTTTTTATCAGTCATTAAAACTATAGCTTATCGTTCATACATTTTTTAATGGAAGAGAGACACTGTGTCAGTTCCAAAACAAAACAAAAAATTTAAACCAAGAGGAAGCTGAAGTCTACACAGACCTCCTGGCCTCACTCAGGAGCAGAGGGCAACTTGGGGTTACTTGCTTTCCTGGATCGGCACTTAACGCAAGAATCTGCTATCAGGGTGGTAGGCCGATCCTGGAATATTACACCAGCAAAAATTTAGCCTTTGATGAGCAACATAGTTAAGTTATATTAAGAAAAAAATGTGCATAGTGACACATATGCACACATTTGCCCTGTATGCCTATTATAGACCGTTGAAGAATTACTAGCATGAATCCAGTCCAGGCTCACAGGTCCTTCCTTTCAAGAAAATAAAATAGCTCTTATTTTTAAAAGAGCATTTTTATTTTAAGTATCTCATCCCACTGTCTAACATTTTGCAATGTCATGAGCCCACTGGCCCCCACTCTGTCCTTTCTAGACAGTTTCCGACGATGGTTAACGTCAGGTGTAAGATCCAACGTCAGGGCTGTAAACAGGCATTAGAGTTGAACTTTCCAGCTCGGACATTGTTGGCCTCTAAACCTTCACATGGCACATTAATCAGGTCCATATGGCTCAAATAAATTCTGTGTTTAGTGTATCATCGTCTCCTAAAATGCCTTTCCAGTTAAGATATTTATTTATTTCACCACATTTGGCAAAAACATGGCCTTTTCAAGTCTTCAAGTCTTCCAGCTCCCAGTAAATGCTTCTGCTTCTCAAGCTCTTTATTTGAAGAATAGTCCCAAATCGGATTATTAAGTAGTATTTGTAATGTTAAGGATACTATATTCGATTACTCTAAACATGTATGAATATTTAGAACATGATAAATATCAGAATTAAATTTCCTGGGGCATTTCCCTTCACCTCCATGAACAGTTTGTGATCCCACATCTTGCCACAAACATTGACATTCCAAGAAGACTAGTTAAGTCTACCCCATGTGTCACTTCTAGGCAACGTTTTTGTATATCTTTTGTAATGTTAAAAAAAATAGCTTATTTTTTTTAATTATATTTTTTATTGATTTCAGAGAGGAAGGAGAGGCAGAGAGAGATAGAAACATTAATGATGAGACGGTTGCTTCCCACATGCCCCACACTGGGGATCAAGCCCACACCTGGGCACATGCCCTGACCGGTAATTAAACCATGACCTCTGGGTTCATAGGTCGATGCTCAACCACTGAGCCACACCACTGGGCTAGCTTATCTTTTCTGAAAGAAGTTTTTGAAGTGAGGTTTCTGAGTAAGGCAGGTGGATGGATGCCCGATACACAGAGCATCACCATAGGCAGGCACCTGAAGGTGCGTCCTGGGGTTGTGGGTTTGGTAGGTAATGTATTTTTAGAGAGGAGCCTCAACATCACTTGAGTGAATGTTGCTGTCTCTGTTTCTAAGGACATGTATGATGAACTGATGATGACCATCGGCTCTCGGCGGAGTGGACTGAACCAGAACCTAGCACTCAAGAGCCAGTACGAAAGGGCCCTGCAAGATCTGGCCGACCTGCTGGAAACTGGACAAGAGAAGATGGCCGGTGACCAGAAAATGATCGTGTCTTCCAAAGAGGAAGTCCAACAGCTCCTTGACAAACATAAGGTAGAGAGAGAGAATGTACTTGTGCAAGCATAGTCTCACTGACTGATACATATTGAGTAAAACCCAGTATTTTCAATCTTTTAGGAGTTCCTACTTGTATAAGAGAATCTTTAAGATGGTAAACCAATGTCTATGCAAACCCACTGGCGTTCAGTAGCACAGAACAATTACAGAGGCCATGCTCTATAATGTTATCAGTTATAAAAGAATACCAACCTCAGCAGTCATTTTAAGTGTCCGTTCCTCACAGTATCGGCCAGGCTTTCTCATTTCCTAAACTGGGAAGCACAGGGACCCTCTTCAAAGGAGCCCAGCTTCCTTCTGAATTGCTATTTTCCTCTGTGTTTTCTATGCCCATTTGTTCATCTAGCTCTAGGTGTTCTCTCTGCCTGGCCCAGGACGCCTCGCTCTGCTCTGGGAATGGGTTTCTTTCTCTCGCATGTGGCACCCGGCTCTTATGGCCTTAAACACATGCTCCTTTAGTTGCTGTGGCTGCAAGAGTTGCCTTCTGGGGACAACGGGTCCTTTTGCTACGTAATCAAACTTGGTCGGCCTGCGCTTGCTCCAGCAGTATGTGCCGTACCAAGTTCAAGTTGGCCCCTACTCCTTAATTCAGCCATGCCTGCTTAATGCACACACAAAGGTAACTCTTGCATTATTAGCAATAACTGCAGAAAGAGCAATTTTTCCAGTTCAGAACCCCAAACTCCAAGGCTCCTGGAAGTTCCTCTAGGGAAACTTTCAAAATCCCATTGGGTTACAGATGGTTAACCTTCTACTATCATGTAGCTTTCCTGGTGGCTTCTCAAGGTAGATTTTTTTTTCACTATTAGACTTCTTGCTATTTTTCCCAGAGGTTTTTGTCCAAAACATTGTGATTTATTAAGGCCTTATCATTTGGCTTTGAAAACATTGCTTTAAAGTTCACAGCTGGTTTTTCTCAAATCTTTGACCCTAGTAATAAAATAACCTCCTGAGTTATTCCAGAGAAGAAACTAGGATCAATGAATATAAATAACAGAGAAATTAAGCTCAATAGATGAAGAACGCTGAGAGGAGTAAGCTTCCTTGAACAGACAGCCCTCCTGGCCATGGGAAGCCCATCCAAGGCTGTTGGGGGAGATGGGGTTGTAAAAGGAATTTCAGCTTCCCATGCATTTGAGCTCTGTGACGTCCAAGTTCTCTTCCAACTTTAAGATTCTACGATATAATAATTGATGGTTGATTGAAAAAGATGGTTCTAGCTTCTCCTGACCAGAGCATTTTCTGAGGGGGAGCTAGCTCGGCAGTGACCTTGAGCAAGTTACATAGACTGGACCGTGCAGTGTCCCCATCTGTAAAATGTGAAATAATCTGCCTGCCTCATAGAGTTGTTGTAAGGAGTAAATGAGTTAGTCAAGTGCCGATAGAGTACCTGGCACGTAGCACACACTAAATATTACTGTCTATAGATTCTCAGGTGCCGATAGAGTACCTGGCACGTAGCACACACTAAATTTTATTACTGTATGTAAATTCTCAATCCTTCGGTTCTACCTGTGGTGCTGGGAACAGGAAATGGGATAAACCCTATCTCCCTCCTCTGGGCCCTTTGACACAGAGAAAGGAACAATTCAAAACACATTTGAAGGATTGTGCAAGGTCTACCATTTCCTTGCATGTAGGTATAATCTGAGGGACATTTAGAATACATCATACCACTCAGCCCAGCCGTAGAGGAAGGAAGTTGTGAGTGTGTCGGGTGAGGTCCTCTCAGTGAGTACAGAGTGTAAACAGAGGCCCGGACGGGGAATGGGAGCTAAAGTGTGAGGGACAAGGGAGGCCAGTTTGGGTGGTGGAGTTAGTGAGAGGTGGGTCAGGACAGTAAGGAAGTCCGGACCGCAGGGATGGAGGATTCGGAGAGCAGGGGCTGGTGCCCTATGAAGGGCTCTGGGTAGGGCACAGCAGTGTGTAGATACTCCTGGTGGGGGAACAAGAGAGGCCACGCAGGAGACGGGAGCCCTGTAAGGTGGAGGCCAGCAGCGGTGGAACAGTGTCACTCATATGTCAGCTGAGTACCATCAGCTTTCCCGTTTGAAGCAAGTTTAGCGTCTGGTAGTATATGAATGAGTCGCTGACCTCTTTTTTTCTACCTGGAAAATGGCAGGAATACTTCCAGGGTCTGGAATCTCACATGATTTTGACGGAAACGCTCTTCAGAAAGATAATCAGCTTTGCAGTCCTGCAGGAAACTCAACTGCACGCAGAAGTGATGGCGCAGGCTTCCGCGGTCCTGAAAGGGGCTCACAAAAGGGGCGTGGAGCTGGAGTACATTCTAGAGGTGAGACCCTTGAGGCAGCACCCTCCTCCCCCTCATGAAGGCAAGACAGGTTATTCCTGCGATTTGCCTCCTGTAACCTCGGAACTCCCAGAGGCAGCATCATGTGTCGCCTTGCCCCCTCTGAGTGCCTGATGTGCATTGTGATAAAGCCTTCCCCACACTCAGAGGCAGCTGCCCGGGGACTGCCTTCACACTGGGCAGGATGAGGCATGGGGTTTGAGAGGCAGGCTGAAAAACTGCTGACATTTGCTATAAATTATTGACGTGAATTTCAAGTGATTGGCAAAAAGACTTCCCAATTTAAAACAAAATAAAAATCTGAATTTAGAAAAAAGTCACTTGAGAGTTCTCCTTAGTAGAATGCCTATGCTATATATTCATATTTCTTCAATGTCTGTGCTTTTTTAAATTTACAAATGCAACATATTTAGTTCACTTCCTACGTGAACAGGCCCATTCCTTCTAGTTAAGTCATGCATTCATCACTACCAGGGTAAAGAATGAAAACCGGGTAATCAAATGCTTACTGTGTTCCAGGCGTAATGCACACATTATTCTATTTAACCCTCCAGATGGACCACATAGGTATTATTAGTCCCATGTTTAAATGTTAAAAAATGAGGCTCAGAGAAGCTGAGTATCTTGTCCATGCTCGTTTAGTAACTTGCTCATGCTGCTAGTTAGTTGCAGCTGCCACAGGCCATTGATAATGCTTTTCAGGGTCACCATCTGATGCCTGGCTTCAGAGCCATCCTTTGCTTCCCAAGGCAAACCCCCAACGCCACCCCCCTCCCCTCCACACACACACACAGAGACATCTCCCTCTGACCGAACTTCAAAGAGAATCTGTCAAGTGCATATTTTGCACAGGAAGAGGAATGCTGTTCCTTAATGAGGGCTTCTAGCTCATGGACTGATGTTGCATTTCCAGACGTGGTCCCATCTGGATGAGGACCAGCAGGAGCTCCGCAGGCAGCTGGAGGTGGTGGAGAGCAGCATCCCCAGCGTGGGGCTGGTGGAGGAGAGCGAGGACAGGCTCATGGACCGGATCACACTCTACCAGGTCAGCGTCCCTGGGGCATCTTGGTGTGGGAAGCTGCCACATTTCCTTCTGAAACTCTCCCATGGTTTTAACAGAATCTAAACAAACCTGCAATCAAATATTAAGCACTGTTACTTTGATTTCAAGCTATTGACGTTGTTGAAAGCACATAAATGTTAAGTGTTTGTTTTAGAATATAAGAAGGTTTTTTTTCTTTCCTTTTTGGTAATGAGAGCTCCTTTTGAATATTCAGCCTCCATCAAGCGTTTTCTGTAGTTTATCCTGATATCACACTATCTTGAAAAAATTATAGTTGGTTGTTTTATGAGCATTAAAAGGTTTTTTTTTAAATGAAAGAGTGCTCCTCTTGAAAACTCAGCTTCCACCAAGCATTTCCTGTAGTTTATGTGGTGAAATAATTATAGTTTGATAGTCTTACATGCATGTAAAGTCACCACCAAAAAATAAACAAATAAAGACATCTTTATTTAGATATAGTAGTTGAAACATCTCAAAGTTTCCAACATCACTTGGCTGTAAATAATTGAAGTTTGACTAAGGATAATGGGAACATATGGATACCAGAGAAATTGTGATCCTTAGAGAGACAAATTGCATTATCCAAACTTCTGACCCCGCATTTTTCATCATTTCAGCATTTGAAATCCAGCCTTAATGAATACCAGCCCAAATTATATCAGGTGTTAGATGATGGGAAGCGCCTTCTGATATCCATTAGCTGCTCCGATCTGGAAAGCCAGCTGAACCAGCTCGGAGAACAATGGCTGAATAGTACCAACAAAGTGTCTAAGGAACTTCACAGATTGGAAACGATATTGAAACACTGGACCAGGTAATACAAGGACTATTTTGCCCATTTTTTAGATTAGTGTTCAAGAGTATTTATAAGGCTAGTGGGTACAGGACTTGAAAAAGATATCATGGTCCCTATAGGAACGTATCACATAGTTTGGAAAATAAAGGCAAACACAAAGCCCCCAATTGGATTCCTGTATAACCCATATAAACATGTCATCCAAAGGGGTAGGGAGGCGGGTACCTTACCGTTGAGCTGACCTCCTCCTCGCCTGTTGACGGCATGTGGGTGGTCACAGGAAAACCTTAGTGGGAAAGAAGAGAGAGTGGTTTTGAGAAGATGCAATTTCTCAAGGACAAGAGGAATATTCAAGAGAAGTGGAGGGGGTGATGTTATATAATGAAATACTCTGTTTCTTTATTTTCAAGAACTTTTCATAACAGTCATCTGATATGGTCTGAATAGCTTCAACATGAACGGATAGGGGAAATACATTTTTATTTTCAGCTTAGAGAAGGGAAAGCTGAAACTTGGAGAGACTGACTTGCTTCAAGCATAAATATTAAGGGAATAAGAATTTGAGAGTTTGACCATAGGGCATTATTCACCCAAATCTATCATGCCTTTTTAAGATTAGCACTGGGACACAGACAACAGGATGGTGATTACCAGAGGGAAAGAGGGATGGGGGAGGTAGAAGAAGGTAAAGGGAGGATAAATGATGATGAAAGGAGACTTGAATTGGGGTGGTGAACACACAATATAAAATACAGATGATGTATTATAGATTGCACACCAAAACCTATATAATTACAGTAACCAATGCCACCCCTAATAAATTCAATAAACATTTACAAAAATAAAATTACATGGGTGAATGACATGGGTTAGCAGAAAGTAGGGATTGGATGTTTACCTAATAGGCTCATCAATATACTTACAGATATCAAAGTGAGTCTGCGGCTCTAACTCACTGGTTACAGTCCGCAAAAGACAGGCTGGAATTTTGGACTCAGCAATCTGTGACCGTCCCCCAAGAACTGGAGATGGTCCGTGATCATCTGAACGCTTTCCTGGTAAGAGTTTAAAGCATTTGGCTCACATGTATTGTTTACAGGCCTATAGGTGAGGCCTGATCTACACTAGAAGAGAGGAAACCAGCTGTCAGTGGGTGAACTTAAACCAAGTTCTGGAGAATCTTTATGCACAATACAGTGGGGCCTTGACTTACAAGTGTCCCGACTAACAAGTTTTTTTTGAGATACGAGCCGTCTCTCGGCCGATTTTTTGCTTTGAGTTGCAAACTCAAAAAAATTCGGGTTACGAGCAAGCTTCAGAAACCCCACCGCTAGTTGGCGCAGCGAACGTCACAGTGATTTGACATACGAGTAATTTGAGTTATGAGTTCCGTCACGGAACGAATTAAACTCGTAAGTCAAGGCTCCACTGTACTAGGCTCAACATCGCCTCTTTCAGGAGTTTATAAATAGTGGCTTCATCGTTGGCTCTTTTTTAAAAAAATTTCTGTATTGATTAAGGTATTACATGTGTGTCCTTATCCCCCCATTGGGAGAGAGTAGGCTGCTTTTGTTTTTTGTCTGCAATGCTTAACATAACTCCCCTTCACGATGTAAAGAAAAGTTGTTTTTGCCATAAATTGGTCTCTTTCCTTAAATGAAAGGTCTGGCTCTTTAATCCTGATTTGAACTTTGCTCCTTCTTTCAGGAGTTTTCCAAAGAAGTGGATGCCAAGTCCTCCCTGAAATCGTCTGTTCTAAGCACCGGGAACCAGCTCCTTCGCTTAAAGAAAGTGGATACGGCCGCCCTGCGTTCCGAGCTGTCGCACATAGACGGCCAGTGGACGGACCTGCTGACAAATATTCCGACGGTCCAGGAAAAGCTCCACCAGGTACAGCAAGAATCTTTGGCTTCGTTGGTAGTGACCGATTCGAGCTGCTTTTGCTCACGGATTTAAATAAGCTTCGACTTGGACGTCTTGTCTTTTCTCTCTTCCACTGTACAGCGTATTAATATGAGCCCTTCACCAAATGCCGTATTTACAAATGCCAGATCTTCCAGGGGCTTCTTTTTTCTTTTTAATATGCTTTTATTGATTTCAGAGAGGAAGGGAGAGGGAGAGAGATAGAAACATCAATGAAAGAGAGTCAGTGATCGGCTGCCTCCTGCACACCCAACACTGGGGATCAAGCCCACAACCTGGGAATGTGCCCTGACCGGGAATCAAACCATGACCTCCTGGTTCTTAGGTCGACACTCAACCACTGAGCCACGCTGGCAGGGCCCACGGGCTTCTTTAGTGTGTGTGTATGTGTGTGTGAGTGTGTGTGTGTATTACAATCCCTCTCTGGTCTTGTTTAAATTATTTTTCTCGTGAGTAAAGTGTGGGTAACTACGCCCACCTTATAAAGTGGGTAGCCATGAAGATTTAACAATAATAAATGTAAAAGACCTATAATCTTACCTACAATACAGCAGCTGGCATTCATTCAATAAGGGAAGAGAAGTTAGAGAAGGGAAGTCAGTTCTCCTCTTTCCTGGAAACATGTTTCTCTCCTCTGAACTCCCAGAGAGTTTATTTTTCTCTCTCTTTTGTGCTCATCACTGTAGATAAGGTAAGATAGATGTGTTTAATGCCAATTTTCATTCCTACTAATCAGCGGCTGTACATCTCACATTTGTCTCTACATCATTCCGCACCCCATAGAAGTCCATAAATATTTTAAATGATTGCTTGTGTTCTTCCAAATTATTATAATAAGTAGCTGCATAAATGTATGATGTGTTAAGTAAGATTCAGACTTGTAAGTACATTTTAAAGACTGAAGAAGTTGGCTATGCTCTTAGGAATAAATATGAGAGTGCCAAAGCTCTCGAAAATGATAGTTGGTATTGTGGTATTTTTCTTTCTCCTTTTAACATTCTTGAGTCATAATACACAGAGATTTTATGAGCTAATTAATAAGATACATCTGTTGAATGTTTTGTAGTTACGTTTTTTGAAGGTCATAAAACTAGCTATAAAATAACAATAATATTTTCTTCTTTCTGGTATTTTGATTAATTAGCCAGTGTTTATACAATGTTTATAGTATTGGATGGCAAGTGAACATAAGATAACTAGGATTGTTCAGCATTTGCCTGCTGTTTAATTCCAAGCTTCCAATGAGGTTAAGATCCAAACATGGCATTAAGAAGAGTTACCTATGCGGGAACATTAATAAGGGTTCATGTGGGGTGTTTAGGTTAACAGGCACCGGGTTTGAACTTTAATACTGTGACTTGCTCTCCTCCTCGGGCAGCTCCAAATGGATAAGCTGCCCTCGCGCCATGCCATTTCGGAAGTCATGACGTGGATCTCTCTCATGGAGAATGTCATTCAGAAGGATGAAGAGGATATAAAAAATGCCATAGGCTACAAGGCCATCAATGAGTACCTTCAGAAATATAAGGTGATGACACACTTGTTATCTTTACCTTTTCATGTTTTGGAACTATTTTATTTGAAGGGACATAGGAACTCCAGGGATGGCAATCAGGCTCTGAAGTATAGATTTCATCCATAGTGACCGGATAGCTGTCTAAGATTAAGACCATTGCCTCCCTAGGGATAGGCATGGAAAAGTTGTCTGGTATTAGGAATAATTTTGAATAAGATTTTATGTCATTTTAAGAAGTCATAAAAATGGATACTATAATTTATAAATATTTTATAGTGTAATCATAAAATGTATCCAATTCTACATCCTCTGCCATATATATATATATATATATATTTATAAATTCAAATATATTTATAAATTCAAAAGTTATAAATTTAATGCATGTCTACTGTATTCATATATATTTTATACTAGAGGCCCGATGCACGAAATTCCAAGAGTAGGATACTAGAGGCCCGATGCACGAAATTCGTGCAAGAGTAGGCCTTCCTTCCCCTGGCTGCCGGGACCAGCTTCCCTCTGGCACTTGGGACCTGGGCTTCCCTCCGGCCGCCAGCAGGCACCCGGAACCCAGGCTTCCCTCGCAGCCCCGGCTTCGTCGGAAGGTCGTCCTGAATGACGTCTGGTCTAATTAGCATATTGCACTTTTATTATGATAGATATATTGCGTTTCTGAAAATAACGGGTTCTATGCATGCACACAGATGGTGCCATTCGGACTAAACCATGGAAGTTATGGCATTAACCTTTTGCTTACTCACGGCCCTCCAGCTCCTGAGCAAGCCCACGACATGCACCCTCTGACCTCGTTTCCTTCTCTCCCTCTCCCTCCAGGGCTTTCAGATAGACATCAACTGTAAGCAGCTGACAGTTGACTTTGTGAACCAGTCTGTGCTGCAGATCAGCACTCAGGACGTGGAGAGCAAGCGCAGCGATAAGACTGACTTTGCGGAGCAACTCGGAGCGATGAATAAAAGCTGGCAGATCCTGCAGGGCCTCGTAGCTGAGAAGGTGAGCCACGTGGCCACCGCTGGAGAGACTCTATCAAGAAATTAACTGTAGGAGTAGGATAGCGACAGACGCTGGGCTCGGGGATTCTGCTGGAGAGAATGCCACTGAAGAATGCATACATGGCTCTACATGTTCTTTTGTTAAAAAATATGTATATATTTTTATTGATTTCAGAGAGGAAGGGAGAGGGAGAGATAGAAACACCAGTGATGAGAGGGAATCATTGATCGTCTGCCTCCTGCATGCCCCCTACTGGGGATTGAGCCCGCAACCCGGGCATATGCCCTTGACTAGAATCAAATCCGGGGACTCTTCAGTCCACAGACCAATGCTCTATTCACTGAGCCAAACCAGCTACTGCTGGCTCTACATGGTCTTCAATCATGTCAATTACTTTGTCTTATGCACCCTCCACCCTTTGTATATTTCATATTATTTTAGTTTTTTTAAAGATGATTCTTAATTTCTTTTGCCCTCGTTCCAAGTAGACTTAAGATCTTTACTTGCTTACCAAAAAATAGTCATTGATTCGCACTTCGGAACATTCATTTTTAATCAAACATACCGTGGACTGTATTTTACAAATTTATGAATTCTCAGTTTGGAGGAAATAGTGGCCTGCCAATGATTTGAAATTAAAATAAAATTGTAAATTTCATTTCATTACGTTTGTTCAGATCCAGCTGTTGGAAGGCTTATTGGAATCGTGGTCAGAATATGAAAACAATGTACAAGGTATGAAAACTTGGTTTGAAACCCAGGAAAAGAGACTGAAACAACAGCATCGCGTCGGAGACCAGGCTTCCGTCCAGAACGCAATGAAAGACTGTCAGGTAACTGGTCCGGGCGGCTGACGCGCTCCAGTTCACAGTTTCACGGCATGTGCCCAATGAGAGTGCCCTTCTTGAGAACTGAGAGTTAAATATTGAGAACAGTTGCATTTGATTACAAATTTCTCTAATTACGTGAGTTTATAGAGTTTTTCTATTAGGTCTTTTCACCTCTTTTTATAAAATTTAAAATAGAATATTTAAACACACTCATACGGAGAGGATGCTGCTAACCCCAGATCATCAGATACTGATCATCAGATTTAATCATTATCAAGATTTTGACATAGTTTCTGAATATTTCTTCTCTCCTGAAAGATATCATAATTAATTCCAGATAGCATGCCATAATTTATTCCTTCATGCTACAATTCCCAGCTCTACAAAATGAACTTTTCTTATATAAACATAATATTATCACCACCAAAAGTTTAACATACTATGGAATCCCTTAATATTTGTAATGCTCAACCCATAACACTATTCCCTAAATTTCCTGTAAAATGTATATTTCTAGTTAATTTATTTCCATAAAGATACAGCAGTGTCTATGTGTTCATATGCTCGTTAGCTCTCTTAAGTCGCTAATATTTTCTTAATAGCATTAACTTGCTGGAGAAAATGTAGACTGGCCCCGGACCCAGGATCAGCCTGCGTATTTCCCCAAAGTGGCATTTAACTTGCTCTTCTCTCCCCTGTATTTCCTATGAACGGGCGTTAGCACAAGAGGCTTGATTGGATTCTGGCTCAACTCTCATGGTGGGGTGGATCACAGGTGACAGTGTGACTACTGTGTCTCATGCTCACTCTGGTAGTGGCAAGGCTGCGGGTTCAGGTGCAGTGGCCACACTCTAAATGTTCCCCATTGACCTAGGAACACTTATTCTTTCCTCAGATATTCTTATTTCTACAGAAGAAATGGGAGCTGTCACAGTGAACCCTGCAATAATTGTTTTTAAACGTAATTCAATAATTTGTAACGTGTTACAGATTAGCTGTGACGCTTCTTGGTAGTGTTTCCTAAGAACAGTTGAAGATACAGCTGGGAAGCAATTCTGCAGAAATGCCCCTTTCCCAAAGCTAGTTTTTCTATTCTAGATTTCCAATAGAATGGCCTTTAGTAATGAACTTTCTTCCGAGCAGTACTTCTTCTGTGGGCACATGTAGAGTCGGGTATATTTAAGCTCCAAAGCATAGGAAGAGCAGATGCTCTTGTGCTGGGCTGACAAGCTAATGGATTGCCAGTCAGAGATGCATACAAATGGCAAAGGAAACCATCATATAGAGAAAAAGCTGGAAATTAAAAAAAGCTTCACGTCAGAAGATGGGTGTGTAAAAGATGGAAGACCAAAAAACATATCATTGCATTTTCTTGGTTAAGAATACGTTTTTATCGATTTTAGAGAGGAAGGAAAGGGAGAGAGAAACATCAATGATGAGAGAAAATCATTGATTGACTGCCTCCTGCACCCCCCACCCCGCCCCACTGGGGATCGAGCCTGCAACCGGGGCATGTGTTCTGACCAGGAATTAAACCTGGGACCTCTTGGTGCATGGGTCGATGCTCAACCACTCAGCCACACCAGCTGGGCCATCGTTGCATTTTCAATTCTCCAGGGGCCAGTAGCATTTCTAATTTAGGCATCAATTCTAAAATGTGCAAATAAGTCAGAATTTCAAATTTTGACTTTGGAGCATGAAAACTTATTTTTTATTTTATTTTATTTTTTTAGGGTATAAAGGAAGAATTACATTTATTTTGCTTGATCTAAAAGGATAGAATTAGCTGGAAACTGCAGGAGGATAGATTCCGCTTCGTATGTTACAGACCTTGCTCACTTAGGTTGACAGGATGGGCCATGAATTGCCTTGGGGCCATAGTGGGTTTTCCAGTGCTCTTGCGGTGTGGCCAAGGAGTATGAAAACTTATACCTCTTGATGAGCTCATGAGTTCAAACACTAACATTAAAATTAAAAGATAATTCACGTGTTAAACATGAGCAGGATTAGTGCTCCCTTGTCATATTGTTGTGATAGATGTTGCTGTGGAAAGACTGAAACGATACCTTAATGTAACTTTTCTTTTTTCTTCCTTCTCTCCTACTGTTTTTTCTTTCTTAGTATTTTTTTTCTTATTTTCTGTTACTTTTTCCTGCCATTTCCCATTGTGTTTCTTTACATGTCCATGTCTTCTATTTAATAGAGAGAGACATTGTTATCTGGAAAATGTAGTGGACGCCTGGCAAGCTTTACTCCTTTTCAGACCCAAATGTTAGTCTCCCAGAGGTTCACATCAGGCAGTGTCAGGAAGGAAAGCTGGGAGCGTGGTTCAAGGAACGTGATGCCAATGCCAATTTGTGATTTCAAGTGAAAAGTCATTTTTCTAAACAAAGAACAGAATGAATGTAGCTCCACTGAGTTATTTGGGGGCATCACTGGGTCTTCGTGTGTGTGCATGCATGTGTGCGTGTGCGTGTGTGTGTGCATGCATGTGTGTGTGTGTGTGTTGTTTTTTTCTCTAACTGGCATGTTTTATTGGCAGTACCATAAACCTTGATCAAAATTTATTGTCATTTTTGGGAAATGGTTCCTCTGGACCAAAGTGTGAAATTCAAGCCAGCATGCTTAAATTGGTGACTGGATTCAAGCTTTACTTTGTTTTAAAAATCTTGAATATTTTTCCACTCTTTCGAGGTGATTTATTCATTAAAATCATCATAGAAACTGCTATGTAGGAATTAACTCAAGAATGATTCAGTATAGCAAAAAATGTTGGGTTTGGCTTTTCCCTTCATTGATCAGAAACAGAATCATCTTTTAATTATTATTGAAAGGAAAGGATGGCACCTTCATTTTGCACAAAATATATATTTCAGCCCTGTTTCCCTACTGGGTTTGCTTTTATGGCCATATTAAGGAACAGAGCGTTTTAGGGATGTGTTTCTGAGCAATGGGACATTAATTCCACAGGGCTTCCTGAACAAAGTACACCTCTGGATAAATGAGGATACATTTAATTCCAGTGGTTGAATTTTAGAATCATATTAAAGACATAGTGGAAGGATTCTTTATGGTTATTTAATATTTCAGAGAGGTAGAGATAAATATCTTTCAGTAGTAAAGTTCATTATGTTTTCTCTGCTGTATAAAAGACCCATAGCCCTAGCAATCACTATATTCATCCTCTGGTTAATTATCTAAGCTGTCGAAATACTGACAGAAATATAAAGTGGAAATTAAAGAACAAAATTAAAAACACAAATAATCTATTCTGGCTACTAAATGCATGCATGTCCAATTAATAATACATCATGACAAAAGTAGCTTCATGATAATTAAGGAGAGAAAAATAAATAAATTTGCACCGAAGCATGGCAGAGTATCAACTGACTGAATATAACAATACTGTCTTACATTTGCTTAGCATTTATTTATTTATTTATTTATTTATTACATTTGCCTAGTTTTTAACAGCTTAAAAGATTAAATAAATATTATAT
>NW_005371441.1:2807891-2847824 GCF_000412655.1 Myotis brandtii | reverse complement strand
ATAGATAGATATAGATATATAATATATAATATATATAATGTTAGCCTTTTCAGGTAAGCAAATCTATTATTATTCCTATTTTATAAATTAGGTAGACTTAAAAGTTTGGACCCCACAGAAATAAAAATAAAAGAGGCACAACATTTGTAATGAATACAGCAGAGGCTGGGCTCCTCTCTATAGCCTCTGAATAGTACCACCCAATCCCCATCTTGTTATCTCTATGCGGATCATGAGAGAAGAGTGGAAATCTTTTCTACAGAATTGAGACATTATCTAAATTTAAAATATTTTGGAATTTTTTCACTCTAACCTCCAAAGTCTACACATTCTACATCTAGCTCTGGGATGCACTTCCGAATTTGAGACTGTAGCCAGGCCTTCATCTACGGCTTCTCCATCACCCAACCTGGCATTGGCATCCTCTCCCCAACTCCTGTCCAGCTGCCTGGCCTGCAGCACTGGGCTTGGCGGCAGTGAGCTCAGAAGGCTGGGTTCCAAGCCCACCTGCAGCCTCACCAGCTCTGAGACCCAGGACAGGTTGTCTGACATGATCCCCCACATGCTCACTCACAGAGTGGTGAGAGCAGTCAGAGCCTGCCTCACTGAGCTCTCCAAATTTTCAAAAGGCGTTCAAATATTGGTTAAGGTTGTGAAGCATGGTTAAGTGTGATCTCCAGGTCGTTGCCTCATTTTCTTTTCTTTTTTGCACATCCCATACTGACAGTTATAAATGCACATCCCAAAGAAAATGAGGATTTGGTTCATGAAAAAAGCCTATAATTTTTTCGAATCACATAGTATCAGACTATTTTAGGGAGAAATAAAGGATAATAGACATTCTGAAGAATCTGTGACACAGTGAATGTTTGTAACGTATCCGAAGTGCCACAGCTCCATTGTAGCCGAAATATAACTAAATCTCAGATACTGGGCTACAGGATACCATTCCAGTGCATTTTACCCTATGGGTTAGGACGGGGTAATTTTCCCAACACCAAGATACATGAATTTAAGAATTTAATCATGTTACCATTTCCAACTGTTTCCTGTAGCTTCTTGAAAAAAAGTTACATGGTGACATTTCCTTATCAGGCAATCAAAATTTTACTTTGATATGTTATGCTAATTTATCATGGAATAAAAAGGCCATTTACATAATTTAAATGCAGGAAAAAGTTTCACTATGGAGACCCTGTCCCGAGAATTATAAGTTTTTGGGGTTATTTAGAGATTTTTAGGCTATGAGACTATCATGGCTCAATTTCAGTGCATCATAATAGAGCAATTTAAAATGACTATGTTTTTAATCTTTCAGGATCTAGAAGATTTGATTAAAGCCAAAGAAAAAGAGGTGGAGAAGATTGAACAGAATGGACTTGCTTTGATTCAGGACAAGAAAGAAGAAGTGTCTGGTGCTGTCGTGAGCACGCTGCAGGAGCTCAAGCAAACCTGGGCGCATTTAGACCACATGGTAATGTTAATGTTGTTGTGAGTGCTGGCTCCAAGCCCTGCTCGCCATGTCACGCTCATGACCTGCTGTTGGTTTTCCTAAAGTAGCTGAGTAATTAATACGAGTCTGTACATCAACTCTTTGTACTTAAGTTCACTTTATTTCAGAGAGGAAGGAAGTGGGAGAGATAGAAACATCAATGATGAGAGAGAATCATTGACTGGCTGCCTCCTGCACACACCCCACTGGGGATCAAGCCCGCAACCCAGGCATGTGCCCTGACCAGGAATTGAACCGTGACCACCTGATTCATAGGTCAATGCTTAACCATTGAGCAACACAGGCCAGGCTGTTAACCTCTTTTTTTTAAAGTCTAGCTTCAGATCTTTTCTATAATAAATATACAATAACCTCCTTCATATCCATGTCCATAGATACCATTTAGGCACACACATTTCTCCAATGTGTATCCTCAGCCTGGATTTCTCTCCTAAAATCTAGATAGAGACAGAGGCTGGGGTCAAGAGGGAAACCCAATGTGTAGACATCTCCTCTTGCATGACCAGTAGACATCTCAAACTCCCGTGTCCAAACCACCTCTGCGCCCCCCCCCTGTACTTCCCCCCCAACTCAGTCAATGACAACTCTAACCTTCCAGTTGTTCGGGCAGAAAACCATGGGGTCATCTTCACTCCTGTCTTTCTGTCATACCCCACATCCAGCCCATCAGCAAACAGGACAGGTGTATTTTCAGACTCGAAGCTCTGCCCTGTCCCTGCAGTTAGCACCCAGGTCCATGTCATCACGACCACTCACCTGAGGTTATCAGTGACCTCCTCAGTAGTCTCCATGCCAGAGAGGTCCTGTTCAGATGGAAGCCAGATCACAGCAGTCCTCTGCTCAAACCCTCCATTAGCTTCTTGTCTCATTTAGAATGAGGACAAAACCTGGTGAGGACCTGAAGGCCCACGTGACCCAGCCTCCAGGGTCCCTCTGACCTCGTCTCTGGCAGCTGTCTGTCCTGCAGGCTCATTTGGCTTCTGTTCTCCCCCTGCTCTTGACCAGGCCTGGCCCATACTCAGGGACTTTGCACTGGCTGTGTCCTTCGCCTGGAACACCACACCCTCTCCTCAGTATCCACCAGGTCACTCCCTATCCTCAAAGTCTTTCTTCAAATTTTCCATCTCAGTGTGGGCTTTCCTGACCGCCCCATACTCCCTGACTCTCTCCTTTGCTCTGCCTTTATTTCTATTATTTATCAACTTCTAACATGTGGTATAGTCTACTTCTCTGTTCATATTTCTCCCACTGAAACATAGCTCCATGAGACACTTGATAAATCTAAGCTGAATGGAGTGTTGAATCCTCTGAAAAGAATACATGTCAAAGCAAATACTGTTCTGCACACAAATAGTCATTATCCACACTTTACAGAAGCAGGCGCTGCAGCACCAGCAGGACAGTGACTGAGACCAGTGGCCCAGCAAGCAGCTGCTTACAGCCCGTGCACTCTCCTCCCAGTGCAGCCGGGCAGTTTTCCCTTCCCTTACTTTCAACCTGATTTTTAATTCATTTTTCGTATATTTTTATAAGTTTACTATCTTTTTATTTATTTGTATATTTTTATTGATTTCAGAGAGAAAGGGAGAGGGAGAGAGAGATAGAAACATCAATGATGAGAGGGAATTATTGATCAGCCACCTCCTGCATGCCCTACACTGGGGATCAAGCCCACAACCCGGGCATGTGCCCTGGCCAGGAATTGAACTGTGTCCTCCTGGTTCATAGGTCAGCGTTCAACCACTGAGCCACACCGGCTGGCCTATATGTATTTTTATAAATCATCACAAATTCTTGGAAACAATTTACCACATAAATAAATTAAGGGATTCTTTCATAGAAACATCATCTCAAGCATAACACAAAGAAGAACTAGACTCCTTAAAAATTTTCATTCCCTCCTGGCTTTTTTTACCTGTCTCTTCCTGAGTTTCATGGGGTGGGCCCTGGCACCTGTCTGCACCTGTGGGCATCGCCTCATCTCTGAGGCAGCACCTTCTTAGTCCGTGGGCCCATTAGATGGTATCTTGATTGGTTTCAACATTATTTTTTATGCTAAGAAGAAAAGCAGAGCGTGCAGGTACAAATTAATTTATTATATAATCTACTAGATGCCTGATGCACGAAATTCGTGCAAGTATAGGCCTTCCTTCCCCCGACTGCCAGCACTGGCTTCCCTCCCAGCCCTGGCTCTGTCCAGAAGGTCGTCTGGAAGGACGTCTGGTCTAATTAGCATGTTATGCTTTTATTATTATCGATTTTCTTAATTATGGTCATAGTTCCTCCATATTGAAAAGATTGCATTCAGAAGATTGGGGCTGACATCCAGGAAGTCCAAAGCAGATATCTTTCTAAATGATACAGACAAACTAAAAACTTAACTTTTCTGTTGCAGATAAGTATGGGGGGAAATGTTCTGAGAAGTTTTTGTCTCAAGATACTCATTTGTGCGTGTGTGTGCACATATGTGAGATAGATAGATAGACTGATAAGTATCATTTCCTGGGACCAGATTTGCCTCGTTTCAAATATAGACTTCTCACATTCTAGCAGCATGGTCCCAGGTGATTTTCATAACGTCTTTGTGCCTCAGTTTCCTCATCTGTAAGACAAGGATGATGTTATCTACCTCATAAAGTTGTTATGAAGACTAAAGTTAATGCATTAGTCAAAACACTCATTTTCTAAACTGTAGTATTAAATATATTGGCTTTTTATCACTTTTATATGATATATGTTACATATAAAGATTATGTATAAAACCTTTTCAAGAATTTTGATTTAGACTGAGTGTTCAAAAGTAGGAGAGGCATCAGTTTCAACATTGCTATATCTTATGTGTGCAATCTTTTGTGTTTGAGTTCATTTATAATGCTCGACACCCTGATAAAGTTCTTCAATATTAATTTTTCCCACCCATTGAACACATGTTTTGTAATGTTAAGTGTGATGCAGTTGTAAGACGTGTCCTTCTCTTTGAAAAGGCTGGGCAGTTAAAGGTACTGCTGAGGTCCGTGCACGACCAGTGGAGCCAGCACAAGGCGGCCTCCGATGAGATCAACAGCTGCCTCCTGGAGGCCAGGTACTCGCTCTCCCGCTTCCGCCTGCTGATCGGCTCCTTGGAAGCTGTGCAAGTTCAGGTAGACAATCTTCAGGTAAGGACTGAACTCACCCTTCCCTGAACATGCTTTTGAATTTGAGAAAATAAAGAAAATAGCAAATGTGGACATCGTCCTGGAATATTGCTGTCTATGGCTTATATTTAAGTATCTTTAAAATGTTTAAATAATTTTACCTGCAGATATCTTTCTAAACGATACAGACAAACTAAAAACTTAACTTGATTTGTTCCTCATCCAAACTTGCCTGTGGATACCAAATTCTGGATTAATGGTATCTAATGAAATGACTTTTAAATTCTAACATGTAAATATCCACCTGAATGTATTTTGTAAAATGATTTTTATATCCAAATCTATCTCCTTGATCCATGTTGCTGCCTTCTCTGTCTTCCCTTTTCTCTTTTTATCCTGCTTCTCCAAACATATGCTCAGGGATTAAAAAGAAAGCAAAGGGAAAAATAGCAAAAGTGGTAAATTTTTAAACTACTGTTTTCTTTTTATTTAGCATAATATCTGTGGTCTGCCCAGTGTGTACACATATCCTCTGTTTCTGGCACCGGCTGCTTCGTTTCCTGTGTCATTATCATTGCATTCATCTAGAGTGGCATCGTGGCATCATTGCTGTTTGACTTAAACGCAGCACCCCTCCTAGCTCAGGCCACTTCCCTCAGATTAGCTGCTGCCCCCACTTCCCGGCACATCTGGGCACTGAACACCCTCCCTGTCACTGCTCTTTCTCCCCGGCTACTCAATGCAGACTATGGGGTGGCAGGGCAGGCCCTCAAGGGGTGGGATGCCAGCAAGGGCCCAGCATGTACCTCCTTGGTTTGGAGATCAAAATGTATATGCTGCTGACCTCATAGGCAGGCTTTCTGAAGGGCATACCTTTGGGGAAGGGGGGCTGGGCAGTCAGGAAGAAGGATAAAATGTGTCTACATAATATATTTGAACCTTAAATTCTTGTTGCAGATACTAAGAATCATTAAAAGTTATTTTGAGAATAGTAAGTTTAAAAGCACATTTTATAACTTTGAGGAGGTTGTAAGTGCTTTTTAACTTAGCCTCGTCTGTGTTGAACACCTGCAAATGCTCTCTTAAGGTAGGAAAGAATCCAGGGTCTTTACTTTGCATATTTTGAATTGATGGCAATCGGATACCAGTGTTAAATAGGACTGGACTTTGTAGCCTCCTTCACGTGTGGAGATGTACTAAGAATCGAGACCATCACTTAGTTGCACGAAGAACTGAGACTCTCAGTAATACTTGCATATAAAGCATTGCAGCGACGTCACTGTTTCTATATTCATATGTGCATATTCATGAAAACAGCTACAAATTACTTTTAGACTTCGTTTTTAGCATTTAGACCTAATAACTGCTATTTTATCTGTGGTATTTTTTCTTTGGGCAGAATCTTCAAGATGATCTAGAAAAACAGGAAAAGAGCTTACAGAAATTTGACTCTGTCACCAACCAGCTGTTAAAACAGTGTCACCCACCTGTGACAGAAACTCTTACCAGTACCTTAAAGGAAGTCACTATGAGGTATGGCGCCTGCTAACTTAACACTGTGCTGCATTGCGTACAGCACAACCACCTTGTAAGTAGTGACGCAATGAAAACTTGCCGGGGTTTTGAATTTGGGCTTTGTAGATTTTATTCCACTTGCGCTTTAATTTTGACAACATGAAGCTAATGGTAAGTAAAAGCAGCGAAGATGTTGAGAGAGAAATTAGAACTGCTATGTACCCAAAGATGGGCCTCATTCCTGCAGGCTCCCCCTGGGGTGACTGTGACATGCTACTTTTTATGATGTGCAATAGAAATGAGACATCCTTGCATGCCTTCCAAATGCGCATGACGCAGGATCGTGAAACATAAAACAGCAAGTCAGAGCATTTGGCGCAAGGGGGAGGTCTGCCCACACGTGTTGGGTCTCGTTTCCAGATGGAACAACTTGCTGGAAGAGGTGGCGGAGCAGCTGCAGGCCAGCAGGGCCCTCCTGCAGCTGTGGCAGAGACACCGGGACTACTCCGCGCAGTGCGCCTCCGGGGTCCAGCAGCAGGCGGGCCGCACCCAGGAGCTGCTGAAGGCGGCCGCCAGCAAGGACATCGCAGATGACGAAGTGGCTACGTGGGTTCACGATTGCAATGTACGTTCGGGCACGATCATGGTTTGTTTCCCAAACATGCCTTTCGTAGACTTCTCCAGTTTGGCAGGGCGAGTGCTGATGTGGGTAAGCCTTTGATATGTCTCAGTATGTGAGACAATTGACCCGCAAAGAATTGTTTTAATCAAGGAGCCTGCTAGGTTTTCAGAACACATGCGTTGGATTTTAAAGGCCCCTCTCATTGTTCCATTTATTTATTTATTTAAAATATATGTTTATTGATTTCAGAGAGGGAGAAAGAGACAGAAACATCAATGATGAAAGAGAATCATTGATTGGCTGCCTCCTGCACGCCCCCTACTGGGGATTCACTCAAAACCCGGGCATGTGCCTTTGACCGGAATCAACCAGGGACCCTTCAGTCCGCAGGCTAACGCTCTATCTACTGAGCAAAACCGGCTAAGGCTCATTTTTCCAATGAGTTATTTTCCCATTTTTCCTAATGGAATGCAATCCATGTGAACGATTCAAGCTGTTTCTACAGAGATGGTCAATATAAGAAATGACCATATGGAGAATAATGTTCTATCTTTTAAAAATCTACTGTTAAAGGTCTCATCCATTTTGGTTCATTATCTTTTACATAAGCATCAACATAATGCCTTCTAAGAATTTAATGGTACAAAGAAGTCTTTCTCTCCTGATTTATGGGTGTATTCTTCTTAATAGCTTTCTAATAGTTCTCTTTTTCACTGTATCTGCCAATAACCTACTTAAGGTTTTTGGGAACAGTTTTGTTTCCCGCAGTGCATGGCTCTTACTATTTGTCCTATTTTGTCTTTAATGAATTTGTTTCAAATATCTTCTTACAAACTTTCCCATTCAGTTTATCAGAATTAGGCAGGTTATAAAAAGCACATAAATAAAAGTTTTACCTAGTCTAATACATTTACATTAATAACACATCATCACGTGAAAGCTACAGTTGAATATGTATGGTGAATATAGTTCTCCTGCTTTTTCTCCGTCTACTGAGGGTTTATCCTTAACAGGATTTCATTGTCAATATTCAGCCCTCGGAGTGGAGATGCACCTGTTTTAGAGCGCAGTGCTCCCAGTTGTGCCTTTATCTGATAGCTATGTCAAGGGTAAAGTCGCCCTTTGCTTTTCTTCCTCTCACAGTAGGCCCTGCGTGTGTATACGCAGGCTCTTCGCTCTCCTCCATGTCTGGTGGGGCACCAGCAGCAAGTAGAAGAGTCAGTCATGTGTCATCGCTTAGTGGTAGATGGAAACCAGAAACCGGATTTCCATTGGCTTATCATTCTGAGCATAAAAGTTGGAAGCAAGAGCTACCATGGAAAATACTGGACGTGCAGCTCACCCCTAGCCCTGTGCACCAGAACCATCGAGAGGGTTCCACACCCCACTGAGATAGGCGGGTGTGTCACAACCACTGTACCTCGACCACCCATCCTACAGATGATACTGTTGATAAACTCATCTCTTGGGCCTATAACACTAAGTAGAAAGAGATAAAATGTGGCGCTGTGTTTTCAATTTGACATCAATTATATGAAGAAGCAAGAAAAAACTGTCCACTATTGCAGTTATTGACTCTACTTGTAGATTTGTTTTTCTTGTTTATGTATGTTTTGCTGCATTCCCCTGTGTTCTACAATAAAAGTCTCTGTGGCTTTTATGATCAGAACTAGAGGCCTGATGCATGAAATTCGCAATAATTAACATATTACTATGTTTTTATTATTATAGATAGTAAATGCGTTCTTTAAAATTTTTAATCTACATGAGTTCTTACTAGACGGCACACCATCCCACACCATGCATTATCTGAAGAGCTTCAGTTTTAAGTCTTTGGCCTCAGCCCCAATGTTGGTGACCATCAACTGAGAAAGCAGTCTGCTTTCAGCCCTCTGTCCTCCCTTCAATCCCAGGACACAGCTGCCTCTTCTGGGTTGCCTGTGGGCATTCGCAGCCCCGGCTAGGAAACCAGCCACAAAAAGGGGATAATGCCAGGACATTTGACTGCGTGTGCCTTTGGATTTATTAGTCGGGTGTGGAACCCTAGCGATGGTTCTGGTGCCCAGGGCTAGGGGGAGCTGCACTTCCAGTATTTTCCATGGTATCTCTTGCCTCCACCTTTTATGCTCAGAATGATAAGCCAGTGGAAATTGAATTTATAAATTGGACTCAATTCTTGATTATTTTTCCTTCAGGTGAAGGTGATTTCGTGTAATAACTTGACAGATAAGAATGGAGTGTTTCTAGATGCGTGGCCCTTCGCTGATTGTTTGTTATACGGACTACACTTAGCATGTGGTTTCATGACGGGCGTGTTTTCATCTTCCACAGGACCTCCTCAGAGGTCTGGGCACCGTTAAGGATTCCCTGTTTGTTCTCCATGAGCTGGGGGAGCAACTCAAGCAACAGGTGGATGCTTCCGCAGCAGCAGCCATTCACTCGGACCAGCTGTCTCTGAGTCAACACTTGTGTGCCCTGGAGCAGGCTCTTTGCAAACAGCAGAGCGTGTTACAGGTACAGAGCTCACATTCAGCCTGTGTTGTCAGTTGGGTGTTCTGTAACTTCTGAGCATAAACTCAGGAAAAGAAGATTTTTCATCATTCAGACACCGCCTCCTTCAAGACCAAAGGATAAAAATATAAACAAACTTGGCATTTTCTGTGGGAATAAGGGAAGGCGGGAGTTTTACACTATTCTTTACAAAGTAATTGTGCCCCTAAACCAATGCTTTCTTCCGTGGCACTGAGTAAAATATGTTCAGTTAATAACACTTAAGTGGCTTAATATTAAAATTCATAAGTTTTTGCAAGAATCAGAATATATTTCAGTTTGGTAATATATTTTAAGAGTGACTCTAACTGGGTAATTCTACATAGAAGTAACACATTCTAGGTTTTAGAAAATTATATTATTAAAAAGAAGAAAATGTAAAATCATTGTAGCCTTGCCTGTCCAATTGCAATTAGACAATAGACTATGAGAAATGATTTCAGTATCCATGTCCTTTCACTAGATTTCTAACTATTCATTTTCTTTTGTAATAAAAAGGCTGGAGTTCTTGACTATGAAACCTTTACCAAGAGTTTAGAAGCTTTGGAGGCCTGGATAGTAGAAGCTGAAGAAATACTTCAAGGGCAGGACCCCAGCCACTCATCTGACCTCTCGACCATCCAGGAAAGGATGGAAGAACTGAAGGCAAGTGTGTGGAAATCCTCGTCCCAGACCTCCCATCTTCTGTCCTCCAAACCTTAAGGAAAACTCAAAACTTCGGACATAGGCCTACCTTTTTATTTTGAGTTACTTCCTTCTCCAGGGTGATGAGCTTTGCAGAGCACGCAAAGGGAAAACACACACAGCCAAGTGTCCTGGCATTTTCTCCTTCCTGTGGCTGGTTTCCTAGATGGGCTGTGAATGCCCACAGGCAGACTAGAAGAGGCAGCCCTGTCCTGGGACTGAAGGGAGGACAGAGGGCTGAAAGCACAGACTGCTTTCTCAGTTGATGGTCACTAACATCGGGGCTGGGGCCAAAGTCCTAAAACTGAAGCTCTTCAGATAATGTATGGAGTGGGGTAGTGTGCCATTTAGCAAGAACCCAACAACTCTTGCTTACGTAGCTCTACCCCTTAGTTGCTGGGTGACTTTGAGCAATTGACTTAAAGCTTCTGGGCCTCTTTTTCCTCATGGTAAATTGGGAATAGTAGTGTAGTACTTGATGGGATTGTTTTGAGGCTAAAAATGAGTTATTGTATTACCTGTAAAGCTCTTATAACAATGCTTAGTTCAAATAAGTGCTCAATACATGTTAATTAGTATTACTATCACTATTATTATTAAATAATAAAGGGACAGATTAGCAGGGATAAATGAACTATAAAGGTAAGAATACGCCTTCTCAGCCATCAGCATAATTTTCATTCTTTATCAGTTCTATGAAGAATTACTTTTTATTAGTAAGTGAATCCAGTCAATAATACACATAACTACTAACTGTTCCCCAAGGGGTGGTGAGTAGCAATAGCCAAGTGGCAGTGGCAGCCCCGGATGCTGACTGGAAGGTGCAGCTTTTCTTTATCTGCAGCTCTCGCGATGGCAAGCAGGTGGCCTAGAAATGCACAGGAGAGCAACAGCCGGCCTCTTGCTGAAATCCAAGTTCACTGAGCACTTGGAAAGCTCCCTCCCCTTTCTGACCGCGGTGCTAAACCCACTCTTAAATCTCGCTTTCAGGGACAGATGTTAAAATTCAGCAGCATGGCCCCCGATTTAGACCGTCTGAATGAGCTTGGCTACAGGCTACCCCTGAATGACAAGGAAATCAAAAGGATGCAGAGTCTGAATCGGCACTGGTCTCTCATCTCCTCTCAGACCACAGAGAGATTCAGGTAGAGTCTCCAAGAGATGTTTTGGCGGCTGTGATATGTCAGTAGAAACAAGTTCATGATTGGTGTGCAGTTATAAAGCCTAGGTCTTTCCGATGTACAAAATTGGAACTAAAAGTAAGAAGCTCAAATTGTGCTTTCCCATGTTTAATGTATTAAATATTCTTTTAATCAAAAAATAGCAAGCCCCTTTACATAACAATATATAAAAGATACATCATCATTTCATTCTTAAAACTTAACCATTTTAAACTTTTTTTTCTCAATTTTGCTTTCTAAATTTTACTACCTAACATGAAAGGTTTGTGATAGTCAAATTAGAATCAGAGGCAGAAATTATTTAATCTTGTTTTATATGCCAAAGATAGAAGAAAAAGCAGCAACATAGCCACTATTCTCTTTCCTTTATTTTGTCAGTAAGTTGCAGTCATTTTTGCTACAACATCAGACTTTCTTGGAAAAATGCGAAACATGGATGGAATTCCTGGTTCAGACGGAGCAAAAATTAGCCGTTGAGATTTCAGGCAATTATCAGCATCTTTTGGAGCAGCAGAGAGCCCATGAGGTGAGTTATGCTAAGTAGATTTGGGGGCAGTTAAATAGGCCTTTGAAAGATGCTACAAAATGCCATGTGGAGGGATTAAAAGGCTGAATCTTGTGCTGCGTCTGCTCAAATGCACACACTGTTTTTGCCTTCTTTCTTTTGATGGCTTAATTCCCAAATTGTAGCCCACCCTTTGCCCCATTGTTGGTTTTAAGCCGGTGGCCGGCTTCAATACCCTGCACTGGATCGTGTCACAATTGTGGTCAAGGTCTACTTACAGGGGTGGGGAGGGGAGGCAGGCAGGGTTGTGGAAGGAGTTCAGAAAGTTGGATTCAATTTTCAAATTGAGTTACAGACTCCACTAATATTGCCAAGGCTAGTTGCTACAGAGATTCTGCTTTGATAAAAATTCTTTGATAAATGAAAATTGTATGTTCTTTAAAAAGCATATATGCATTTTATTCTAGGGAATCAAGCTATCAAAACCTCCAAGTGCACCTCTTGACCAGATTATATTATATTTTTCAAGAAACACTGATAGAAAACTAGATACAAAACCCAAATTAGTTATTTTGCTGTGAGCCTCTATTTTGCTACTTACTGGTGCGACTGAGTTGTCGCACATGTTTATAAAATATATGCAAATAGGGAGATAGGATTTACCTACAAGCAGAGAAAAGGCTTTATGCAGAATTTAAAAGAGAATAAAATGAATTTTGAAGCATTTTGTTTCACATTTAAGAAATCAAGGATTTAAATACGTGTAAGGTATTTTTAAGTCCATTTTTATTGATTTGACTGATGGGGAAATAAAATACAGTGAATGAAATCTGCAATGAGATACCACTTTACACCCACTTGGATGGCTACAATGGAAAAGATCAGTGTTGATGAGGGAGGGAATGGAGAAATTGGAATCCTTACCCATTATTGATAGAAATTGAAAATAGTGAAGCTTTTTTGGAAAACAGTGTGGGAGTTCCTCCTAGTGTTAAACATAGAGTTATCATGTGACCCTGTATCTCCACTCCTGGGTGGAATTCATCCAGGAGAAATGAAAATATACATCCACACATATATCCATGTGGTCAAAAGCTTGTACAAGAATATTGTTTATAGCGGCATTATTCATAGTAGCCAAGAAGTGGAAGCAACTCAGATATCCACCAACTGAAGAATAAATAAATAAAATGTGGTATCTTTATACAGTGGAATACTACTCAGCAATAAAAAGGAAATGCTTTGTTGACATATATTGCAAAATGGATCAGACTTGAAAATATAATGCTAAGGGAAGAGAAGCCAATAACAAAAGACAGCACACTGCATAAGTCCATTGATATGAAATGTCGAGATGAAAAATAGGTTAGAGGTTACTTAGAGGTGGGGATTGGAAATGGGGAGTGATTGTTAATGAGCATGGAGTCCTTTTCGGGGTAATGAAAATGGTCTAAGATTTATTGTGGTATTGGTTGCACAAGTCTGCAAATATAATAAAAATCATTAAATTACACACTTTCAATAGGTGAATTATATGGTATGTGAATTATATCTCAGTAAACCTGTTTAAGCAACAATTGAAAAAAAGGTTGGAATCATTTCTGTTGAATTTTTTAGTATGAAATAATTTTATTAACCCAATTAAACTGAAAAATAGTGAGTTCCAAAAAAAAAGTCTCTTTTATTTTTCATTCTTCAACTTCTTAAAAGGTCTTAAGCTAGTCTCTGTATGAAACCATACTCTGCATACAGAAGGATCTGGAATACAATTTATGTGCTAACCAACTTTATAGGTGATTTCGAAAGAAAGGAGAGGAACATAATTCTACTTTTAGTCAGTTTTGGTAAATAAAAATTAAACTTTAAGGCTATCCTAATTGATGGTTTACAACTACGTTATTTCTACACTGCAGGATAAAACAAGTATCCCGACTCAGCTGGAGAGATTTTCCATAACCTTGCTTAAATCAGAACTTTTGGAAACTTATTAGAGAACGGGTCATTAAAATTAGAAACTCTAAATTATGTGTTTTTTTGTGTGTTGTTTTTTTTTTTTAATAACAGTTGTTTCAAGCAGAGATGTTCAGTCGTCAACAGGTTTTGCACTCGATCATTACTGATGGGCAGCGTCTTCTGGAACAAGGTCAAGTTGATGACAGGTAGGACCTTTGATATATTATTATGAAGAAAGGTTCCAGTAAATTAGTCATTTTCTTTCTAATGAGCAGATTAGAAGGCATATATCCAACCTTCCCAAGGCAATTGTACTGCAGTGGAGCCTCCGTAATTGGAGGAGAGGCTTCTATGAATCTCTGAAATGACTGAGGATTGAATCTTTTTAAAGAACTGCTATTCTATGATATGAAGGACGTAGCGTAATTGGAAATCACCTAGCCAGCCTCTGCTAGTTGTCTGTAGGAGACTGGAATTAATAAATAGATCAGAATGAATTGTATCAATGAGGCATCAGTGGTTTATAAACATATGCTTCTCATAGTCTCACATGATTGCAGACATTTTATTCCTAAAAGGAGCCCAGAGATGGCTAGACCATCCCTCTAACTTACAGAGGAAAACTTGAGGCCCAGAAATGTGAACTGATAGGACCAAGGCCACGAACTACCTAGCACAGAATCGAGCCTAGAACTGGAGTATCTGGTTTCTAGTCGAGACCAGCCAGCTCTCTCATACCTTGCTAATTCCACCAGATTTGAAAATGGTGGGCTGGCTACCTTACGTCATATTACACGCAGCCTGCTTCCTCTTTGTGTACTTAGCAGATTCTTTATTTAAAATGCAGGCGTACCATGGATACAGACAATAGTGAGGTGAAGGCCCAGGGAGTGGGCAGGAGCAGGAATGAGGAGGTCAAGGGGAGAAAAAAGGGGAACATCTGTGATACTTTCAACAATGAAGATAACTTTAAAAAAAAATTCAAATGCAGGGGTAATACCTCCTCGTTAGCTTGGTGGTATGTGAGTTGATGCTTTCATACTACATTTCCATTTCCTGGGACCAATGTTATGCTATCCCATCTAGACTCCATGGTGATATTTGCAGTATAAACCTCATTTATTTTATTACATGTATATATCTTTCCCATATTTAGGACCAGTAATTGTGATTATATTTAATTTTGTATTATTTTAAAAAATCATGATTTTTATTAAGCTGTGTTTTTTCTTAAATGCTTTGGAAGCAATTTTAGTTTTAAAGTGGCTATTTCTTTGGAAGAACATGAAAGATTTCTATGGTTAAACTTGGAACAACAAAATATGATACCGTATTTATTCTAGTCTAAGTAAGCCAAATTTAATGTGAACTCTACAGAGAATTTAAGTCCCTCAAAAGAAGACAGATTTAGATGCAATTAACTTATCTTTTGCTTTATCCTCCCTTAGGCAACTCTATAACAATATTACAAAAGTTTGAGTCATTAAGTAAAATAAAATTTAAAAGGCATGCGCAAGCCAACATCTATTAAATTTTCAATGTTATCAGTTAGGGAAAAACACCAAGGGATGAAATTATGAGGGTTGGACTGGAGAATAATTTTGAAAGTTGCAAGTGGAAAAAAAATTTTTCGTTAGAACATGTTGACAGTAGGAAGGCCTCAGATTACAAATGCATTGTTTTAAGAGTTCATTTATAACGTCTGCTTTGTAGAGCTCAAGTTCAGCAGAGGGAACAGTGTCGTGCTCGAAGCAGTTCCTCATGCTGGCAGGTAGCTCAGGACTGCTCTGCTCTGCAGAGCGAGGATGCGGCTCCAGCAAGACCTTGGCCGGCTGCCTGGTGGGGAGAGGGTAGGCAGGGCACTTCTCATGTTGCAGGGTATTCTTGGGGCCTGGAGTCACATGTTTTCAGAGATGAGAGACACTGGTAGCTTTTAGGGAGGTCTCATCAACCCAACTCATCATATTTGGTTCTACTGCACTTAGATGGTAAATATCAGAAAGGCTCTTTTAAAAACAGAAACACTGAGAACACTTTTGGTTACAAACTCAGAGTTCACAGTGGCCCTAGGGCAGTGATGGCGAACCTTTTGAGCTCGGCGTGTCAGCATTTTGAAAAATCCTAACTTAACTCTGGTGCCGTGTCACATATAGAAATTTTTTGATCTTTGCAACCATAGTAAAACAAAGACATATTTTTGATATTTATTTTATATATTTAAATGCCATTTAACAAAGAAAAATCAACAAAAAAAATGAGTTCGCGTGTCACCTCTGACACGCATGTCATAGGTTCGCCATCACTGCCTTAGGTAATAGGAGGTTCCAAGAGTGTGAGCCCCGAAGAATCAGTCCAGTTCAGATCTGCAGGAGGAGAAATCACATATCTCAGGAAGAAGAGCAAAAAAACTAACACAATAGAGAAAGAGTGAGTAATGTTACACATGAGCACTAAAACATGTGAAGAACAGTATCATCTATAAAGAAACTCATTCTATTGGATACTAGGCAAACCAGTTCTAGAGCTACAAGTCGAAAGATAAAGAAAACTCAATGAATAACTGCCAACATTTTTTAATTTTTAAATATAGTTTTATTGATTTCAGAGAGGAAAGGAGAGAGAGGAACAGAAACATCAATGATGAGAGAGAATCATTGACCGGCTGCCTCCTACACACAGCACACTGGGGATCAAGCCCACAACCCAAGCATGTGCCCTGAATGGGAATTGAACCTCCTGGTTCATAGGTTGACACTGAACCACTGAGCAATGCTGGCCGAGACAACATTTGTTAAAGGTAGAAAATACAGAAGTAGGAAAAACAAGCTAAAAATATCTGATATTATTTACCTGGAAATTGAAAAGACTTCAGTAAAATTGGAATACCTTTATGCATATGGACCACCTTTTTATAGTGATGACCAGGGATGTTTATTGTGAGGAATACTGAGAGCTCATGGAATACAGTGTGGTTTTCTTTAATTTTTAAATAACATAATTTTATTTAAGTGGCTCCTGACTCTAGCTAAAATCACCCAGTTTTATTCATTCAAAGTGGCTTATAATTCCAGCTGAGGACAGAGGTTATCAATAAGCATTGCTCCCCATTTTCTCCTGTAGCACACACCAGGTGCTGTGGACATGGTGCAAACATTTCTATAGGTGCACTTAGGGTGAGGGTTTGGGGGGCCATTCCCATTGCAACTGCTGCCCTATGCCCCCTCCAATCTCATGCACTCGACATTGACCTTATCCATATGCCGTCAGCCTGTGCTGAAACATGAGAACACTCACTGTTTTCAAACCCCGCTATTTTAATTGTTATTCATCTTTATATTTTTTTAAAATTATTTTTATTGATTTCAGAGAGTAAGGAGAGGGAGAAAGCGATAGAAACATCAATGATGAGAGAGAATCATTGATGGGCTGCCTCCTGCTCGCCCCCTACTGGGGATTGAGCCCCCAACCTGGCAAGTGCCCTGCCTGGGAATCTAACCATGACCTCCTGGTTCATAGGTTGATGCTCAACCACTGAGCCACACCAGCCCGGCTTGTTCATTTTCAAATGTGCTGGCAATAGACCTGATAGCAGATCATGGCATGATATTTGAAAACCTCTGCCCTTGATCGCTTTTCAGGGCTTACAGCCATCGAGTATGTGGACGTTGGCTGATAATGTCACTACATTCGGGATCACAGTGTTTTCCCCTGTGGAATTGTTTGTTCCCCAGGGATGAGTTCAACCTGAAACTGACCCTCCTCAGTCATCAGTGGCAGGGAGTGATCCGCAGGGCCCAGCAAAGGAGAGGCATCATCGACAGCCAGATCCGCCAGTGGCAGCGCTACAGGGAGATGGCAGAGAAGCTCCGCAAGTGGTTGGTCGAAGTGTCCTACCTGCCCGTGAGCGGTCTCGGGAGCGTCCCCATCCCACTGCAGCAAGCGCGGACCCTCTTCGACGACGTGCAGGTAAGGGCAGAGCACGCCGGCTGAACCTCTTCTGCCTGTCCACTCTGCACACTTCCCCAGCCTCAGTTTCTCAGAGCGGTTCTGGACTGACTTTGGAATGAGGACAAACGTCGTTCTCAGATGTCAACAGACACATGGAAAATGACTGCTTTCCAAAGGCCGTATTGAATGATGAAAGTTTGGTAGGTTCCGGCCTCGTACAAACACTCCCTCCTCTTCACACACCCAGGCCACCCAGCAGCTCCTTGGATCCCATCAGGGATGGAGAAGAAAGGGAAGGACAACCTTGCATTGACTGCGCTTATTTTACTCCTGAGTTTAAACAATTCACTGGAGTGTCCCAAAGAAGAGAGGGGCTCAGTCCTGTGTGTCCATTCCTGGTCCAGCCCCTCCTCTCACCAGCCTGGGAATTTGATTTGGGTTCCAGCTTCTTGGACAGATACCTGCTAGCCTTCTCATCAGTCTGTCCCCGTGGACTTCATGGGTCCCTCTTCCTCTGAAGGTCACTCTTCTCTGCTTTCTTTCTTCTCCTCACTTCTCTTGTAGACCTCATGTCCATACGTGGCTTCAATGACATTCTAACAGCAGAGAATGGCCAAATTGGTATCTTCTGGTCACATTTACGTCCTGAGCTTCCAGCTCATGTAATTCATCTGCCTTTTAGATGTATGTCTATGTGCGTCACACACACAACATACTCCGTGGGTTCCAACAACAGCTGGGTTCTCTGGACCAACCATTCTCCAGTCCAGTTCCCATGTAACCCATCTGAGGAAATGTCATCACCAGCTAGCGGTCCAGCAGTCAGGAACCATAGCTATACTCTTCGTTTCCTCTCCCTTCCCGTGTCTAATATTCCTCGTTTCCATCCCTACTGCCACTGCCTTAGAGTAGGTGCTCATGGTTTCTTGCCTAGACAGGCGATAGCTTTCTAACCTGTCATAGTAGATCCGATACATGCTCTTCTTTGACCACGTTTTCTACCCGACTGCTTTCAGCAAACATGTCATGTTCCTGCTTAATATCCTGTGAATCTCAGTCACTTTTATTTCCAAACTGAATTCCTATGCAAGGTGGTCTCACTTCATCTTCTTCTGCTCTTAGATGCATCCGATGTTCCAGCCACTGAAAACTACCTCCAGGGCCCTAAATCCGTATTTACCTTGTACAGCAAATTAGCGCATCCTCATTTCTCTGCATGGGAGGTGTTCTCTCCCTGCCTCCATGCCCTCACATGACACCAGGTCCTTAACCTGGTTGTGTTTATATGTCTTTCAAGACTCACAAAGGCATTACTATTTTGAGGGAGCCCCCTGTGTACCCCAAGTGGGTTAGATATGTGATCACTGATCTTTCTTTGAATTAGTTTATATTAAATACGAATTATAAATGTTTTCTGTGGGAGAAATATAAAGATCATAATAAAATTTTTTAAAAGCACATACACACACATATGACAGTGTGCTCCCTGTGCATAAATTTTATAGAGCAGTTTTCATATTGTCTCATGATTTCATTAAACCGGGAGCAGACACTAGGCCTCTCCCTATTGACTTCTCATTTATTTACATGTAGTTCTATTCATGCACAAAGTATTTGCTCAGTAAATGCTTACAGGATAAAAGAGGGCATGCTATGTCTGCAAACATCCAGGGTCATTAAAAAATACTGGTAATGGGGAAATGATGAAGGGAAGAATGAGAAAATAAACAGCTCTGCTTCCTTTCAGTTCAAAGAGAAAGTGTTCCTGCGGCAACAAGGCAGCTACATCCTGACCGTGGAGGCGGGCAAGCAGCTGCTGCTCTCTGCCGACAGCGGGGCCCAGGCCGCCTTGCAGGCCGAGCTCACGGAAATCCAGGAGAAGTGGAAAGCCGCCAGCGTGCGTCTGGAGGAGCAGAAGAAAAAGCTGGCCTTCTTGTTGAAAGTAGGTCCAGCCCCTTCCTCCAGTAGATGTAGCAGAGCTGCAAGCTCCTCTCATTGGTGTCCTGCAACTCAGATAACGCAAAGGTCCTTGTCAACCTGCGGTGTTCTGACCTCCTATGTCTTATTTACGACTCTGCCTGTCTTGCATAAACCGGAGAAGTCTCTCCATTTCCAGCAGTTTGTCTCTCAGGAAAATCCCCCAACAAAGTCGTTTTAAGTCCAACAAGACCATGCAAGCAGTGAATTCTGATTGATGGCCGGTGCTAAGCCAGGAGCAATGTGATGACTGTATAAACCCAGACAGGAATGCGAAGAGTAGATTCCACTCCCTAGTCTAAGACTTCACAGTGGTTTTCAAGATTGATATCTCTTATTTTATAGCAGGGAAAGAACTATCCAGCAAGGTGCTCTTGATTTGATCTTAGCTTATCCAAGGGTGTGGCTATGAGATAAAACCTCCAGGAGCTGTATTAAGCCTTTGGTTGGATTCCGCTTGCACACTAATCAGGCAGCAAGTTTAGGGAAATGTAAGTTTATCCAGATTCCCCACAATTTGCTTTTCTCCCTCACTTTTCAAAGCCATTTCTAAATACATAATTAAATCAGCAGTTGAAAAAGAGCATGGGCTCTGACCTTAGACAAACCCAAGTTAAAACTATAATATACCAAGTAACCTGGTTGACTCAACCTCCCTCAACCTCAGTTTCCTCATCTGTAGAGGGGGTATGATGACACCTCCTTCATACTGCATTACGAGGATTTAATGAAATGTTGAAGGTAAATCATGGTGGAACATATTGAGCCCTCAATAAATGATGCTAATTGTCATTGTTAATAACATCATTTTTAAAAAGTGAACACAGCTAAATACTAAAGTTTTAAATATGTTGATACTCACCAACACTTTAATATGATTGTCTATTAAAATTGGCCTGTAACTTTTTGGATCAAAGGTAATAACTCAAGTGAATGGAATACATTTTGTGGGTTGTTGTTGTTTTTTAATACTTAAAGTGTGCACACCCATTGGGTGTATCCTATTAAATATTATTTAATGATATATTACCTGGGTGTGGGAAACAATCAAAAATGCCATTGAACATCTGTTAAAGAACAATTATTTGCACACAGCACAATTCATCAGTAACACAATATGCCTGATTCCCTTTTCTTCAGTTTTGCTTTCAGGAAAGGATTAAAAACATTGTAACTCATTCTGTAGAGAACATGTTAATCATATGTTTTTCTTTATCTGTGCTGGGATTATTGGACACATTCCTAGGACTTAATAAGGCGAGATGGTTGACTCACTGCATTTGCTTTTCTTGTCAGTCTGTTTGTTGGCGTGTGAAACATCCATTTTGATAGATGTTTGCAGACCGTGACATTTCGCTATTTCCTTATAATTCATGTAGTAAAGAGACTTGGCTATAGCTTCAGAATCTAAGCCACGCTTGGAAAGGGAAATCCCCATTCTTTCCTTGTTAAAGTTTATTTTATCTTGAATCATACACAATGTCCTATTTGCCTAAGGAGTTTATGAAGCTAAATTTTAATGGTTGGACAGCCTCATGTTACTGTATCTTCCCCCACAGCTATAACAAAATGCTTATCTATTTTTATCTCCTAATTTAATACTCTGTGAAAATGTGCCAAAAATGTAATCATTATAATTCTATGTTCTGCATGGTCACCTACTTTACCATCACTCTTAAATTTGTCATGATAAATAAGGACTTGATCTTTTCCCTTTTTGGATCAATGAATGTTTATTGACTGTGGATTGATAGGTTTCAAAATGGGTGATGATTTAATTGAGAATGCTGTTCAATTCAAGTAGAAAGGATATTTCTGTCTACTCACTTTGCTTAGCATTGATGAACTCACTGTGGCCTAGGAACACAGGGATATTTGTTCCTGGTAACTAGGAAGAGGGAATGTGGTGATACACTCTAGGACAGGGGTGGGCAACCCCTGGCACGCGTGCCAAACATGGCACGCCAGTAACTTTTGCTGGCACGCGAAACCCTCTCTTATAATATTCCATTTACAATTTTTTTCTTAATATCGACTTTTTTATTTTTCAGATAAATTCAGTGTAGGTGCATCTTAGATAAATAAATAATTTTACATAACATGTATACATTAAAAAATAAATGTATTTTTCATCATCATATACTGTGTTTTTGTCGCTCGAATTAATTTTATTATTTCTTCAAGGTTCTTCACATATGTACACCTTAAGAGATATCAAGTAGGTGTAATATGTTCTCAAAAAATTAGGGTTGGCACGCAGAAGAATTTTGAGTCAGAGATTTTGCTGGTTTTTGCACGCACTCACAAAAAGGTTGCCCACCCCTGCTCTAGGAAATTCCCTAAAGGAATTTAAAAGTGAAATCAGAATCTTGAGCCAAATTCTCAGGTCAGTTAGAAACCAAAAGACATTTGAGTATGGGAGAAATCTAGTCAACGCTTCTTAAAGAAGACAGTTTGGTAAATAGCACCTCTGGGTTGCTGTGTTAAAAATAAGGCACCGGGAGAGGACATAGAAATGACCCAGACAAAGAAAGATGGGTAATGATGGAAGAGATCATGTAAAGAAAAATGCAACGTGATTCGGCACCACACGAATTATTAAAAGCAACTCTAGTTGTTTTTCTTTGGAACTCAGTAACTTAAGTTGTGGGGAGGGATCCCTGGGGAGGGCTGATGGAGAGGGGGAAGCCAGGAATGGGGGATATTAGACAAAATTAAGGGGATTTGTTTAGTTGAATTTAATTTGCACTGGCACTGAGACAGCAGATAAGAGTTCACCTGTGGGTAGGGTGCTGTAAAGAATCAAGTCTCTATTCTGATTTCTGTATGTTCTTTCTTTTACTTTTCTTATTACAAAAGAAATACATGTGTCTGGTAAAAAAAAATCAGGTAATAATTGATGTATGGGAATTCAGAGGGTATTTTTCTTCCAGTTTCCTCCAGAAGAATACATCGAATGTCTTTCTCCTCCCATTTTAGGACTGGGAGAAGTGTGAGACTGGAATAGCTGAGTCTCTGGAGAAACTGCGAACTTTCAAAAAGAAGCTTTCCCTGCCTCTGCCGGACCACCAGGAAGAGCTCATTGCGGAGCAGATGCGCTGCAAGGTGAGTGACTGGGTTGAGCTTTTTGGTTGGTTGGTTTGTTTGAAATAATTTTTTATTGATTTCAGAGAGGAAGAAAGAGGGAGAGAGAGGGAGAAACATCAATGATGAGAGAATCATTGATCGGCTGCCTCCTGCATGCCCCCCACACTGGGGATCGAGCCTGTAATCTGGGCATGTGCCCTGTTGGGGAATCGAAATCTGACCTCCTGGTTCATAGGTTGATGCTCAGGCACTGAGCCACGCCAGCCGGGCTGGACTGAGCTTTACCTGTTACCTGCCTGTGTGCTTCTGCTGTAATAATGCCTTTGAAGGCATAATCAGGTCACACTCCTATGGCGTCTGCATGTAGGTGCAAGTTCCGGGTATATTGCAACAGAAGTGATCTCTTTAAAGCAGCCACACCACACGGAGAGTCCTTCTAGCAGAAGAGCCTAGTTTGCAGGAGGGAAGGCGAGGCTGGGCAGCGTGAGGATCCTGCAGGCAGTGGCCCTGGAGGAGCACGCCCTGCCGTGCAGACTCTACTGTAAGGAACAGCAGCTGGAAATAGCTGACCTCAGTCACTGCCTGGGCCACAGTCCTCCGGGCACTCAGGGCCCCGCTACTTACAGATTGTGATTGACACCTCAAAGCGCACTGGAAGCAATCAGTCGCTAACGCAGAGCACTGGCCACGTCCTGAGCTCACTGAGACCAACGTGACACAGCGGCTGAACGAAGCCTTCCATTCACACCTGGGTAGCCAAGGGTAGTGCCCAAATAGCAGTTCTCTGCTGAGCCACATGCAGGTCAAATCAAAACTGCCTTTAAAAATGTTCTGTACACATCCTTGTGTTTCCTATCATTTGCAAATCACTGCACTAGAGTAATTCTGTTTAAAACTTCACACATACTTAAGTAATTTGGATTTTAATCAGTTCTCTGCTTCACTTTGGCTAAGAAGGTAAGCATTTAAGAAATATTAATTATTAAAGAAATCTAGGAATGAGCATCGTCCTGTAGACTGAAGGGTCGCAGGTTCGATTCCAGTTAAGGGCAAGTACCTCAGTTGCAGGCTCAATCTCTGGCCCTAGTAGGAGCACATGCAGGAGGCAACCAATCGATGTGTCTCTCTCAGACTGATGTTTCTCTCTGTCTCTCCCCTTCCCTTCCACTCTGTCTAAAATCCAATGAAAAAATATCCTCAGGTGAGGATTAACAACAACAAAAAAGAAGTTTGGAAATCATAAAATGTGTGCATATAAGAATTTTTCTTGGATATTAAAATTATGGCTATTCCTTGAAACTTGAGAAGAGTCAGACTTAGGAAAAATAGAAGGTAGTAAGTGTGCTTTACATCGTGGATGGTGAGTGAAATAATATCACGAGGTATGAATGCAGAAGTATGCAAAGATTTAAGAGTTTGTGTTAAACCCATAATTGTAACCAGGCATGGGCATTTATCAACTCCTTCCCTGTTCCAGTGACTGTATCAATGTCCTCTCTGTTGTCATGAGCACAGCTCACGAGAACAACCTTTTATTTCCCTACTACAGGTGTGAAAACTGAGACTTCTAGAAGTTTAATAGCTTTTCAAAGTTAGTAAATATCAAGGTTGCCTGAGTCCAAAGGCTTTATTTTTACCACATGGACTCAAGTCAGGGAGTCTGGGAGTCTGAAAGAGTTGGTTTCTGGTGGTGGTGTTACTTTTTAATTTATTTTATTTATTTATTTTAAACATGTTTTTATTGATTTCAGAGAGAAAGGGAGAGGGAGCGAGAGATAGAAACATCAATGATGAGAGAGAACCATTAATTGGCTGCCTCCTGCATACCTGCCTACTGGGGATCGAGGCTGCAACCCTGGCATGTGCCCCGATTGGGAATTGAACCGTGACCTCTTGGTTCATAGGTCGATGCTCAATCACTGAGCCACACCAGCTGTTACTTTTTTAATCTATATACTAAATCTGATGTTTGAGTTGGAAGTTAAAAACTGTTGTAAAAAGAGGAAAGCCTTTACATTGGCATGGCAACTTAATATGTCTATGGATATAAACAGGAATGCTGCATATTTAATATACCTGGATGATTTGCACTTTCAGCCAAATACTGTTACCATGGGATCTCATCTCCCAAAATACAGGACACTTACAAACATGCCCTGCTATTAAGTTTGGAGATTAAAAGGATGCACTTTGGTCCAGCTCCCGTCTTCTCTTCCCCCAAACCACCCTTAGCAGCAGAACAAACAATTACCTAGAAAATTCAGGCTGAACCTTCATTTGCTTAAATTGCCTAGGACGTTAGCCTCTGACAGTGCCGTTAATTGCCTTTGCCTTTGGAAACTTGTCTGCTATGTGAAGACACAAAAAGAGAGGGGGAAAAGCCACGTGAAATATTCTATTTATATATTAAATTAGCTGGAATCTAAGATCATCAAGAGCTGGCAAAAAGCATTAGCTATGCAAATTGCAAAATCTGTTCAAACACTGCAAAAACTAATGTCAACCTATTCAAATATTTTTTTATGATTTTTTTCTTAAATCGGTTCTCCCCAAAATCAGAAGATATGTATTTGGACAAGTTACTTAAAGAAATCTCTAATCCTGCAAAAAACGCATTCAGCCCATTATTTTAATTTGAGTAAAATTATCACTAGACCTTCTCAACTTTTACCTTATAATTCTATATCACAGAATGTAGCAATTCATAGTGTTTGAACGTGAAAGTTCAATCTAAGAGTTTGAGTTTTTAAAAAATATATTTCATTAATATGATCAGTAACTCAGAACTAGAAAAATGGATGGGCTAGGAGTTTATGAAGTCAGTTTAAAAGTAAAGATCAATGAGGTAATGCAACTTCAACTCTTCAACTTAGAAAAGATGATCAAAAATGATCAGTGAAATGATGATAGATGGTGGAAAGATTCTGTAGGCAATCAGATATTTTATCAGAACTTGGAAAATTATCAAATCATGCGGAAGAAAATAACTAGATACCAAGTTAGATGTTCAAACAGAGAGTGAGGTGGAAAGGTAATTGTATCAAGAAGGGATCTCGAATACACTTCAGAAATTGTTGAGGATGGATGTCCATGAGTATTCAAGTTTGCGTGTTTGTCTTTAGGAATTGGAAACTGCAGTGGGCAGCTGGACAGATGACTTGGCACAGTTGACGTTACTGAAGGACACCCTCTGTGCCTACATCAGCGCTGATGACGTGTCCATGCTGAACGAACGCGGGGAGCTTCTGCAGAGGCAGTGGGAAGAACTGTGCCGCCAGGTGAGAGGAGTTCTGGATTCTGCACTAGCTCAGGGAGGTGGAATACGGGGCCATGATTTGAAATGTCTAGTAGCGTGGCCCATGTTTGGATGGGTCTCATAACTCATAGTAGGCACAGAGGGAGAAATCTGTTATTACAGATATATTTCAGATGAACTTGGGGCCATGGGCCCAGGATGCAGTGTGCAGACGATGTTTTGTTGAGCTGCACAGTTGAAACCGATGTGGTTTTGTGAACCGATGTCACCCCAATAAAGTAATAAAAAATATGTTAGATGAAGGCAAATTATGTCTTACCATTGCATGTGAGATGCATTCATTCAAACTGGATTTTGCTCTCTGTTTCACTGGCTGGCATAATATTTTTAAGAGGAAACACGGTTCTGCGGTTCACGGTTGTGGTTTTGCTAGGTAGATATTGGTGGTCTGCTTCTTACTTTCCACGTGTGAAGACCATTGTTTTCTGTGCGGGTTTAGATAATACTGTGGGGCTGGTTCTGTCCATGGCACATTGTTACTGCCGATTTATCATGGTCATTTTTAATAATTCAGATTATAGTTGCCTGCTATGTGTGCAATGCCTTGAAAGAGATCCCAGATTGAGTTTTGATTTGGAAACGAAAGGAAAAGATTGGGGGCAAGGTAACAAGAAGACATGCGAGGCAAAAGGAATAACATTGATTAAAGGCCCACAAGTGAAGAACAGGCCCTGACCTTGAGTCTTGAGACCACACCCTCCAGGAAGCAGGGACCATGTCTGTCAAGCTCCTTCCTGTACCTGGTTGTCTTACCTGGCACATAATAAGCTGTGATGCATATTTGCCCCATCAACCAGTCACTGTAATTGTTGTGAATTTCACAAGCTATCGCAGATGTCGCTAGTATCAAGTTTACAATTGAGCTGAGACTAAAATCAGTCAGAAGGATCTATACCAGTGATGGCGAACCTATGACACGCGTGTCAGAGGTGACACGCGAACTCATTTTTTTGGTTGATTTTTCTTTGTTAAATGGCATTTAAATATATAAAGTAAATATCAAAAATATAAATCTTTGTTTTACTATGGTTGCACATATCAAAAAATTTCTATGTGTGACACGGCACCAGAGTTAAGTTAGGGTTTTTCAAAATGCTGACATGCCGAGCTCAAAAGGTTCGCCATCACTGATCTATACAATGAAGGGAAAACTGGGTATAAACCAGTTAAAACAATGTATAAAGATGTAAGCAAATTGAGGGCAATGTGGATTGCGAGAATTAAGAAAATGCCTGTTGAAGAAGATACATCTTGAACTGAGATGGGGAGTGGAGGCGAGGCATGCGGCCCGCCAGCCGTGAGTTTGACATGCTTGGTGCAGAGGGCGCAAGCAGATGTGTTGGACACGGTAGCAGCTTGAAAAGAGGCAGAGGAGTGGAGCAGGGGCCCTGCCTGGGGAGAAGCAGGTGTGGAAGGATGAGGAAGAGACACTTGAGAAGGAGCCTGCTGGGCCTTCCTTTCAGGCCAGCTATGCTCCACTAGAGATCTCTTCTCTGCTTTCCTCCCACTTCCCCCGACGTTAGCCATGCTTCTCTTCATGCTTCAGAAAACATTAAAACAGAGTTCAAGAGCCTTATAGCCTCTGGATTCATTTAACATCAACAAGAAATTTGTTGGTGGGTAAATTTCCCTCTGTATGTTTAGATTAAAAACCCAGACATTTCTCAGGCCATGAGCAAGAGGAAAATTCTGGAGCACACTGGATAAATGTGTGAAAAGTTTCCTACAAACGCACGCTATACTTTTAAAAAGGAGAAACGAAACGTGTAAGAGATGATTTTCATAAAGGTGCTAATGTTTTGAGTTAAAACAATTAGCCACTTTCCATAGCGCTCTATATTCTCAGTGAAACAGTGAGAAATTTACGTGGAGTGTGATAATGGCAATCACATGTTTTATTATTGTCTGAATTTTTTAATCCCAAATCAATACATTACATATTTTTTAATGTAAAGATTGATCATGGTATGTCACATAAATGAAAGCTAATTTGGTGGGTACAAATAATGAAAAATGATCACAACACTGTTCAGTTACTTTTATGTTATTTGTTTTTCTTGAAATTCAGAAACATCTAGCACTACTTGCTCACTCAATACTTTTCGGTACATTATGTATAATGATTTGGACTAGATCCATTTCTCTGGCTGATTGGTGTCTGTAAAGCTTTCAGAGAGAGGACACTTTAGAGAGAGTCCTCTGGACTCCCACATCCCTTTTGGTCTGTGCCATCATGGTCAGTGTACTGTTCCCCTCTCCTCCTCCTCCTTCTTCTCCTCCTCCTTCTTCTCCTCCTCCTCCTCCTCCTTTATTAGAAAGAGTGGAAGGGAGAGAGGAGCAGGAGAGAGAGAGAGACATTCACTCGCGCCATTGGGTCCAGGGATTGAAACTCTAACCAAGGTATGTGCCCTTGACCGGGAATCGAACCTGAGACCTTTTGGTCTGCAAGCTGACAATCTGACCACTGAGCTAACCTGACCAGAGCTTTTCTTCTTTTTTTAATGTTTATGACTTGATTGCAAAATTATGAAGTTCTGGAGGACAAAGACTATTTCTTTTTATTTCCAGTGTGCAGAACAGCTAAGTGTTCATATGCTTGTAATTTAGACAAGACTTTTGAACATTTATTTTATGTTTTTATGCTTGCGTTCCTCTAAATATAAAATAATGACAAGGTTTCTGAATATTGGAAGTTAAGAAGATTATGATTATCTAACACTTTTTGCTTTAAGGAAATATACTGTGTAAAAATACCAGAGCCCTAGCTGGTTTGGCTCAGTGGATAGATCATCGGCCAGCGGACTAAAGGATTCGATTCTGGTCACGAGCACATGCCAGGGTTGCAGGCTCGATCCCCAGTAGGGGGCATGCAGGAGGCAGCCAATCAATGATTCTCTCTCACCATTGATGTTTCTGTCTCTCTCTCCCTCTCCCTTCCTCTCTGGAATCAATAAAGACATATATTTAAAAAAATAAAAATAAATCAGTCAGAGTTTACTCATGGTCGGGCCAAAGGTGCCGCCAGGAGAGAAGTGTAAGGAGGAATATAGATTAGTTACTAGGTCTTGACTTAGTGTTTCCGGAGACATTCTATCAAGTATAAAACCACAAAAGGAAATGGGCTTGTGTCTAGGCCTCATTTTCAAAGTCACAGACGGGTTTTAAACACAGCACTACCGCTCTGCCAAGAGCAGGGAGTCTGTGCTGGTTCCAATGGAAGCTGTCGACGAGCAGGCGGGAGTAACCAGGACTTGGGTGGGGATGCAGAAGATGTGCCGTGAGTAGACTGGGCAGAGGAGAGTTCAGACAGAAAAGTGTCCTGTTTTCAAATAGGTTCCCCAGATGCTTGGCTGTGACTGTGCAGCCATAGGTGATACTTGCTTTTATTCCTGTTTGGGTTTGTAGATCCTGTGTGTAATTCTAGTTGAGGTATAAATATATCATCATTGTAATAGCTCATTGTTTTTCAAATTGTCATGGTAAAAATATTTGAAGCAGAGGAGGATGTGTTTCCTGTTCAGCTGCCTCACTCTGGGGGTTTTAGCCAGGGCTCGTCAGCTGTTGGCAAAGGCAGTATGTTTATGCCCTTGAGAAAATGTAAGTGCTAAGCTGGTAAATGTGAGGGTTTCCACCGAACCCAAAGAAAGAGATGTTAGCGTCCCTTATCATGCAGCTTAAATATTAGTCTTACAAACCACGAGGCAAATGCTGTCCCCGTTATGAATTAAATCTTTTGAAAAACTTTTGGCGCCAATTTGAGACCAAAAGTGCAATTTAGTTGGAGCCTACCTGTTTCTCTCCCAGCTCTTGCTCTACGTAAGCAAATGAAAGCCACACTTCCGGTGTTGATCAACACTAGATATATATATATATTCTAGCTGCTTGGTGGAGATATAGAATGCAGGAATGTCAAGGAGAAAAAAAATGAAAAAGTCAAATGATGCCCTAGAGGCATATACAGTGGTTGTAGTATATTAATGACCAGTTTTTGTTACGTCTTTAGTATTTACTGGTCATTTTCTTAAATTATTTTATTGTTTGTGTTCTATTATGAGCCTACTGTATTCTAGTATATAGGACAATGCTTGGTACGTAGTAGACACTGGTTTATGGCAAACAATAAACATTTTTTATTGAATTTATTAGGTTGACATTGGTCAATAAAATTACATAGGTTCCAGGTGTACAATTCTATAATACATCATCTGTATATTGTATTGTGTGTTCACCACCCCAAGTCCAGTCTCCTTCCATCACCATTTATCCCCCTATACCCTCTTCTACCTCCTCTCACCCCCATTTCCCTCTGGTAATCACCATACTCATAGACAATAAATATTTGTGGAAAGAGTTTTGGAACCAATCTTAAGATTAATTTACAAATGAAAAAAGTAAGGCTTAAGAGAAGATGATTAGCCTTGCCCGATCATATCATTAGTAAATGATGAAGACTGTTTTGAATCTCAGCTGTGCCTGGATATTTATCATGATGTTATATTATAGCCTGTATCAGACTCGGGCTTCGCTGCTTCTACCTCCTACTGACTATAAATAAATGCCTCAAATGCATCTAACCTCCATTCCTACCTCTTGAATGTGGATAGTAATACCTTCCTCTCAAAGAAATAGATACTATTTTTCTCTAATGCAGCCATCTTTTCTGCAGATGTTGTTGAGAAAAGCCCTAGAATTCACTCTTGTCCATGGCCAAAATTTGGGAGAAGAGGAAGGGAGAAGGAAGCTACACATAGCAAGACCTATTACTCTTAAGTCTCAAGGGCAAGAGTGTCTACTTTTTTTCTTGGAAAACAGTTGCATTGAGAAGTTCCAATTAGGAAAATATAGTTTCAGCTTGGACACCACTGAACCGGAACCATCAGCTGCACTCTTGACTCTCTGAATGAAAAAGAAAAAGTCACATTCACCAGAAAATTCAAAATCGTAGGGGTGCAGGATACTGTGCACGGTGCTGTCTGAGTTCTAGAGGAAAGGGGGGCAGGGAGGAGGGGGTGTAGTCTTATCCTCGGCGCTGTCTGGAGTAGCTTAACATCGGTGACATTTGTCTCCAAAACTTTCCACCTGTTTTCTTAGCCTTTTCCATTCCTACTGGAATCCACCCAGGTAAATGCACTGCTCTTTGTTCCGTATTTTTTGCCCCCAAGAAAACTTAGGCTTTTTTAGTGAAAGTGCACGATCCTGTACTCTATCTACACGGAACCCACTGTCGTGTGAAGCTGGAGTGTCAGCACCTGTCATACGTGGCTGTGCCCGTGTCTCCTCGGGGGGAAAGGACAGGGTTCACGTCTCCCACTTGTATTTAAGGGCCGTGTTCCCAGGCCTGAGCCGCAGGGAGCAGCACCAAAGGAGACGCACTGTTGTTCATATCAATCCGCCCAGAGTTTGCTGGCTATTTCCCTCTAGGTACGAGCTCCACTCTGACCATCCTTTTGTGTTTTCTCTCATTTTCAACTTCCCAGCTCTCCCTACGGCGGCAGCAGGTCAGCGAGAGACTGAATGAATGGGCAGTCTTCAGTGAGAAGAACAAAGAGCTTTGCGAATGGCTGACTCAGATGGAGAGCAAAGTTTCCCAGAATGGAGACATCCTCATTGAAGAAATGATAGAGAAGCTCAAGAAGGTATGGGACGCCTGGCCGCATCTGTTTTCACCCTTCCTAGTGCTTAGGCCTGCGATAGGTACGGATTGGCCGCGCTCACAATTACTTTCCATCAAAGCAGCACTCTCTTAGGAACGTTTCATTTTTTTTAAATTAAAATAAACTTGCGTGGAAAGGCCTCCTTTACTTTAAAAAATATTTTCTTTTGTTGATTTGTTTATTTTTAAGTTTAAATTTTATTTCTCAATTACTGTTTATATTCAGTATTATTTTGTATTAGTTTTAGGTGTACAGTATAGTGGTTAGATGACCATATACTTGTAAAGTGGCCCCCTGATATTTCAAGTACCCACCCGGTACCATAGTTATTACAATATTATTGACTATATTTTCTACACTTGACCTTACCTCCCCCAGGACGGTTCTGTAACTACCAGTTAATATTTCTCAATCCCTTTACGTTTTCCACCCAGTCCCCCAAGCCCTTTAACATCTGGCAACTATCAGTCTGTTCTCTGTATCTATGAGTCTGTTTCTGTTTTGTTTGTTCATTTAGTTTGTTCCTTACACTCCACATATATGTGCAATCACATAGGATTTGTCTTTCTACGGAGAATATTTTCAATTTGTTATGAAATAGAGTATTTGCTGATAATGTTCAATATTTTGGACTTTTAGTTACTGGTCCAGTGGGCATCATTTATGTGTAGGAGGTAACATCACAGAGAAGAATTAAAAAAAAACAACAACTTAGGATTAATTAAACTGAAATTTTCTTCTTTTTTAATTTTTTTTTTATTGATTTCAGAGAGGGAGAGGGGGAAAGAGAGAGAGAGAAAAACATCAACATGAGAGATAATCATTGATCGGTTGCCTCCTGCATGCCCTTCTCCCTCTTGGGGATCTGAGCCCACAATCCGGGCATGTGCCCTGACCAGGAATCATACCATGACCTCCTGGTTCATAGGCTGACACTAAACCACTGAGCCACCCCAGCTAGGCTGACATTTTCTTTATAAAACAGGATTTATAGTCACAGGAATTAGAACTTTTCTGAGAATTTTGGTTTAGCATTATTCTCAAGTTATATATTATTATTAAAGTATTTTATATATTCACATGGATTTAGAACATTTCTATATCTATATAGGGCTGATCAAATTTACTAGCAGTGAAAAATGCTTTGAAGATTTTAGTGGTATTTCCACATAGTTTTGAACAATCACTGTATTTTAGGTTATGTTTCTCATTAGCACATATCACCATCTGGTGTACAGTGTCTTCTCCACTTTCTTGTTCATTATCTGTCTACAGTGGGAGCCCCACGGGACTCTTAGCTTCCCTGGAACAGGGACTTGGTCTGTTTTGTTCATCACTCCATCTCCTTCACTCAGAATAATGCCAACTTCTCATAAGCTGTGTGTTAGCCTTCCCCAGTGTCTCTTCCTTTCCTTTGGTAAGAGTACCTCCAAGGTCTCTGAAAATAAATATAAATGGGTATTAGGAAAAAATTTCCGTATTCATGCACACATACAAAGAAAAAGAAAAACTCCAAAGCAACACGTAATATGAATTTACTTCATAGGTTTCCACTTAAAATTGCAAATTCTAAGGATAAACATTTGTATTTTTGATATCATAATACTTTCAAATGTGGGCTGAGGTGATACAGATTTCATGTAAGCATCTGCTAATAGCTCTGCTAGTTTCTGAGCATCAGAGAATGTCCCACTAGACATGATTAACGTACTGTAGGTGTTGTAGTGAAGTTTGCTATAGAATAAATGTTGGCTAAGTCTATCTATATTTTCATTGATTTTCTTCATGAAATTTAAGATGCATAGTTTGGGGGTATGGAAAAAAACTAGCCCTTAAATGATACACAGTTGTAATTTAAAATTTAGAAAAATTTTAATTTGTTACAGTTAATTTTGTTACACTATTTGGCACAATGTTAGGAATCATCTTTAAAATATTAACTACTATTTTGTATATAAAATAAGTTATGGAGTTGAAAAAGAAGTCTTTATGAGCTTGCCTCTTGTGCTGTCTCTTTTGTTAAGGAAAATAACACCGAGGCTTGGTCATTTTTAGCAATATTAGCAAAAAGCAATTAATAAACAGACTGTAACCAAGACACTGGTGTCTGCTGGCATTAACAGTTAAAAACATTTTCATCTTAAAGACAGACCAAGAGCATTATTTTGCTATAAATATTAGACTTAGAGTAATTCATTTGAAATAAAGATTTCTCAGTAAGATTATCTCAAATGTATGGTGAAATATTATACCTTTTAGTAAGTACATCCAATGTATTGGTCTTTGAATCCCATCATGTTGAAGTAATATAAAGAGGAGGGCAGGTGGGGGTACAAAAGATTGGGTCTTATCACTCTGGAAGAGAGTAGGAGGGTCACTGGATGGGGAGTGCAGGTAGAGGTGGGAGGGAGGTACCTTTCAGCATCACTTTAGTCATAACATTGTGTGGCCTGTCTCCTGCAGATAGGCCACATGTAGCCTGATCTCCTCATCCACAGCAATCCTGAAGAGGAGCTAGTGCCGAAATTGGTAAAGAAAGGAAGAAAGTTCAAGACCCATTGATCTTCTAAGACTAGTGGTTATTATTCTTGAGAGTTAATTTGCCATTGATTTATGTGTTATAAAACATTGACATATTATAGAGGATGTCTCTTTAAAATGAGGGTACTACTCTTTTTAAAAAATATATTTTTATTGATTTCAGAGAGGAAGGGGGAGATAGAGAGGGAGAGAGATAGAAACATCAATGATGAGAGAATCATTGATCGGCTGCCTCCTGCATACCCTCTAATGGGGATCGAACCTGCAACCCTGACATGTGCCCTTGACTGGAATCGAACCTGGGACCTTTCAGTCCCCAGGCCGACACTCTATCCACTGAGCAAAACCAGCTAGGCCAAAGGTACTACTCTTAAAACATTCTGCATCAATAACGATTGACAAACACACATGTACGCTTACATTTATATGTTAAATACACACACACACACACACACACACACACACACACACACACATATCGTGTAAGCCCCTTGGGCAGCTATTTGTATGAGAACTGATTCTAACTATAATGTCAGGTTGGTGGTTACAAGAAGGTATAATAACCCAGCATTAAAATCCTTCAAGTTTTGTCTTTTGTATCTATGTGTGTACCTTTGTTTTTTAATGCCCATTTTATGTAAATACAAAGCACCCCTTATTTCCTTGTAAAATATCTACATAAAAATTCGATGTGGACTCTGCATACATACTGCAAATAATAGGTTCCATTTGGTTTGTGCACATGGACGGATATTCAAAGTGTTCCTCACGTCAGAACTACTTCCAAGCAGTAGGAAACTATAATTATATGCTTCTAGGACAGCCAGGCTGCAGGTATCAAGAATATGCTTTCTGACCTCTGGGATTGCTATTTATTGCGCAGGATTATCAAGAGGAAATTGCTATTGCCCAAGAGAACAAAATACAGCTCCAACAAATGGGAGAGCGACTCGCTAGAGCCAGCCACGAGAGCAAGGCCTCGGAGATCGAATACAAGCTGGGAAAGGTCAATGACCGGTGGCAGCATCTCCTGGACCTCATGGCAGCCAGGTAAAGGGCCTGTCAGCAAGACAGGTGTGCGCAGAATTTTAACACATTCACTCCGCCTTCCAGCTAAAGGCAACCCAGCACATCTCTCTGTGTTCTTTATCCATTTTAACCGTTTTAGTTCACCCTTTTCTCAAAAATGCCACTTGCATTAACTTTAAAATGCTCCTTATTTCATAAGTTTAGTGGTGTTTACAGTTAGCTGAAAGAAAGTCATGTGCAATCAAAACTCTTTCCCAGGAAAACAATTCTTTTTTCAGACTTTCATGGGTATTCAGCTGCTGCGACGGAAGTGAAACTGGTTTGAAAAAAAAAAAAAAAAAAGTTGTCACATTCCTACTATATTTCTGGTTAGCAAGGGAAAATTCTGATCATTGCCACTCTGCTCAGTTGTAAAAATAACCCGCTGCTTTATTGTAAATTTGTCCTTAGCTTTAAGAACTGTAAATGTCTGCCTTCTATTTGAGAGAATATTACATTCAGTTTTTGTTGCAGAAGGGCAGATAAAAATAAAACAGATAAAAATAAAAAATAAAAAATATATAAGGGTCTCTACTAGCCTATCAACGTCTGATATGATTGAATGAGGAACCATGGTATTTGATATAAAAAGAGGGAATGACTAAGTAGATGCTTTATTTTAGGTGAACTTTGCTTCATGTTGGAATGTAGGCTCCATGAAGACAGGGACCTTTGTCCACCCTGCCCACTGTGTGTCACAAACATCAAGAGCAGTGCCTGGATGTAATTTGGGCTCAATAAATATTTGAATGAATGAATGAATGAATGAATGAATACTTAAATACTTGAATAGATATTCTTTATGGCAGTTAGGAGACTTGTAATAAATGCTACTGATTTACAGCCATTTTGGAGTTATCCTCAATATGCTGTTTTTTAAAGTATTTAATCAAAAGTTTATATAATGTATATATTTACATTCAATATTATTTTGTATTAGTTTCAGGGGTACAGCATGGTGGTTAGACAATCATATACTATACAAAGTATTCCCCAGATGTTTCCAGCACCCAACTGGCTCCATACATAGTTATTACAGTATTATTGACTATTTTCCCTAGGCTGTACTTTACAGCCCCGTGATTATTCTGTAACTACCAATCTGTACTTCTCAATCCCTTTACCTTTCTCACCTGGGATCCTTGCCTTAGCTATGCTGCATCAAGCTGGACAGGAAATAGTGCCTTTTGAATACTATGTGCCCACACAAACAGCATGACAGTTCCATATGTTAATTTTGAAAACACTGCATTTTTTCTATAAAGGAGATACGAAAGAGGGTCAAATTTAAGAAGAAAGTGAGGTTGCAGTGTATTTTATTTTAATGCCACAAAAAAGGGATAAATGTTTATCTATTTTCAAAATGTTTAACAATAGCCCTGTAATAGCTAACATCTATTGAACCCTGTTTGTGCCAATGACCATGCTACAGGCTTCAGACACATCTTCTCACATGTTATTCACAGCGCCCTCTGAAGGGAGCGTTATGATCATACCCATTTTCCAGATGCAGAGGCCGAGGCTTGGGTTTGCTCATGGTCACTTACATCCCGAGTGGCAGAGCCTATATTCCCTGACTCTACAGCCCATGTTCCGGAGCACTGAGCTCTCCGACCTACCAAACTTAGGACTTCCTTGTCCCTGTTCTAGAAAATGCAATTACAAGGAAATTGGGCTCTGTTATTTATTTCAACAATCTAATTGCCCAGTCCTTTGTTTGTGAAGTACTGACCATGTAACAGTGACAGAGAGCTTTTGAGAATACAGAGCAGAGGCCCTTTCTTCAAGGAGTTCATGGTGGAAACACAGACAGGCAAAGACATCAAGGAAAATGAGGAGCCAAGTGCTCTAGTAATGGTACCAAAAAGAGATGGGAGCCTGTGGTTCAAATAAAGCTACTCTAAAGTTTAGTCATGCGTAGTTTTAGGACCGCAATGCTATAGTTGGGCTTCTCAGTCACTGAGAACAAAATCTTATTTCAGAAGGAGAAATTGAACCCCCTTGTGCTATAAATACCCTTGTTAGGGAAGCCACCCCCTTGATAAACATCCCTGGATTCTTTTGCTCCAATTATGACTCATGGATTAGCTTGCATTGCCAGGTAATCCAGTCAAAGTAGTTAATAGTCTTTTTTTAATGTTTAGTGGCTCAATGGTATAGAAGAATATGGGGACCCATTATGTGAAAGATGTTTTAAATTAAATATGATATAATTTAATCGTAAGCAGTAGCTTAGTGTATGCCCAGCTGTTAGCCAATATTATATCAAACGAGTCAGGTGCTTTCTCCTCAAAGTCATGTGGTGTGTTTTTTTTAATAACTTTAATGTCTGGTTTTCCAAGGGAGAATTTTTACATGTTATTTAGTTTATTTTTCTAAAAAAATACACATCAGTAAACTTGAGTCAATTAAATATCTCTAAGGTATACGTACTTTGCACTAGAGTCACAAAAATGCTCATAGGCTTCTACTTTTGTGGAGTCTCATTGCACACAGATCTAACTCCCTCGGGAGACTCTTGTATATGTTGTCCACGTCTAACTGTCTCCTTCTGAAGCGGACCGGATGAAATGTTGACCATTGATTTGTCCTGGAGTTTTTAATGCCACACGGTGTTCATTCATAGTTTCCTTGAAGCCTTTCCTAAATGACTCTCCATCACATTAGCTTTCCGTTTCCTTGTTTATCGGAGCTTCACTCATGCACAGACTAAATGGCCATCTCCCACACCCATCTGCCAGTGTGGCCTGCCAGCTGAAATATTAAGTTTCCATGCGTCAGTCTCACTCACCTCTCTTCCCTCTTCCAGCTTTTCTTCACACTGATTCATTACCACAAAGCATAACACAGTTATGCCTTTCGGTATGTCTACGTGTTCCGGTGCCTTTGTGGGAATTAGAAAGGCTGTTTTTGAAGATGATCATACTTTTGGGTCAATAGCTTCCCAACTAACAGAAACATTGAAAAGGGAAAAAGAAAGAGATTTGGACACTCAGGGCAACATAGAAGTCTACACTTGAAACCTATATAATCTTATTAACCAAATTCACCCCAATAAATTTAATAAAAATAAATAAAGAGAAGGATAAGAAAAAAAGGAAGTGAGACAAGGAGAGAGAGAGAGAGAGAGAGAGAAGAGAGAGAGGAAGTGAGACAAGGAGAGAGAGAGAGAGAGAGAGAGAGAGAGAGAGAGAGAGAGAGAGAGGGAATATTCACTGATACTAATTTTACCACCACATATAAATAGAATGCATAGTTGTGAATCAGCTTCCTATATCACCAATGGGTTGACCATTCTGAGTACAAAATAAATGTCTTTTGCACTGAATGTCTAAATTATCACCAGGCATTATCAGTATTTTAGGGCAACAAAATTTGCTCAGTTACTTTCATGGCTCAATGGATAATGATTTAGTATCCTTTCCATACTTTCTAGGCCTGCTCAGTTCAGTGTAGCAGTCAGTAGCTACATGTGGCCATCTAAATTTACTGAAATGGAATACAATTAAACTAGAGTTTAGTTTTAATTATAGTCCATTGTACTGGCCACATTCCCAGTGTTCAGAACCCACATGAGGATGAAGGCTACGTTACTTACTGGGCACTGCAGACAAAGAGTATTCCCATCAGCCCAGAAAGTTCTATTGGTCAGCGCTAAGACAATTGAAAGCATTTCTGAGCCCTTGGTTTTCATTAAGAGTCAACATCAGAAACAGTCACCACTGTAATTCCTATAAAACTGTCTTCAAGGATCCTGCCTTTCATCTGGCCAGTGAACCCTATGCCAAAGCCACACAGCAGTTTTTCTGGAGCTCCGGGCGGACAGGAAGTCTCTTTCAGCATGAGTGGTTCTGTGCTTCTTACAATAGGAAATGCACTGTTGAACATTTCCCACCTCAGGATCTGGGATTGTCAGACTCGAGCTATTTGCTCTGTTGCAACAGCTTGTCTCCTGTTATGGATTCATGACCAATATATTCCTTTAAGCAGAGTTTCCATTTATATTACTGATTGTAAAAACTTCTCAGAGGAGTGATTGTTTTATTTTAAAAATCACAATAGGCTATCTTTGAGTAGAAAGGTTTAAAAACAATTTTATTTATAACTAAGTGTGCTGGAGTATATTTCTTTTTTAAAAAAATATATTTTTATTGATTTCAGAGAGGAAGGGGGAGAGAGAGATTGAAACATCAATGATGACAGAATCATTGATTGGCTGCCTCCTGCACATCCCCTACTGGGGGATCAAGCCCACAACGCAAACATGTGCTCTTGACTGGAATTGAACCCAGGACCCTTCAATCTCTTAGGTGGATGCTCTAGCCACTGAACCAAACCAGCTAGGGCTGGAGTATATTTCTTTTAAATATATTTTTATTGATTTCAGAGAGGAAGGGGGAGAGAGAGATTGAAACATCAATGATGACAGAATCATTGATTGGCTGCCTCCTGCACATCCCCTACTGGGGGATCAAGCCCACAACGCAAACATGTGCTCTTGACTGGAATTGAACCCAGGACCCTTCAATCTCTTAGGTGGATGCTCTAGCCACTGAACCAAACCAGCTAGGGCTGGAGTATATTTCTTTTAAATATATTTTTATTGATTTCAGAGAGGAAGGAAGAGAGAAAAAGAAACATCAATGATGAGAGAGAATCATTGATTGGCTGCCTCCTGCACATCC
>NW_005371441.1:2774149-2807715 GCF_000412655.1 Myotis brandtii | reverse complement strand
TCAAGGGCATGTACCTTGATTGCGGGCACATCCCCAGTGGGGAGTGTGCAGGAGGCAGCTGATCGATGTTTCTAACTCTCTATCCCTCTCCCTTCCTCTCTGTAAAAAATCAATAAAATGTATTTTAAAAATAAATAAATAAATAAAAAATAAAAGGAGTTGGCTCCCACAGCCAGAGCCCAACATCTTGTTTTATTTTACTTGCAATTCGCTTAGCAAATGTTATTTATGTCTTTATTTATTTGTGTGTTTGTATACCCTAATCCAAAAAGGATTTAAAGCAGCCAGCATGAGTCACATGGTATTAAATTACCAGTAATTAATAACTTGAAGTTTCTTTTCTTTAAAAGCTTAAATTATGAAATTAATATAGACTCAGTGCAGAAAATTTGGAAACTTGAAATTTACCAAAGAAAAAAAGTTGCCTGAAATTCCACCAAGCAAATGAACAGATACTTTTTAAAAATCACCTTACAGTGAACATGTTATGCTATTTTTTTCACATTATATCATTATTTTTAAAAAGACAAAGGCTTTGACTATGTAAGTGGAGAATAACAGGTCTTCATTCTCTCTCATGCGCAAATAGTTTATTCCCTGGTAAGACCAAGCAATCTCCCAAGGACTAGCCTTTCCGTCCCACCTTCCCCAACAACCCCTGAAACTCCTACTTACACCACTAAGCTGGCCAGGAAACTGAAGAAAAAGAGAAGTTGCTTCTTTTTGCTACTGCAATGGGCTATCCTTGTGGAGGGCTTGTTTGTTTGCATTTGGATGATTTATGGTTTTCACATATCCTTTCCCAGTTAACAAATAACCCACGAGGAAAGTGGCCGGTCCCTGCAGAGCGACGGAGTGTCTGCAGCCAGCCTTATTTGTGATCTCCTCCTGTCTTGAGGCCGGGAGCCTCCCCCTCCTTGCAGATTACCCGGAGCCTTTTCCCCTCCTCACACTCGTGGCCCGCATTCCAGGAGCTCAAGCCTGGCACATGCTAATGAATGTGGGTTTTATTTAGCAACATGACCACTTGTCACTGCCCAGTGTCATATTATCGGGCAGAGACTTACCAACATTTGTCTAGAGTGAGCATTTTCATATTTCCAAACACAGACAAGGGGAAGCTTTCCTCCCCACGCAGGATTTAGCCTTTTGCTCTGCACAGCTAACTTTTGCAAGTGGAAGCTTCATGGTGGTGGCGGAAGGGCTGCGTGCTCTGAGGATGGCGGAGGACGGCGGCGTGGACGCGGATCTCCCAGACTGTAACTGCGATGTCACCAGGCAGGCATCTCCTTAAGTTTCTTCCATTGCGCATCGCTCCCGGGTTCCGTGGGCTCCGTGGGTTGGCGCTCTACTCCGTAGTTGTGTTGCCAGTGTTAAGTGGAGAGGATCGGGGTTAGGAGGTTGTTGGCCGTGGACTCCTAAGAGTTATTTGATGGTTGGGTTTCTCGTCCCCCTCCTGGGCCCGTGGAGCTGGATGAAAAGGTTGATGAACCTGGTTATGGCTTGGCATTGCAGTTGTCTCCAGACTGTATGCGTCATACGAGGGGGATGGCTACAGTAGGGAGCCTGGGACACAGGAAAGAGACAGAGAAAAAGATCCAGTTAGTCCATCCTGTGCTATTTAAAGGATGGGCTCCTGAGGAAACCGAAATTCAGCTGTAGCCAGATCACACCATTGTAGCTGAAAGCTGTCCCTGTATTAAGTACAAACCTGCTCATGTTTGAAGAGCCTGGAGGGCTTTGTGTGTGAGAAACAGTTGGTTCTGTTTAGGTTGGGTCGCTACCTAGTATAAAGATTTTAAAACATATGCAAAACGTAGAAATGTATTTCTAAAATAGTAACAGGGCACTGTGCAAATGTTTACTTCGTGATTTTTTCCAATTAGAATATCATTGTCTCAGTAATTTTCATTTAATTTTTAAAATTCATTTTCTTATTCCAGAACATCCCCCAAATAAATTCCTACTGTCGAATAGGATTTATTACTGATACTTTTGGTTCTGTTATATTAAGGATATAAATTTTTGGTTTTGGTGTATGGTTTGTTCTACCTAAATAGTTTGAAGGAATGTACTGAGATGTATCTGTTATATTAAGGATATAAATTTTTGGTTTTGGTGTATGTTTGGTTCTACCTAAATAGTTTGAAGGAATGTAGTGAGATGTATCTATTACGTGTGTGTGTGTGTGTGTGTGTGTGTGTGTGTGTGTGTGTGTGTATTCATGGGACAATGCTAAGAATTAAGAAGCTGGACAACTGGATTTAGTAGCAGACTCCTTCTCCAGCAAGGTCAAGTGCCCATAAGGACTGTGGAAGGAGAACCATAAGCTGCAGGGACTTACAGATTTAACAGGCTTGTAAACGCACCCAGTGCTGTGACGTCTGTAAACATCTATTTTGAATTATAATCCTGGATGCTACCAAAAGGAATGTTGCTCAAACTTCTTATGACAGATACATTAAAATATTGTGACACTTTCTCCAAGGATTTCCTTTAAAGAAATCATGGGGAAAATATGGAACATTTTGGCTTAAGAAAGAATGATCCTTGTCCTGCAGATACCAAGTTTAATAAACTCAAGGGAGATGTATGAGGGTTTTACTACCCATTTTTCTCTCCAACACATGATGTATTTGCTATTTGTAGTCAAATACACTTTTTAAAAAAATGAAAAAGGAGAACCACTTGAATATTCACCCCATTGACTTCACTAAGATTTACACATTCATCTGAAAGAGGAACTTGTCCCTAATGGACTATATGAACAAGCATTTCCATGTCACGATGCCCTTGACACATTGCTCACGAACTGCTCTGACTGTTGGGACTCCTTCAATATTGTACAAGATAACTAACCCTGTGAATGATTTGGCTGCTATAGACAATATCCGATGGAACAGTCTTAACTCACACCTCTTTGTGCCTTGGATCTTTTAATCATTGTTGTCAGCAAATTTTGAACCAAGAAAATCAATTTTAGCACAGATAAACCATTTGCAAATGTTGGACCTAGAGGAAAATGTTAAGACTCACTTCACATTAACTAAGTAATAGCAGATAAATTTAAAAAGAAAATATGTTAACTAAGTAAAGATATTTTACTTAGAATAGTGATTATTAACGTTTAGCAGGCACTTAATGCACTACTTTGTGCAACGCTTACAATGGCAGGGGGAAAAAGAAAAACAAAAGTGGGAATTCACAGCTGCACCTTCCCAAGGAACTTACCGTGGGGGAGAGAAACGTGCAAAAATACTCCCAGGGGGTTAAGATACGTGCATGTAGGAAACAAGCACTGAGGTTCTCTCCTAGCCTCTGGCGCCAAAGAAAACCCTGATGACATGATGAGGTTGTTCTAAAACCCTACTCCAAGCATAGTCAGCATCCAGATCTTCCCAACTCTGAAGACAGGATGCTGGTTAGGTTGAGAGGTCCTGAGAGGACATTCTTACAGGGGTAACACCAGGACACACACATCTCAGTGCAATGATCTATTCTCCAGTCCTGTTCCCGTAGCTCTATTGATTATCATTTATCTTATAACCGGTTTGGGCCACTAAAGCAGGTGGCCAGGCTATGTTAAATCCCAAGCCCATACTGTGCGCATTGCTAGAATGTACACCTGAGCTTGGCATTCAGGAGCCATTCAAAAATTGTCATTTGCCCAGCTGGTGTAGCTCCGTGGTTGGGCATTGACCTATGAACCAGAAAGTCGTGGTTGAATCCCCATTCGGGGCATATGCCAGAGTTGCAGGCTCGATCCCCAGTGTGGGGTGTGTAAGAGGCAGTTGATCCATGATTCTCTCTCATCACTGATGTTTCTATCTCTCTCTTCCTCTCCTTCTCTCTTCCTCTTTGAAATCAATAAAAATACATTTAAAAAAAAACTGTCATTCCCTAGCTGACACACCATTTCTCATTTCTTAGACATATGAAAAAGATAAATGGATTGTATGTAAAAGTTCTTGGGATTATTATTATTTAAGGCCAATACCTTGAAATGCCCTGGGGACAGGGTACAATTTATATTTATAAAGTTAATTAGAGAAGTCTTATTTGTAATGGAATTATGGGAAGTGATATACATATTGCAATACATGCTTTCTATTCCCTAATTAATAGGCTATCTTGTAAAAGATGACCCTAATTTTTAAATACAATTGAAAAAAAATAAGGTAATACACCTAAGAGTGGCTTTATGAACTGAAATGTTATTCAAATATAGGCATTATTACTATTATCATAATTAATGAAATAAGGGTATTATTATTACCCTGGCCATAGTGAACCTTCTTTTAAAAGTATTTGTGTGACAGGGCAAAAGTGATTGTGTCATGACTAGATTTTTCATCTGATATACATTGATTTATAGATATATAGAAACTATAAGAGAAGTGGTGATACCAGTTTTATGCAATTAAAAATGATAAAAAATGCCCAAAATACTTAGCTTCTGGGATATTTTCTTCACAGCAGTGGCTCTTGACCTGAGAAGCCTATCGAGTGACCAGGGGAAGAGTGTGGGGAGGTGGGAAGTGAGCAGCAGGCATGTGAAATCTGAAAGCCCCCTGCGTGATCCTGTCACAGTTCTAGCTTGAGAATCACCTCTTTACTATGTGAAAGTAATTGAGCCGAGAAATACTTGATGACTCTGAGTACAAGTTGTCAGTCTTTGAGAACATTCTATTGTACATCTCTGCCTTGAAATATATCACATCCCTCGGATTTTAAAAGGTCATGTTGCTCTTGACTATTTTTTAAATAGATACCTCTTTAGTCAAGCCAAGTTGACACCTCAAGGATGGAGGTATTGTATAGCTCATCTGCCATTCATCTATATCCGTGGTTCTCAACCTTCTGGCCCTTTAAATACAGTTCCTCATGTTGTGACCCAACCATAAAATTATTTTCGTTGCTACTTCATAACTGTAATGTTGCTACTGTTATGAATTGTAATGTAAATATCTGATATGCAGGATGGTCTTAGGCGACCCCTGTGAAAGGGTCGTTCGACCACCAAAGGGGTCGCGACCCACAGGTTGAGAACCGCTGATCTATATGATGAGCAGTATCAAAGGTGATGACATTTCCTGAACCAAAAGGCAGGCCTGAGGGTCCAAAAGAAAACCTGACTTCTAAACAAGGCTGTACCAGAAATCACTGATCGTGTGCTTATCATCCACATCACTGTTCTTTTGAGAGCAATCTCTACACACTCAGCCATGACAGGTTGTCACCAGAAATCTAATAATTGATTTTTGCTGCTATTTCTCGATAATACTAGAGTTGAGAAATACTATGTGTCCTTCCCAAACTCCTGCTCATACCCTGCCCTCGCTTGGAAACACCTTTATAAACTCATGTACCTATTCCTGTCCTTGTGCTTTACACCCGTCTCCTCTGCATCCTTATTCATTATCTATCGTCACCTGGAATTTCTCTTCTTTTTTTATGTTTTTGGCATCTTCTTCATCATTCTTTATTCTCTGCCTAAAAAAAGTTCTAAAGCTATTCCAAATATTAAACTGCATTAAACAAAACAAACAAATCATTTTTTTCTAGTAGCCAGATTATTCTACAGGTGCCATACCATAGTTACCTTCACTGCCTACTTTCTTAAAATCGTTAACAGTACTCCCTGACCGTAAGTGTATATCTTAACTTTTGTTTTCCTTGATCAACTACTCAAATTCCCTGGCCACAGGCGCAGCGTTTCTGATTCAGTAGGACTAGTTTGGATCTAGGATCTGCATTTATATGAGACAAACCAGGTGAATCTAGTACAGGAGGCATTCAGCCCAGCCGGGGTGGTTCAGTGGTTGAGCATCGACCTATGAACCAGGAGGTCCCAGTTTGATTCTCGGTCAGGGCACATGCCCGGGTTGCGGGCTCAATCCCCAATAAGGGGTGTGTAGGAGGCAGCTGATCAATGATTGTCTCTCATCATTGATGTTTCTATCTCTCCCTCCCTCTCCCTTCCTCTCTGAAGCCAATAAAAATATATTTTAAAAATAGAGGAGGCATTCAGATTGTACTTTGACCACACCCTTTCATAGGACTTCAACTCTATGCCAACAGCACCTAAATCATTGCAACCAACTCCATCCTCTCCTCTGGACCTACAAACTACATTTCCCGGCATGTCTGACCTGATCCCTCAGTCATCGTATCCCAAACTTAATGCACCATTAACCCCCAAAACTTGCTCCTCATCAAGTATACTCTGAGACAGCACCCAACTGTAAAGCACATTTTTTACTCCTTCTGCCTCACGCCATGCCGATTCATAAATTAAGCAATCTAGTCCTCACCTATTCTCACTGTTTCCCAAGTGGAGGCTTTGATGGGAGCTGTTTGGACTCTTTTGTTTACTTCCCAAATGGGCTCTCACAATAGCCTCCCTTCAAACTTTTATACTTAAAATCAAGACTGATGGTATCATCCTTTTGCTAATCTTGGCAAAGTTCCTATTCATCTTTAAAACTGCATACAAACCCATTTTTGTGTCACTACAGGATTTTTATCATCTTACTCCCGTCTACCCACCAGTCTCGTCTCTTATAATGTCTTCATCCCTCTTCAACCCCCATTCCATCCTCTCTATCCCCGGCCTCCTTGGCATTCCGACACTGTGCCTTCATAATCTCTACTTTCTCCCAGGCAATCTTCATAGGAGTATGAGTTAGTATATCATTTATGGAAATAAATTTTGTGACAACCATGAGAGTTCTAACCCTGTTTTGTTGTTACAGCTATACTGACTGTAATCATAGCCAATATTTGTTGATTTTCCCCCCATGTACCCTGGAGCATTAGACTCATTCAAATCTCACAAGTACTCTCACTTCATCTCCATTTTATAGATGAGGAAACAGAAACACAGGAAGCTTATACAACTGCCCAAAGTCACACAGCCAGTAAGTGGCTGAGCAGGGTGGACTTTGGCTTTTGGCGACTTGTCTTTAGACCTAGCGCTCCCTGCTGCTCGGGAGGGAAACGCGAGTGGGCCTTTCTCTGAAGTGGGTGTCCTTTCTCTGCCCACAGGATCAAGAAGCTGAAGGAGACTCTGGTGGCGGTCCAGCAGCTGGATAAGAACATGAGCAGCCTGAGGACCTGGCTGGCTCACATTGAGTCAGAGCTGGCCAAGCCCATCGTCTATGATTCCTGCAACTCGGAAGAAATACAGAAGAAGCTCCAGGAGCAGCAGGTAAAACAGAAAAAAATTGAATAAAATGAATAGGCTTTTGAATATCTGTCCTCCTGGCCTGGCCAGAGGGTGGGTGTGAGAGGTGACTCGGGAGGGAAAGTGTGGAGGGCGCTTGGCAGGTTTAGTGAGTAAGGGGAGGCCTTGCCCAGGCAGGTGTTTGGGGCAAATAAGTTCCATGTCACCCCAGTGCTAACTCTTCAGAAGATATGTCATCACAGGGTTAATACCCTTTTATGTAATGATGTTTACTTTGAATTTATATTAGTTCACACAAACACTCCATCCATGCTTTTGTTCCGGCCCTCCGGTCCAGTTTAAGAACCCATTGTGGCCCTCGAGTCAAAAAGTTTGCCCACCCCTGATCTAAAATAATGCTGTTTTGTTTGTTTATTTATTCGTAGATCACTAGCTCACTACCATAAACTTGGAAAGAAACCTTTTTAAAAAAAATACGTTTTTGTTGATTTTTTTTTTCTTAGAGAGAGGGAGGGAGGAGGGGAAGAGAGAAAGAGAAACATTGATGTGAGAGCGAAACATCAATCGCTGTCTCCCGTACATGTCCCCACTGGGGATCAAACCTGAATCCCTGGTATATTCCCTGATTGGGAATCAAACCAGAGATCCCCTTGGAGAATGAGACAATGCTCAACCAACTGAGCCACACTGGCCAGGAAGGAGCCATTTAAAATTTCATATAGTGGTGTTTGGAGAAAGATTACAGTGCATACTTAGAGATTTTAGTGTCTAAAATAATTGTCTTTTGATAGGAGGATTGCATGACCTGCAGACCACACGCAGTAATTTCACCTTCATTTGTGTACCAAAGACAGCATATTCCACTGGCATACAATACACACCCCAGCAAAGCAAAAGAGGGTGACCCTGAAAAATGCATACAGAAGGGATTTCCACCTCCCACTCCCCTTGCTGCTTCTTACTAAGCATAGCAGACTCCAGTTGCCATAAATAAACACCATCAACCCCCATCAAGTATTGCTACTCCATGCACTTAGATTGTCCTGAAAATTCTGTCCACACTCTGGTTATTTTTATTAGTATTTAGGCCACTATAGCCAAGTTTCTTAACTTGCTAGTAAAAAATGTTTAAAATATATAAACAGACCTATTTCTCCAATCCTGTGAAACAGTTTATATTTTTAGTTTTCAAACTATTTAAACCAATGAGAGTAGGCATTAAACTACATTTTTTAGGTATTGGGTTTACTTTGATATTTAAATTTGCATTTCTTTTTACAAGCAATTGTTAGGGTATTTTTTTTCAATTTTTGTAAGATTAAAACCTCTGATGGACTCTTTGATGTTTGAAATTCTGATGATTGAACTTTGAGGGGGGCTGTCAATAATCCAAATTTCCTGGAGAACATGGTAATGATAACTACAAGTGATAACTAAAGTTAAAATTTAATGACCAGTATTGTAATTTAGCAAAGGTAAGAAAATTAAAACAGTATCTAATTAAATATGGCAAATTGATTATATGCACATATAGCCCCACCCTCTACTAAAACCCCAACGCAATGATAGTGAAGGGGGAAAAGAAAGTCAAAACCCACAATTGCAAAGAGAACAGAAGAGATGCTAGAGATGCCAGACATCCAACAGCATTTTGAATAGATGAATAGTGATGGTGTTAGCAGATGGAGGAAGGTGAAAGATCATTCATGCCACAGAGTTCCAAAAAGGCTCAGGATGTGGAGATATTAAGTCTGTATGGCTTTAAAATGGAAGATTGCTTAAAGGTCTGAATAAGGAGTGATTAGACTTCAGATATTCTCAACACTCCCCGCCCCCTGTAGCCTAGCTAGTCAGGAGAAAAAGGTGAGAGAGAATATACATACAAGAATATTAATCCCAACTATGTGAGTAAATTGAGGAATTATCTTTAGAATGAGAGAAAAGCTAAGCATATTCTAGAGCTGTATCAAAGAAAAGGAAAATATATTAAGGACCATAATTAATAAGGCAAGCAAAAAATGAACTCACTTTTAGTGATGGAATACTTTGAGTACATTGAGTTAAAAGCTCAATAGAAAAAATAATGTATGTTTTGTGCTGATATTCTTTGCAGTTAATATAAAGATTTCACAAAGTTCAATGCCTTCTTTACCATCATATCTATTTCCTTCATTTAAAATTGCTCACTGAGAAAAAAATAAGTAAATAAATAAATAAATAAAAATAAAATTGCTCACTGAGGAAGCTGCTGATGAAGCTGCTGATGATAATGATGATGTCATCATACAGAGTAGACAACCTCGGTCCCTTAAACCGACGGTACCTCTTAACAATGGTAGAATTAACATATATTTAGAGATCAAATCCCAGATCTTGAGTGCCAGCTGTTAACAGGAACACATATATTATTTTGACCAATTGATTGATCAATCTATCCATGGGAATGGAAGTGATATATCTGTGAAGTTGAATCTGGGGCAAGATTTATATTTTTTCATTTATCTTTATTGTTGAAAGTATTACAGATGTCCCTGCCTTTTTTTCCCATTGACCACCTCACCCCCCACCTGCCTCGCCTAGGCCTTCACCACACTATTGTCTAGGTCAGCCGTGGGCAAACTATGGCCCACGGGCCGGATTCGGCCCGTTTGAAATGAATAAAACTAAAAAAAAAAAAAGACCGTACCCTTTTATGTAATGATGTTTACTTTGAATTTATATTAGTTCACACAAACACTCCATCCATGCTTTTGTTCCGGCCCTCCGGTCCAGTTTAAGAACCCATTGTGGCCCTCGAGTCAAAAAGTTTGCCCACCCCTGGTCTAGGTTCATTTTTTTTAATCCCTAAAAAGCTCATTTTATTCTTGATATAGCTAATGTAGTCTATTTCATTTGTTTAGTTTCTATTTTGGCATTCCTCACATAGCTGACATATTTCTAGATTCATTTACTCATGCTTTTGAGCTTGCCGTATTTTATAAATGAAGTTGAAGTCTCATGCAATGAAGGAAATGAAATATTTGTCAACATTGGGCCTCAGCATTTGTCAGTCAGTTTCTCCCGTGTGTATACCAGGATTGCAATAAAGCGTGTCTCATTCCCCACAGGACCTTCAGAGAGACATAGAGAAGCACAGCACGGGCGTGGCTTCCGTCCTCAACCTGTGTGAGGTCCTGCTGCATGACTGCGACGCGTGTGCCACCGACGCCGAGTGTGACTCCATCCAGCAGGCCACGCGGAACCTGGACCGGCGATGGAGAAATATCTGTGCCATGTCCATGGAAAGAAGGCTCAAGTAAGCTGGGATGTTCAAACCGCTGGGAAAGAGGAAGGACCAAAAGAAAAAAAAATTACCCAGAGTAGCCATTGGTCACTATTTCCTTTCGGTTGCAAAGTCCAAAAATAGCCCGGGTTTTCCGAATTTGTTGTTGTCCACATTTAGTTGGGAAAACAAGCAGATAGAAAGGTAACCTGCAAATATAACAAGCCAAATGATGCCTGACCTAACCGTTTAAATATAATTCAGAGAAATACGCCTTTGCTGAATAAGTATGTTACAGAATTGGTGGTTGAACAATACCATTCTGTTGTTAAAAATTAAATGATAAAGCCAAGGGCTTATCGTAAAGCCCTTTGAAATTCAAGGCAGAAAAAGACAGTGCTGTGTTAGCAAATTAAGGTAGTGATTTAAGACCCATAATATCTGTGCTCTCTGGGGAACTCTGGAAAGCTCACTCTTTGTCTTGCTGTCCTAGACTGATTTTGATGGGGATGAGTTTGATGTTGGACTTCAGTGGGTTTTCAAACCTTGTTTTGTTTCAGCAAAGCCTTGGCACGCATGTGTGCACTGCAAACGTGGCCTTGCGCTTCCACACTTTCTTGCACTTTTCCGAACAGTTCACATCATGTGCATGTAACAATCGATGTGACTAATTCCACATCCAGAGCCGCAGGATGTGTGTTTAAAAAGAAACCCCCACAAAACAGCTGCGTCATGTCAGCTCCAACAGTTGTCCCCTTTGCACTCGGGTCAGAGTTGGCCCCAGCACAGCGATTGTTTGGCACCGCAGCTGCGTGTTTGGTCTTAATCCCGTGGCAGGTTCTGGAGCAGGCATGCTCCCAAACAGTCAGACTCTGTTCTTTCGTGTTCTGTCTCAGAATTGAAGAGACATGGCAGTTGTGGCAGAAGTTTCTGGATGACTATTCGCGTTTTGAAGATTGGCTCAAGACTTCCGAAAGGACAGCCGCCTTCCCCAGCTCTTCCGGGGTGCTCTATACAGTTGCCAAGGAAGAACTGAAGAAATTCGAGGTGAGCTATTGTTCCCAATCTCTCGTCCTGCTGTTGCTATGGCAGTCCCCAGCTGGTAGTCGGTGTCCCAGGACAGAAACTCATGTTCACCCACACATTCTTTTCTTCAAACAGCTGGGGGACAAGGTTGTGACCATCTTTATTACCATCTCATAAATAGGCAAGAAGTGGGATACAAGACTTTTATTTTAAGATGATCAAGAATTACAAATACAAAAATAAATATAAATAAATAAGTAAAAGAATTAAAAATACAGTACAAAATAAAGTAATGAAGAGGAATTTTATTAGAAAACAAATATCAGGATTCCTCTTCTCCCTCCCCACCCCCCCCATACACACACCCCTCTCCAAAAGATCTTGGCATTCTTTTTAGTTCCTATTCTTCGCAATCGACTATTTAAGATTAAAATATGATGGTTTTCCATACTATAAAAATCTATCTTCCAAATATATTTTCTTCATTTATTTTTACCTAATTGGAGCATGGAGATATATATATATTTAAATCATTAATAAAATGGAGTTGGCTCCAGATTGAATAAAACATTTTAATCACGAGCCACTTCTAATTATAAGTGAAGAGCAGTGCCATTCTTGAGTCACGGAGACTTTTCAATTTTGTGGAGACAAAAATAGCCAGCCTAATCACACTTACAAAGGCAGGAATCCTTCAATAACTGACTCCCATTCCCCACAATCCTGAGGCTGCCCCGTCACTGTGATAGGAGAAAACCTCGACTTCTCGGCCGGCATAGCATGAAGTCAACCTTTTTTCAATTTGAAGTTTCTTCTCCCGTCATTTTTCAGATAGGCAGACGTGTGTACTCATAGATACTGACAGCAAATGGTTCTGATGCATGTGTCTTACAAAAATTATTCTCCGTTATTCATTCTGCCCAAAGCTCCCCAAGATGTTTAAAAGTCAGAATAAAAATCAAACCCAATACAGCTGCATTCATTTTTTAATTTATTTTAAAAGTAACTCCCATTTATGCTTTATTTATTATTATTATTTTTGATATATTTTTATTGATTTTCGGAGAGGGAGGGAGAGGGAAAGAGAGAAAATCAATGATGAGAGAGAATCATGGATCAGCTGCCTCCTGCACGCCCCCTACTGGGGATTGAGCCCACAACCCAGGCACGTGCCCTTGACCTGAATCACACCCAGGACCATTCAGTCTGTAGGCCGACAATCTATCCGCTGAGCCAAACTGGCTAGGGCCAGATGCATTCATTTTTACCTTACAATATTTTTACTGAGGCCTGTGATCATAATTGTGATGTTTGCTTGTTGGTCTAGTGAGGTTTACAATCTGAGAGTCAGGGATGAGCAGGTATATGAACTTATAAGAATGTTTAAATACTGCGTGGAATAAATAAGTGTTCTTCTAACATCTGAATATGGATTTGAATGTAACTACATCACTAAATTCCAGGGGGAAATGTTTCAGATCTAAAAGGTTCTTCCTTAGAAAACCTCTGGTAAAAAGCCACATTCGCTCAACAGTAGATGCAGGTCATCCTGGGTGAACCAATGTTAGTGAAGTGTTCCTGTTTGCATCTTAGCACGCTCAGCTCCAGGAAGGTTAAGACTTCTATAATTGGCTTATACTACAAAGAAGATTATGTAAGATACTTTTGGATGCTATTTTAGACTCTCAGATTTTACAGCAAGCGTTAGTCATATCGTTAACTCCTGCAATGAATGATTTTATCATTCATCTTATATTTAATTTTCTTACAAGACAAAAATAAATCACGAAAATTAAATTTTGGCATGAATATTTGGGACAGATCTGGGGGTGCTGAGGTACCCACCCACGGTGCCTGCCAACACTCCAGTGACTTCTAGTAATGGCAAAAGCTGAACTTTTCTTACCACCTCCTTCTCCGAGGTAATAATTTAAACGTTGATAGAAAAGAATAATTGATTTACTAGGATGAAGGCTCTTAAAGCACCTCTCGGAAGGAAAGCCATTCCAGAGCAGAGATGTGGCAGATATAAATAGTTTGAGGGTCCAAAGGAAGCCAGACGCTGGGACTGAGATGAGGACAGTCCAACTAATTGTACAATTTTCTGTCTAAGGCCAAGATGAAAATCAGTTGTAAGTCATACACATGAGTTTGAAAAAAAAAAAGCTTAATTTTATTTTGGTCAAATGATTCTTTCTAGGGCTATGCTAGATTGCAGAGAGAAAGAATAAATGGTATTTTTACCTTAAGAAACTCTGAACTGTAAACATAAATAGCACTGGCCAGTGTGGCACATGGGAGGCAACCAATCGTTGTTTCTCTCTCATATCTCTCTCTCTCTCTCTCTCTCTCCCCTCCTTCCTCTCTCTATAAAAAAAAATTTAAATAAAACAGTACCGGGTAAGATGCTACATCACTTCTAAATGTTTGATAAAAACTGAAGCAATAAAAAAGAAATAGAGCATGGTCCAAACTTTTTTCAATGTAAAATTACCTGTATTTTACTAAACTGCTTATCTTAAGAGTTCATAATAGCCTGCACTTGAAGGGCATTCTGCAAAAGGTAGTTTTATGATTTTAATGGATACCAGAATTGAGGCAATTTCTGGATTTTTAAGAAATTACATATTTTACAAATAAAGAGAAAGTTCTTTTGTAGATATCTTTTCTCAGTATTCACATCAGGAATTGTGGACATTTCAAACTCATTTCAGCATACATAAATATTTATGTAATAAGTTGGTTTTACGAGAAAATTTTGTTCTAGCTGTTAATGATCTTAAACGCTATATTGTATACGTATATGTGTACATTCTATATGTAGAAGTGTGTAGTATGTATGTGATATATGTCTGTGTATTTGTATATATACATATATATTTATTAGTAACCATTTTCTTGCACATTTTTGTATGCTCCACCCCCTCTCCTTAAGCCACGCTGATTACATTATTTCCCTTTAAGAAGGGCATCTCCACGCTCATTAGAGACTGTCCTGAGCCTGTCCGTGACAGGGTGTCTTCCCTCTCCCCCTCACCCTGCAGCCTGAAGCCCTGGCACCCTGGCCGAGAGCCCCTAATGGGTCCCCTTCACTGAGTGCTTCTCTGTGGTCCTAGGCTTTCCAGCGACAGGTGCACGAGAGCCTGACCCAGCTGGAGCTGATCAACAAGCAGTACCGCCGCCTGGCCCGAGAGAACCGCACCGACTCCGCCTGCAGCCTAAAGCAGATGGTCCACGAAGGCAACCAGCGATGGGACAACCTGCAGAAGCGCGTCAGCTCCATCTTGCGCAGACTCAAGGTCTTTATTCTGCCTCCTCGGTAGCTCAGGGGCCCGGAGGACAGGATCAGGCCATTCGAACACAATATTAAGACACAAGCACAGTGATTCTGTAAGATAGGGATGGCAAGAGGGGGATCTAGGGTTAATTTATATGTTAAAGCAGTGGTTCTCAACCTTCCTAATGCCGCGACCCTTTAATACAGTTCCTCATGTTGTGGTGACCCCCAACCATAAAATTATTTTCGTTGCTACTTCATAACTGTAATTTTGCTGCTGTTATGAATCGTAATGTAAATATCTGATATGCAGGATGTATTTTCATTGTTACAAATTGAACATAATTAAAGCATAGTGATTAATCACAAAAACAATATGTAATTATATATGTTTTCTGATGGTCTTAGGCGACCCCTGTGAAAGGGTCATTCAACCCCCAAAGGGGTCGCGACCCACAGGTTGAGAACCACTGTGTTAAACGATGCGGGTTCTCATTGCTCATTAAGAAAATGACTTTCCAGAAGACCATTGGAATTGGCGGTACCGTCTCAATATGCGGGCTTTGTAATTTTTATTATCTTCTTTTCATATCCAGCATTTCATTGGCCAGCGTGAGGAGTTTGAGACGGCACGGGACAGCATTCTGGTGTGGCTGACGGAGATGGATTTACAGCTCACTAATATTGAGCACTTTTCCGAGTGTGATGTTCACGCTAAAATAAAGCAGCTCAAGGTAATAGATTAGTGATTCTTCAAATTATCAGTGTGGAGAAAGTCTGAAGGGGAAGATCGTTTGAAAATACATTTTTATTGATTTCAGAGAGGAAGGGAGAGGGAGAGAGAGAGAGAAACATCAATGATGAGAGAGAATCACTGATCAGCTGCCTCCTGCACGCCCCACATTGGGGACTGAGCCTGCAACCCGGGCATGTGATAGCTGGTTCATAGGTCAATGCTCAACCATTGAGCCACATGGGTTAGGCTGAAGGGGAAGAGATGTGCAGATCCTTTGGTGAAAAAAATGGTAACTTTTTTCAGTTTTTTTTTTTAATTTTGGGGGGTGACATTGGTTAATAAGATTATAGAGGTTTTAAGTGTACATTTCTAGGTTACTTGATCTTCATGTTGCCCAACATCCAAAGTCACATCATTTTTTATCAACATATATTTGACCCTCTTTACCCTTCACTACTCCCACCCCTCTTCCCTGTGGTAACCACCATACTGTTGTCTGTGTGAGTTTTTGTGTGTTTGTTTCTCTTGTTTGTTCATTTGTTGCTTTCACTTTTATATCCCACCTATGAGTGAAATCATATGTTTCTTGACTTTTTCTGTCTGACTTATTTCACTTAGCATGATACTCTCAAGGTTCATCCATGTTGTTGCAAATGGTAGTATTTCATCTTTCCTTATGGCTGAGTAGTATTGTATTGTGTATATGCACCGCATCCTTTTTATCCATTCATCTATCGAAGGGCACTTTGGTTATTTCTATGATTTGGCCACCATAAATAATGCTGCAGTGAACAAAGGGATGCATATATCTTTGTGAATAAATGTTTCTGGTAGATACCCAGAAGTGGGGTTGCTGGGTCATATGGTAACTCTATTCATAATTTTTTGAGGAACCTCCATACTGTTTTCTATAGTGGTTGTACCAGCTTACATCCCCACTAGCAGTGAATGAGGGTTCCTTTTTCTCCACAGCCTGTTCAAAGCTTACTATTACTTGTCTTGTTGAAAGTAGCCATTGTAACATGTGAGGTGGTATCTCATTGTAGTTTTGATATGCATTTTCCTAATGGCTAGTGAAGTTGAGCATCTTTTCATACATCTATTAGTCATTAATATGTCCTCTTGGGAGACGTGTCTGTTCAAGTCCTCTGTGCATTTTTTAATTGGATTGTGTGTTTGTTTGGTATTGGGTTGTATGAGTTCTTTATATATTTTGGATATTAGCGCCTTGTCAGAGCTGTTGTTTGTAAATATCTTCTCCTATTCAGTTGATTGCTTTTTTGTTTTGTTCTTGGTTTGTTTTGCTGTCCAAAAGCTTTTCAGTTTGATATAGTCCCATTCATTTATTTTTGCCTTTACTCCCCTTGCCTTTGGGGTCAAATTCATAAGATCTTCTCTAAGACCAAGAAATTAGTTCTTCTTGATTGAAAAAAAAATTTTTTAAATGAAAAGGATATTAAAAATGAAATATAGAGCACTACCCAGAGATACCTACCATTAACATATTACTTTTATTTATTAACTTGATAGCCACAGTGTTGGGAATCTTTTTTCCTGATTAGTTTTGTGTGTGTGTGTTTTTGTTTTTTCTTGGTTTGTTTCTGGCACCTTCAAATAGTTTATTTGACCTCTATGTTTCAGAGAATTACAACTTTCTCATATTAGAATTTCATTCCACGTATTCTACACTCTTAGATGCCAAGTTAATTTTAAACATATTTTATACACTTCACTATATAATTCAACTACAGTGGCCAGTTAAAATTTTAAACAGAAGGGACATCCACTACATTAGATAAAAGGATTCTCTAAGTGGAAATGTATTTAACAATTTGAATAATTTGCAAAGCATCTTATGAAATTTTCTTCCCAAGATAGTTAAATAGATTTAACAACTACATAAAATCATGATGGCTATAACCTTAGGTTATTATAATAAAACAGAAAGTTGCTCTTAATCATATATTAGGATGAAAAAGAAATCATAAAATAGTTAAGCCTGGTATTTTGCCCAACCCCTCTTTCCATCCCTCCCACCCTGACTTTCCCAAGTTGTCTCACAGGCAAATCAATATTTAAAACCTTTGGCAGGGCATTTACTCCAAGTGGTAATTGAGCTTTTCTTTTTGGAGTCTGGCAGGGACATAGAACTCATTATGGCCCTCTATTTTCCCCTTGCAGTCTTCATTATTGGACAGTTTTGACTATTCCAGAGTTTATTCTTGTGAATTAAAATGTATCCCCTGACACTTATCCCAAGTAGCTTAACTCTTCTGAACCATGTAAAGTGAGTCTAAATGATTCTCCAGAATTACTTATTTTTCAAATCATTTTCATCTTTCCTGCTCATGTCCCAAAACAGCAAAAATCATCTGAGTAGAATTGGTGATATTGTCATTGGCTTGGTTTCATGTCTGATGTACGATCAAGAAATCTAAAATTAAAATATTCAATATATTTCTTTAAAGTGCTACATTTATTTCATTGGCACTGTAATGATTACAGTGGATTGTCATCAGGGGTAACCAGTGCTATGGATTCACGGTGGGTTGAATGTTTTCTCCTCTGATTTTCTGCCCACACTGTCCATGGTAGTAGATTGGATTAGCCAAAGGCACGCTTCTGGTCATGGAATTTTAGTGATTCTATTTCCAACTCATGTTCTGACTTAAAATGTTTATGTTTTACTTTATAAAGTAAAAGCCTCTTGGCTTGTCATAGTAGAGGGTGCGTTCACTATTCCCTACGTGGTTTTTCTAAAGATGTAGCTTATCATTATTTCATGTCAATGTGAGCAATGAAAATCACGTGGGATGTGTGCTCCCTAGGCCTTCCAGCAGGAAATTTCATTGAACCACAACAAGATTGAGCAGATCATTGCCCAAGGAGAGCAGCTGATTGAGAAGAGCGAGCCCTTGGACGCGGCGGTCATCGAGGAGGAGCTGGACGAGCTGCGGCGCTACTGTCAGGAGGTCTTCGGGCGCGTGGAGAGATACCACAAGAAGCTGATCCGCCTGCCTGTATGTAACACCAGTCTTTCATTGTCGTCAAATCTAAAGAGAAATCGTGATGTGGGGTTCGATAGTGTTGTATAGTGGCTAAGAGCCCAGACACTGGATCCAGAATGCCTGGGTTCCAGTTTCAGCTCTGACGTGTTGGCTAGGTAACCTTCGGCAACTTACTTCACGTATCTTGCCTCAGTTTCCTCAACTGTGAAACTAGTTTAATAACAGTACCTACCTTGTAGAAAGGATTATTTGGGGCATGAAATGAGGATGGATAGATGATTGATAAATAGATGCTAGATAGATAGCTTAGAAGAGTACTTGGCACATATCATCTATGGAAGATAAATAAAGAAGCTTCTAGAAGAAAGGAGATGAGCGTGAACAATGTAAATAGTTGCTCTATTGATGAGGCTGTTTTGTGGAATTTTTTTCTCTTCCATTCCCCTAATTGCTGCCATAATCACATCTCAGTGTCGAGATGTTATTACCAGAATATTTGGAACCTTCTGTGTTAACTATATTTTGTGTCTGGGATATAAGTTTAAAATGGACCAGCTACAATTTTATCAGTGATTTCCTTCTGTTTCTGACATGTGCCACTATGTTTGTGTTGTGTTGCATGCATAGTACTAAATTGCCTTTATTTACATTATCTTATTTAATCTTATACTGATTCTTTGAAGTAGTTTTTTTGTTTGTTTTAAAATACATTTTTATTGATTTTTAGATAGAGAGGGAGAGGGAGAGAGAGATAGAAACATCAATGAGAGAGACACATCGATCAGCTGCCTCCTGCATGCCCCGGCAATCTGGGCATGTGCCCTGACTGGCAATCAAACCCAGCATCTCTTGGTCCATGGGATGACACTCAATCCACTGAGTCACACCAGCCGGGCAGTAGCTTTTAATATTATTTCCATTTTAGTGCTGATAAAACTGAGGATCTGTTAGATTAATTTATAAGACATTTTTAAAAGTTAGCACAAGATTATTGCTTATTTGGTGATAGGAAGTTTAAAAGTATCCCCACTGAGGTAGGAATGTGACCCCGACAAGCGTGAACTCTGAGCTTTGGCGAGAGGCAGGACAAGACGTGAGGAGGGATCCCCTGGTCGCTGCGGTAACGGAGTTGGCTTGACTGCCTTTCTAGCTCCCAGACGATGAGCACGACCTCTCTGACCGGGAGCTGGAGCTGGAGGACTCGGCAGCTCTCTCAGACCTCCGCTGGCATGACACCTCCGCGGACAGCGTGCTGTCCCCCCAGCCTTCCTCCAACCCCTCCCTCTCCCTCGCCCAGCCCCTCCGGAGCGAGCGGTCAGGACGAGACACCCCTGCCAGTGTGGACTCCATCCCCCTGGAGTGGGACCATGACTATGACCTCAGTCGTGACCTGGAGTCTGCCGTGTCCAGAACTCTGCCCTCTGAGGATGAAGAGGGTCAGGAAGACAAAGATTTCTACCTCAGGGGAGCTGTTGGCTTATCAGGTAGGAAAAAGTGCTTCCTATATACAAGCTTAAAAGGAAATAAAAGGGGGTGGATATTGTACTGGAAACATGTAACTCAGCAGACTTGTCTTCTTCCTTCTCCCATGAAGGGAAAGTGTACATAAGGGAACATTGGATGTTCGTGTGACTATCAAATACAAAAGTTGGCATGGCCATTGATTTATCCCACATATACTTAGGGTCTTACAATATGACAAGCGCTTTGCTAAGCCCTGGGAACACCCAGTTCCTTTTCTTACACTCAAGTGTGGAACATGGACAATAAGTAGGGCATGTTTGGCACCAGGATCTAACGTGCATGGGCAGGTACAGAAGCACAACCAGGGGACACCTAACCCGGAGCTTTGAGGAATGGCTTTAGGGAAGGGACCTTGAGCTGAGCCCTGAAGGATGAGTAGGAGTTGGTCAGGTGGATGCAGCAATGTTCAGAGGAGGAAAGCAGAGGGCACCCAGCCCAGCTTTCTGAGTAGCCGCCGTACTGCTGGGCACCTGAGGTTTGTTCACAGTGACAAGGCTGTAGATTGGGAAGCACAGAGTGGACAAAGAGGAGGTGAAAAGACCAACCAGGACCTCGTCATGACGCAGCCTATTCACATGGAAAGGAGTTTGGCTTTTATCCACAAGGTAATAGGGAGCCACAGCAGGGGCCTAAGGAGGGAAGCAATGTGATCAGATGCATATTTTCAAAGAACCTGTCTTGAAAGTACTAGATGGAGGGAAGTGCATTGGGAGGAAGAGAGTCCAAATGGAAACATTTTCTAATCCAGGACAGAGATGGGATGGTGGCCTGAACTAAAGGAGCAGCACTGGGAAATAGAAGGGAAAAGATGTGACAAATCATAAGCAGTCTCCTCCATAAGTGATAGCTGACAGAATTGGGATCGAGGCTATTTTCTGGCTTGAGTACCTTAGTGAAAGATGTGATTTCTCTCATTTCTGTTTTGTCTTTATGGTATCGCCTAATAGTTAGGCATTTGGCATGGAAAGCAGCACTGTTCACTATGTAGCCACTGGAGCGCTGACGGTTGAGCGCTGAAATGTGACTGCTGTTGAGATTTGCTGTGTCAGCCACACTTCCATGAATACATGAAGTTCAAAGGCTTACACAAAGAAAGAATATTAAACATGAACATGTTGATTCCATGCTATAATTTAGATGTATTGATTTAGTAAAATAAAGTATTAACGTTATTTTCATCTATTTCTTACTACTTTTTGAACCAGGCTGTTAGAAATTACACGTGCAGCTCACGTTATGTCCATTGGCCTCTTTCAGCACTGTTCTGGAATCTGTCTGGGTTGAAATTTCTTTAGTAGCTTTTGAGACTTTGATAAGTAACTTAATTCCTCTGGGCATCAATTTTCTCATCCACAAAATGGGAATGACTCTCCCATTCACTGTAGGGTTGCTGTGAGGGTACGTGACGGTTGGACACAGTGCCTGGCTCATAAAACACTCTCAACCAGTGAGTGGGAGCCCTCACTAGGATTCACTTCAAGAAAACGTGCCCAGGAGCTATCTGTCTACAAGAACTAACTTCCTTTTTTCCCCAGGAAAGTTGTTTTCCTGCCACAAGGGAATCGATGTTTCCAGAACTTACCTGTCAACTTAGACTGTGCTCTTTTCGCAGATGTCACGATCCCCGAAAGCCCCGAGGCCTATGTAAAACTCACAGAAAGTGCCATCAGAAATACCTCTGGTAGGCACGCCCAGCCCAGGCAGCCTCCCGCCCTCACCTGTCACAGGCCCCTCTCGGCACCGCCTGTCCCTCTCTCGGCTCTGTGGCACAAGCATGTTAAGGCAGAACCTTCTCTTCTGACTGCTGTACCATGAGAACAAAAACAAACAAAATAAAACAAACACGAGGTTAAGCAACACCAAGAGTAAGATCTGAATAGCCAAGTGCAGTAACTTCTCACCTGCTCAGTGGTGATCAGCCTCATGAGGTGCACACCTGCAATGCCCATCAGGAGCAGAGAACAGGGGACGGAAGCCCTGGTCTTCAGCATGTGTGCCCCGGCGCCCTGTGGGGTTGTAGCAGCCCTGACTTTGTGGCTTTGATGGGTCGCCCACCTCCCTCTGACTAGAGGGTCAGGGCTCAGGCTCTGGTTGAACCACCAGCCTGCATGGGTGACCTTGGGCCGCCGCTCATCCTCCTGATCTCAGGGGTCACACATTAGACAAGGACTGAGACCAGATGTTCAGCTCTGTGTCAATGTGGTTAGTAAGTCTAACCACATATAAATACTTTGAAATGAAAATTGTATTCCACAGTGCCTTAAGACGTAGATTTTTCTTTCAGGACAGAAGGATTCCTGAAATAAGAAAAATGAAAGAAAGCAACATGAAACCAGTTTTGCTTAACGTTGCACTAGACCCGTGGTTGGCAAACTGCGGCTTGCGAGCCACATGCGGCTCTTTGGCCCCTTGAGTGTGGCTCTTCACAAAATACCACAAAATACCACGTGTGGGCGCGCACATACAGTGCAATTGAAACTTCGTGGCCCATGCACAGAAGTCGGTATTTTGTGGAAAAGCCACACTCAAGAGGCCAAAGAGCCGCATGTGGCTCACGAGCCGCAGTTTGCCGACCACAGCAGTAGACAAACTGGATGTAGTTCAGGGTCAGTAATTTGGAGGAGGGTGGAGCGTAGGGTTGGAACACAGTGATGTGGTAATGAATTGCTGGGTTATTAGTTCACACTTAAATTTTTAAAAACAAAAGGACAGGAAGCAAAGTACCATTGCTAAGATGATGACAGCCTGGTTCCCAGCGAGACCTCTTCCAGGCGTAGTTAGAAGACCTTTAAACAAAAAGTCATAAGGCTGACTGATATCTGCTCTGCTTTCACCCTGTGCTGGCTTCACTCTGACAATCCATGTTCTTGTTCAGGTCGAAGACTGCAATACACACATGCAGGCACACCGCCGCATGCACACACACATGCATGCCCACACGCACGCAAATAATTTTGCTAAGAGGTATTGCATCTCTGCAAGGAGCCTGAGCCGGGAGTTCTAGGCTGTGAGGAAGAGCAAGCCGAGAGGGAAATGCTAAAATCTTAGCTTTCTCCTGCTTTTGATTCAAGTTTTAAACAAAAGCAAGTCATTGCTCCTTTGCTGTTTCCATACGTACCTATCTTGAGCGAGTCTTTTCTTGGCTAACTTGAAGTCCTGCCTTAAGTGGATGACACGGCCACCTGGCACGTCAGGGGCCCTGTCTTCTGCTGAGATGCAGAAAGGAAAATGAGAGGCCGTGTCGTCTTCTGCTTCAGAAGTGACTGCAGAGGGAGCATGACAAGTAGCTGCCTTGCAGTTATTGGGGAGCAGACGAGGTTTTAGAAAGGCCTTCCACAGCTCACAGTGTGCAGATTTTCAGGGGATCCACTGTAAAAGGGGGCAGGCCCAGGGGCTGATAGAACCCACTGCAGAGCCCTTTGCAGTACCCAGGCAGCTCGGACTCTTAGTGAAGCACATTCATCGGTCTGGTCCTTTAAACCTCTAACTCACCAGCACGTCAGTACTAAACTTGCTTTATAATTGCCCTCACCCATTGTGTTTCTATACAACTTTAACTGCAATGATTTCTTAAGCTTCTTGAAGGTCACGCTTGCAAAGCTTGTAAAAACTCTTATGGTTGACCCTGCAGGGGATCCCAGTGCCTTAGAGTCACAGATCCGACAACTGGGCAAAGCCTTGGACGACAGCCGCCTTCGGATGCAGCAAACAGAAGATATCATCCGCAGCAAAACTCCCACAGGACCAGAGCTGGACGCCAGCTACCGCGGCTACGTGAGTATCCTGACCTCCGGGATGCGGACAGGTACCTGGAAGTCACAGTTGTGTGACAGAGAACAATTTGTCTGGGGCACGAAGGCTTTATGAGCTCTCCAAACACCACGCTGCCCTTGAACTCAGGCGTGGGTGTGCAAAACAAAGCCCTGTTAGCAGCAGGTTACCTGTCGCATCTAGCTGGACCATGGCAGGCCCACTAACCTACTGCAACGGCCAGCCTGTTCCTTTACACAGAAAACTTAGTGAGATCCCTTTAATTGAAAGTAGCAAAATGCTTTGGCTCCCGAAAGTGATTAGGCATTTTTCCAAATTCAGCTAATGGTGTTTGGACCATGGTGATCCTTGGAGCAACAGATTTTAGCTAATAGATTACTAACAAAGAATTTTTTAAGTTCTTTTCTTGGGCTTATTGATTCACTGGATGGCCTTGGGAATGTGTTTGTCTTCTGTTTTTAGTATGTTCATTCTGGAGAAAACAATTCTAACGAGGAATTTGTGGAAAAGATAGCAAGAGAGTGTATATATTACCGCTCCTTTTTTTTAAAAGCTCTTAGGAAAGTATATAATGACTTTATTTGCTCTGTTCAAATTACTGACCAAATAATTTTTCCCAGAGAACTACCTATTTTTCTACACATATTCAAGCAAGAGAGTCTGAAAGGAAATCTCATCCATGCCTCAAACCTTCTTTTCCCACCCCAGAGACTGCCGAGTAAAAGGAAAGAAATATTTTTTGTTGTTGTTAATCCTCACCCGAGGATATTTTTTCCATTGATTTTTAGACAGAGTGGAAGGGAGGGGGAGAGACAGAGAGAAACATTGATGTGAGAGAGACACAATGATTGGTTGCTTCCCGACCAGAGCCAGGGATCGAGCCTGCAACCGAGATACATGCCTTTGACCTGAATCGAACCCTTCAATCTGTGGGCTGATGCTCTATCCCAGTGGTTCTCAACCTTCCTCATGCCGCGACCCTTTAATACAGTTCCTCATGTTGTGGTGACCCCCAATTTCATTGTTACAAATTGAACATAATTAAAGCATAGTGATTCATCACAAAAACAATATGTAATTATATATGTGTTTTCCGATGGTCTTAGGCGACCCCTGTGAAAGGGTCGTGCGACTCCCACAGGGGTCGCGACCCACAGGTTGAGAACCGCTGCTCTATCCACTGAGCAAAACTGGCTAGGGCAGGAAAGAAATGGTAATTTTCCAAAGTCACACAGACTGCTTTTTGAAATCAGAGAAGAGAACCATTCTAGTTGCATATGCTGATGTTCACATCCCCACAATTACAGAAGAGGGACCAATCATGAGTTCACTTCCTGTCCAATCTGGCCTATCACACCGACTTCTATTAGAGTGAAACCTCTTTTTGCAAAATATAATATAGTTTCCTGAGGTCAGTGCTGACATCACTGAGATTATAGTCAACCTCAATCAAAAGCAATCGAAGTCACTTAATAGCAATGTGATCCGTTACAGGCTTTAAAAGGTGACTTTATGGTCAGTAGAGCAGGCATGCCTTGAAATGATGTGTTCCTTTAATCTTCGAATACCATGCTACTAAGCATGGAGTTGGAAACTTCTCCTTTGATATTAGACTTTATTCCCTTAATACCTATTAAGCAATGGTTCCAGTTTCTCATGAAGCAGCTGGTTTTAATACTGCTTTATGCTTTTAAGTGTTTTAATTACTTAATGCAAAAAACTGTTCCTTTGAGATTTGTGGTAATATTATTGTTTCCACTTTTCAGTTTAAGAAAGAGGGAGCAACTTGCCAGAAATTATGTAATGTAATACCAGCTCAGGGCTCCGAGTTTAAACCCAAGACGGGTTTAATCTATCTTTGTTATTTTTTTTTTAATTTATTGATTTTAAAGAGAGAGCGGGGAGGGAAGAAGCAAGGGAGGAAAGGAGAGAGAAACATGGGACTGCCGTTCCACTTCTATAAGCATTCATTGGTTGCTTCCTGTACGTGCCCTTACAGAGAGTCAAACCCACAACCTTGGCGTATCGAGAGAACGCTCCAATCAGCTGAGCTACCCGAGCAGGGCCTAATCCAGTGATGGCAAACCTTTTGAGCTCGGCGTGTCAGCATTTTGAAAAACCCTAACTTAACTCTGGTGCCGTGTCACATATAGAAATTTTTTGATATTTGCAACCATAGTAAAACAAAGACTTATAGTTTTGATATTTATTTTAGATATTTAAATGCCATTTAACAAAGAAAAATCAACCAAAAAAATGAGTTCGCGTGTCACCACTGACATGCGTGTCATAGGTTTGCCATCACTGGCCTAGTCTGTCTTGATTTATAAACTTAATTTCAAAAATGTTTTGAGGACTTCCCATGCAAAAGCACATATGCAAAGTATATCTTTGAGCCTTGCTTTATGTGTGTATGGAGGTGTCACATGTGTAAGAAGCATGCTTTTGAACTTGGCCTTGTTTAGCAGAGTGGCACAGCCGCTGTGCTTTCTGAGGAACCTCAAAGACATTTCCCCAGAAGCCCTTGCACGTGTGGGAATGTGAGAGCCTGGTGACGGGGCCTGTTTTCTGGGTCCAAACAGATGAAACTGCTGGCGGAGTGCAGCGGCAGCATCGACTCGGTGAGGAGGCTGGAGCACCAGCTGAAGGAGGAAGAGGAGAACTTCCCCGGCTTCGTGAACCTGAACAGCACTGAAGCCCAGACGGCCGGTGAGTGAGTGCCGCTCAGGGCAAGGCAGGGGCGTGGAAGGCTCGGAAGCACGTTGTTGCACCCGAGTGTCGCTTACCTCCGTCTACACATTTCCATCCCGAGAACTTGTCTCCGTGTCCCAACGATCTCCTGTGAAAGAGAGGGAGGTGAAATGCATCCGTGTCCCCTCCACTTCAGTGCACTGTCCCTACTGTCACTAGTCAGGCACTTTATTTTATTTTATATTTTAAATATTTTTTGATTGATTTCAGAGAGAAAGGAAGAGGGGGAGAGAGAAAGAAACATCAGTGATGAGAGAGAATCATTGATGGTCTGCCTCCTGTAGGCCCCCTACTAGGAATCGAGCCCGCAACCCGGGCATGTGCCCTGCTCGGGAATCAAAATGTGATCTCCTAGTCCATAGGTCAATGCTCAACCACTGAGCCAGCTGACCGGGCTAGTCAGGCATTTTGGATGTACACTCTCAGAGCTCTCTTGCAGAGAGACGTCAAGAATTGAATGTTCTCTTCGGGCACACTGCTGCTCATTACTTCATAAAGCTCTTTGCAGTGTTAAACCCCATGGAGCTCTCTTTATTTGTTTTTTTATTCCGTCACCATTAAAAATGCAGATCGGAAGAACAGCCATGATGCTATTCTTTACAGCTGACGGAAACAGACATGCCCGGGGGATTCCTTTCTCTCTGTTGCTATTAAAGTCAGCCCGGTGCACGCTCCCAGCCTTCCCCAAACCCAGCACGTGGAGGGGAATGTTTGTTATTGTGTGCACGTCCTGTCTCGCAGGTGTGATTGACCGGTGGGAGCTCATCCAGGCGCAGGCCCTGAGCAAGGAGCTGCGGATGAAACAGAACCTCCAGAAGTGGCAGCAGTTCGGCTCCGACCTGAACAACATCTGGACCTGGCTGGGGGCGACAGAGGAGGAGCTGGAGCGGCTCCGGCGCCTGGAGCTCAGCACCGACATCCAGTCCATTGAGCTGCAAATCAAAAAGCTCAAGGTGAGCTGCCCTTGGCCTTTCCCAGAGCAGCCAGACAGGTGCGACCCGTGGGAGGCCTGAGCAGGTGCGGCCACGAGCCTAGCTGTGTTGCTGTGATGCAGCAGCAGGGAAATTGTCAGCAGAAGGTCACAGGGACCTTCTGTGCTCTCCTCCTCCTGCCCCCCCACCCCTGCCTTCCCTAAGAAGAGCTTATAGAGAAGTTTTGGAAGGACAGGAAGATGGACCACGTTGTGGAAATAGCCCCCATGTAAATAATCATGTATGATTTAATGAATTGGTGTTTTTAAATGATCAATTAAAATTTTGAACCACCCAGGTACCCTAGGACCTATTTCACCTCTTTTGAGGGAAATCGAGATATGAGATATTCCCAGGGTCCTACAAGTTTCTACCTAAAGCTGGAGAGATATCTTCTCCAAGACTTTATGTGTGTGAGGGTGTGGAGACCTAATGAAATCATTTGACGTTCTGGGGTGAGCAGGACTTCCGGCATTTCCTGCCTGGGTGCAGGACCCAAGATCACTTCCTTTCACTCCATCTCCAGATCCTAGAAATCCTCCTCAGCCCGGCTACTGAAATGCATTGGTATTGCAGACTTCTGTAAGCGCGCTGTGGAGTGAGGGCCCAGTTCCCTTCTGATAGCTCTTTGGATCCTGTCTTTCTGCTTGGAGAGCACCGAGGTGTGCTCTTCCTCAGGAGGGAGGGGCCCAGGCTCGCTGGGCTGGAGGATTAAGCGCTGCTGCTTTTGTGCGCCTCTGGTGTCAGCACGCACTGTGGATCTGGAAGTGATGTGTTTGTGGCTTGCGTTGGTGGTGGTTGTGTTTTACATTTTCAAACAGAGAAATGAGTCTTCCCCACAGATGTTCAAACGTCTTCTTTGAAAGGAGCCTTGCCTAGCCCATCAATTTCAGGAGATGGGTCAGATGAGAGATGCAGTTGCATCACCTGGATTATACGGTGCATTTTTTTTCTTTTCTTTTTAAAATATATTTTTATTGATTTCAGAGAGGAATGGAGAGGGGAAGGGAGAGAGAAATATCAATGATGAGAGAGAATCATTGATCAGCTGCCTCCTGCACTCCACACACTCGGGATCAAGCCTACAACCCGGGCATGTGTACTGACCAGGAATCGAACCGTGACCTCCTGGTTCATAGGTCGACGCACAACCACTGAGCCACACCAGCCTGGCATAAGAAGCATTTTTTTTTTCTAGAGTACTTAAATGCCTTGAGTTTCTCTCCGGGAAAACGTAGGGCGGCATTGCATTAAAACCAAATTCCTTATAAAGGTGATGGATCAAATGCTGGTCCAAGTCTGATCTAAGCAAGATGAGGGTGGAGGAGTGAGACCCTGACAGTCAGCCTGTACCCCTCCCCCAGAATCCTATCTGTTTTCTGAGGATAAATCTGTGGCATCACCAACTATCTTTTCATAATATCCCTCCGTCTTATACTGTCTCTGTGGTTGACTATATATTCAGTTTGTTAAGAATCTATTGAAAATTGAAAAATTAAGACAAGTTGGAAACACCACAGAAAAGTGAGAAATTCTAAGAAAATGTAGCCTGGGTGGGTGGGATTTGCAGGATCACTCACCCTAACTTGATCTGGGCATGTTTAAACAACCTCGCTATTCTATTAATACATAATCATGCTCTCAAGTTCTTGGAATTTTGTTCTAGGTTTTTAGGAAATGCACAAAGTAAAAATCACAGGTGTGTGTGTGTGTGTGTGTGATCAAACTAAATTGGTTAGCTGATGAAATATCCAACTCATGCTCCTAACCATCACCAGAAGGTGGCCTGTGATGTAGCCAGTGTCCTGTGTGTGTGTGTGTGTGTGTGTGTGTGTGTGATATCAAACTAAATTGGTTAGCTGATGAAATACCCAACTCATGCTCCTAGCCATCACCAGAAAATGGCCTGTGACAGGCATTGTCCGCAGCCTGGGAGCCGCTATCTGTGCCGATGGAGTTGGAACAGCTGGAGGCCAGGGCCCAGGAATCTGCTTTCTCACCCAGTTTCCCATTCTGTTCTCATGCACAGAACTCTGAGTACCATTGGTCTATTGAGATGGGATTGTTACACTAGGACAAAAAGTGCATTTCCTGCTGCTCAGAACTGTTGGAGCCCGGTTTTGTTTCATTTTGTTGTTGAAATTTCATGCGGGGGGGTCAAGTTACTCATATTCCTTATTTTATTGCAGAGGGTCATGGTTGCTTCCTGTGAAATGCCTCTTAATTTTATTTATGTATCCCCCCCCCCCCCCAACACACACACGCGTGCACGCAGACTGTTTTTTAATTCTCATTCCTCAGACCCACAGCAACCATTCTGAAATATTTAATGAGTATTCTTTGTTCCTGTATATTCATTCAAAAAAAAGTAGATTTGTGTGTGGGCGCGTGTATTTTAAATTACACACATGCTGTTGTGTTGCACATATCATTCTGTTTCTGACTCTTTCACTCTGCCCCATATTTTACTGAGATCTATTCATGTTGTCAAGTGCACATCTAGTCCAGCTCTCGTAACTGCAGCATGGTTCTCAGTGGTGTGAACTCACTGTAACTTATCTGGACATCCTGTCAAGGCCCAGTTTGTATTCACGGATCTTTTTATTTGGGTGAAGCCTTTCCAAAGGCCTTAGACTATTTTTTTAATGCTTTTATCGTTATTTTCCTTGTTTGGTTGTTCTCCTTCCTCTTTGTAGGAGCTGCAGAAAGCCGTGGATCACCGCAAAGCCATCATCCTCTCCATCAACCTGTGCAGCTCCGAGTTCACGCAGACGGGCGGCGAGGAGAGCCAGGCCCTGCAGGACCGCCTGTCCCAGATGAACGCGCGCTGGGACCGGGTGTGCTCCCTGCTGGAGGAGTGGCGGGGCCTGCTCCAGGGCGCGCTGATGCAGTGTCAGGTCCGCGGGGCTTTGGGCAGGCTGTGCTCCCAGTCACATGTGTCTGGTGGTGCCGAGTCTGTGACTTGGTTTACCAAGGTCACCAGAGGGATGCAGTTGCTCCCCAGAGTCAATATCTGAGTGCGATCGCGTTGTGCCCAAACTTTTTATTTGAGTAGAGAATGTGTACATGTGAACAGCAGTTCAGAGCAGCCAGAACCCACCTTCTGTCCAGCTAAAGAGAGACTCTTCCCACGAGTTCATCTCGGCCCCACCACTCCTTCTTCTACTCATTCATGGCATTCATTCATTCAACAGACATTTACTGAGCACATCGGAAGACAGTTTCTGAACACCACAGTGAGCATTACAAATACTTACTCATTCATACCACACTGGCCCGGTCTCACTGTCTGACAGGCATTGCACTAAGCAGTCACGATACACCACAGCCTCTCTTGTTGGGGAAAACAGACAATAAAGATGCAATTCCGTGGTTAACCAAGATGCTTCCAGATGTTGATCAGAGGACTTGAGAAAAGCCTCTTTGCGGGGGAGTTCAGGGAAGTTCTAAGCATCTTTCAGCTGACATTGGGAGGATGGATCCATGAAGGAGATGGAACAAATGGAAAGGGCTTAGTGTCTCCAAGGACAGGACAGAGGCCAGTGTGAACAGAATGCAGTCAGAGAGGCAGGAGTGACGAGAACCATCAGGCAGGGCCTGGCAGGTCCTGGCCAGGAGCTTGGGTTGCATTCTGGACACGAAGGGAAGCCCTTTCAGGGTGTGAAGCCTGCTCCTTGACAGCAGGTACCCAAGCTGTGGTTTCAACCCTGCACCCCCTCCTGGTACAGTGTGTTTCACCCAGGAGATGTTCATGAACTATACGTTAAATAAATGAATGAACAAATGGATGGATGAAGGACACAGGGATTGGATTTAGGCCTTAAAAAGATGGGAAGATTTGAATTCAGGGAGATGAGAGGGGAGCAGAGCTGCTTCCTTCCAAACTACATAGTAGCCCTAGAAATTTCTAAAGTACTTTTTATTTTGAACCAATTTTCCTTATGTCTGAATCTTCCCTCCAACAATAAATTAGGTGCTTTTGGGAAGAATGTGAGCTCAGAAACTGTCTTCTGATGTGCCCTCGTCAACTGCTCCGAGAATTACAACAGCACAAGCGCCTTGATCAGAAAGGAGTTGTGTCTAAGATCGTAAAGCCAACGTGTCTTTGCCAATGGTAGCAGTTGTAAAGAATAGAAATGTAAAAAAGAAAAAAAGAATAGAAATGTAAGCTGTGTGTGAAAGAAAACTGTATTATTCAAGATGATTTCCTGCTCTGTACTTTTTCCCTAGGATTTCCATGAGATGAGTCATGGCTTGCTTCTCATGCTGGAGAACATCGACAGGAGGAAAAATGAAATTGTTCCTATCGATTCTCACCTCGATGCAGAAATACTGCAGGACCAGCACAAGCAGCTTACGGTAAGATGTGTGAACGCCGCAGCCTCTGGTTGTTTTAGCAGTGATCCCTTTCATTTGCAGGAAAATAAATGGTTATACTTTTTACCTTTTAAGTTATAGTCTCTAAGTTAAATTTTGTGAAGCAAATACGTGCACAGAAGAGGACATCAACTAGCTTTAGAATCTGGTTCTAAAGCCATGGCTCAATTGTAGAAATCTTAGCTGTTCTAATATTAATTAACTTGTTTTTATTAAAGCAGGTCTTTGGTGAATTACACTTATTTTCCATTTAAATTGTATTTGTTACATCCATGTCCCAAAAGTATTTGAGGTGGTGTATAATAAAAGGACATTCATTACAACTATTAAAATAGCATTAGGGCTTTGTAAGAGGAATTACTAGAAAGTGAATCAAATTCTGCATTAACCTTAACATCAAGTTTCCTGAAAGTTAAGACAAAAAGGGAAATGTGATGACTTCACTTATTTTCATTATCTGACAAAAAGGAAGCATACCAGTTCTCAGGGAGTGAGAAACTTTTTTCAGCACTAACTTCTGAAGGAAACCTGCAAAATTTCTGGGTAGATTCTCATACAAAGAACTGTGGACAATATAACGTACAGCGTACTTAGGTGACTTCACAGATGATACAGAAGCAGATTTGCATCCCATTAGGAGAAAATGAGTTGAATTTTGTAGCTTTCTGCATTTTTTAGATGTTATTTCTTACCATTTAACACTCACTAACCTAACCAGCAGAATTGGTCGCTTCTAATTCAGTACCATAAAGGTCTTAGAATATAAGAGGGAATAGTGATGCGACTGCATTTCCACTAGACTTCGAACCTCAGGCTTTAAGTTGTAAATGATAAATCACCACATATCTTTTTTTAAATCTGAGTGTATCTAGACATACTGGAGGTCTGATACATTTATGGTAATGTTTTCCTGTTCTGTTTAAAAGACTATCTTATGTCTCATTTGCATAATACTTTCTATTTTAAGTACTTTCACATATATTTACTAAGCTGAACCCAAGAATACTTACTGTGGATCAGGCAAGAAATAATATCATCATTTTACCAAAGAAGCAAAATTCACATCCAAAAGGCTCAGGGGTCTTAGGGAATGGTTTTGGCGGAAGCAAGATTAGAACACAGGTCCCTGATTCCCAAATGCCCTGGGCGGCTCTATCCTTCCTGTGTGAGCTCAACATTCCGAGGCTCAGGCATAAGTGCCCAGTAAGTTAAAGTGATGTCATTCTGCACTGTAGAGACTTTCCCTAATGATCAGAAATCCTTAAAGAAATGTTTCTTACTCTATACATAGCAAATAAGGCAGGAGCTCTTGGAATCCCAGGTCAAAGTGGCCTCGCTACAAGACATGTCTTGCCAGCTGTTGGTGAACGCTGAAGGCACAGACTGCTTAGAAGCCAAAGAAAAGGTCCATGTGATTGGAAATCGGCTCAAACTGCTCTTGAAGGAGGTCGGTCGTCACCTCAAGGAGCTGGAGAAGTTACTGGACATGTCGAGCAGTCAGCAGGTAAGTGCTCAGCAGGCAGCACTGTGTAGCCTTTCCTATAGAGCATCAAGGAAGCATCATCCTTGTCCATTTCAGAATGTCTTTGAGTGTCCACTCTCTGTCACGGCACCTGAAAGTCTGGTCTCAAAATAAGAAAGGGACTTACAGTCTTTTTTAAAAAAAAAATTATATAT
>NW_005371441.1:2759340-2774115 GCF_000412655.1 Myotis brandtii | reverse complement strand
TTTAATTTTTATTGATTTCAGAGAGGAAGGGAGAGGGAGAGGGAGAGAGAGATAGAAACATCAGTGATGAGAGACAATCATTGATTGCCTCCTGCACGCCCCACACTGGGGATCGAGCCAGCAACCCAGGCATGTGCACTGACCTGGAATCGAACTGCGACCTCCTGGTTCATAAGTTGATGCTCAACCACTGAGCCACACCAGCTGGGCAGGACTTACAAACTTTTATAATAGGACACTGCTTTTGATACTGTCCCACCCAGAAGACCTCCTGTAATTGTCGCTGCTAACCTCACATCACCACTACTGTGACATTTTATTTTACCCTGTTTAGTTAAGAATTCACGTATTTTCTGTACCATAACCATGATATATCACAACCAATTATTTGCATATGATTCAGCCTAAAAGGTTGAATTCTCCTGACACGAATAGCAGTTAATTCATATAAAATGTCCTGTGCGCATGTATTGTGTTATTTTTTCCTTCGGTCTGCTGCATCATGAGTGGCATTGGTTTGGAGAAGTGCATTTGCAGCTGCAGAGGTGCCTGGTAAAACTTCATTCCGCTGTGAAATACTGTATGAACACACAAGCACTGTGCCCTCCATTCAGAATGTCAAAGAACAGTCTACTGCAAGCAACAGCAGTGCTGGAAGCGACACGTTTTCTCTGATCTCAAAGGCTCCTGGGAGACTTTCGTTTCTAACTCAAATGAATTGGTCTCTCTGGCCTGAGCGACCTGCAGCTCTAAGACAGATTCCTTCCCCTCCTGCACTTAGACTCACTTATATCCATGTCACTGAGAAATAATAAATCTATATGTGACACAGTAAGAATGACCCTGTAGCTGTATTTTCCAAAAGGGACAAACAGCCAGGAAAACCCAATACACAAGAAGACCTAGGTCCCGATCTTCCTGTAGTTGTCGGATTCTACTTTTCCCAAGGAGTGAATGGCTTGATTTATATGGGGGATGGATGGGGATGGGATAGGAAGCACATTGTGTGTTACAGAGCCATCTGGCTCTGGGACGTGGAATCATCAAAAGAATCTATTTCCTACGTAGGATCTGTCCTCCTGGTCTTCTGCTGATGAACTGGACACCTCGGGATCTCTGAGTCCTACGTCAGGGAGAAGCACCCCAAACAGACAGAGAACGGTAACTTTCTGCTGGTCGTTGGCCCATGGGAAGGGACACTGGAGAGTGACAGTATCTGTACCTACCAGGGTCCACAGGGTCTCCCCCCCGACAAAGCAGGGATCCCCATACAGACAAGGGTGTCACTCAGTGACCCAGTGAAGCGCTGTTTCCTCAACCCTGCCACGTGCCCTCGTCACCTGCGCTCAGGAACAGAAAAGAGTGGTTCTGTTTTTCCAAAGAATCAGGGCTCCATGTGGGGTTGGTGTGCAGGGAGACACATTATTTTTCTTGCTCCAAGGGCCATCTCTAGAATGATGTTCCCTGGTCCCTTTGGTGGCTCCTCCCTTCAAACCACCACTGCCACCGCCCACCTAAAAAACCAGGTTCCACCAAAAAGGGTGCCTCCGCCAGAGGTGGGCGAAGGCGCCCGTGAGGCCATGGAATGGATAAGATAAGTGGAGGATCTATTGACTCTCAAGCAAGGAAGCTCCTGAGTGGTCCTGAAGGTTTTCAGTGACTGTGCGGCCCCCAAAATGGCAACAGCGTAGGGTGACTCACCCACAGGGCCTGTGGGGGCTGCCGCACTGGCACACAGAAGCAAAGTCAGCCCCTGCTACACTCTATACCTTGATTTCTCTGTGTAATTAGAAGCTTGTTTTTGTTATTTTTTTTGTCCTGCTTTATGATTATATTCATTTTTATTATCATCCCATTGTCCTTAGTTTTTAGAAGCATTAATTTGTAATTTTTGTTGTGATAAACACAAGTTCTATGCTGATAAATGTTATGACCTTTCCTTAGGATTTTTTTTTTTTTCATACTACATTCACTAGTTTCCCATAGATCCTAGTTTAAGAATGTGAAGGAATACTGGCTTTTCAATTCAAATTTTAGTCTTTATGTAACTTGAGTCTTTAACTTGTTGGGTCTTCATCACTTTACGAAGAATAATTTCCTATTACTGTTGTTACTATTTTTTTTATCTATCAAGAATTTTGGTACTATTTTCTAGAAGATATGAAAAAATATGGTGTGGCATGGTATATTGAACTTTATGATTATTTTTTAAAATATGTTTTTATTAATTTTAGAGAGGGAGGAAAGGAGAGGGAGAGAGAAACATTGATTGGCTGCCTCCTGCATGCCCCCTACTGGCGATTGATCCTGCAACATGGGCCTGTGCCCTGACTGGGAATTGAACCATCAACCATTAGGTGGGTGGGACTACGCCCAACTAAGCCACACAAGCCAGGGCTGAACTTTATTTTTATTGTAAGTATACAGAGATGCTTGGCTAGCATATGGTCACTTTAGTTTCTACCATGAAATGTGGGAGGAGAAAATATGCCCACTGTGGTGTGGACTTCCCAACCACAATTTATGTCCCTTCGATGACCAATAACATCGATGTAAATTTATCTCGTTTCTTCCGCAAAAGAAAAGCCAGTTTCCTTAATCATGGGTACCGATCATTTCATTTGATTTGTTTTTCCTTTGCTGCATTTTTAGTTTAATTTTCATCAGTAGCTTGTCTTTATTTGCCTGGACTGAACATTCTTCTTTCTTTACCCCCTGTTCATTGCAAACAGCCACGAGGCAAATGTAGTCTCTCACAGCCTGGACCCTCTGTCAACAGTCCACATAGCAGGTACCTTATTCTCCTGGTTTCCACACTGTTCTAGAACTGCAAGAGGATGATGAAAATTGCCCATGGTGTTGATAGGCCTCTCTCGGGTGTGCCTTGGGGCAGTTGAGAAATTACTCATTTCAGTGCACACCCTTTCGGAATAAATTGGAAGAGACTTTTCTACGTGGAAAATGCCAGCGAATCTCAGAGCATGAAATATTTGGACCCCACCAAAATTGGGATTAACACTACATAGGCCATCTGGAACTTTTCATCCAGTGGTATCCTGTGTGCACCTAGAATTCGATATGTCCCATAACAGCTGCTGTTCGAGTCGTGGCAGACTTTTATCATCCTCTTTCTTTCTAGATTTTACAATAAGACAGGTAATCGATCAATGAATTATTTTACCATTCCCGGAAACCCACACATCTGAATAAAATCTACTAACACCCCCAGCTTTTTCTTTTCTTTTCATGTTTTATCCAGATTGTGGGTTTGGGATTCTCCAAATGGCAAGTCCGAATTCAGTGTTATTTAACATTTATAAGCACCTTCTCTCTTCTGCTTCCCCCAAAATTTCTCTTCACGCACCCAGCACACTCAGTCACTCACCCTCCTGCTCAGCGCCCCCCGGGCGGGCCCCTGCCCAGAGCCCACTCACCGCCGCCACCCTGTGCTTCACACCCGCCCCCAGCAGTCCCTGTGTCTGCAGCTAGCGGTGCTTCGCCTGCTTCGTTGCTGGTGTGATGTCTGTGCTCCCTGCCCCTTCACTAGTCAGCGCCCGCTTCCCCAGACAGCTGTCTGCATAGAAACACTGTCCTCAGAGCTGACTTTTCATTCCCGTCCCAAGCAGTTCAGTGTTAGAGTAGTTTGTCCCCCTGGAAACTCAGCCCCACTGAGCTGGGATCAGCATTCCTGGGAGGAGGGCGGGAGAGGAGGACGTGTGGAGCCATAGACAACTCCTGGGAATAGTCGTGGCTTTCCAGCCAGGAACGGGAGAGAATGGCTGTTTCCTTTGGTCGTTCCCACTCGGCTAAACGAATGCAGAATGCATTTGGGTGTGCTTTCTGGGTTTAAGCGTCCCTTTACTATGTTTTTTGGTGTGTTTTTTTTCTTGCCCTTTGATTTGGTTTGGAGACCATTTGAGGGGGGATAGCCCATAATAAAATATCAATAATGAAATGTGAATGAAGGTATGATGGACTTCCTCAGGTGCCCTGATGGTTTTTTAGGCCCCAACAAGAAAAAACCACCGTGCTATAGACAGATCATTGTTCTATATGGTCCGTCTTCTCCACTTAAATTGCCACCGTGCCATGAGCATATTGCTGTGGGAGTGCCCCACAGCATCCTTTTAGGATACCAGAGACCAATTCTTGGCTTGGCATAAGTGATGGTAATGAGAAGGGGGAAAGCACTTACGTTATTAAACACCACCCATAGCAACCACCTGCGGGTTTCCAAATATCGCTTCTATCTGCTCCCTCAGTTATTCCAGACAACCACGCAGGTTTTCTGAAAATGTCCAAGGCCTGGTTCTAGGGCAGCCAGGGCTACGCCGTGTCTCCTCACAGGGCTTTGCGGCTGGGACAGCCACATTCTCGCGGTGGCATCCCCAAGGCACCTTTCGGCTCTGCTCTGCCCAGCGCTGTTTATTAACATCTCTCTGAGCACACAGCACAAGGTTCACTTTGCTACTCAGAGGGCCTGGGATCCTTCGCCTGAATGGCAACCTTCACCAAGCACCTTGCCAGACAGGTTGTGGTGGAACATGCTGAGCATTCTCGGACTTCTTAGCTCCTTGGCACCTCTGAGTGGGGTGCGCCCAACCCTGACATTGAAATGCAGAGTCTGCTGGGAAGGAATGAACTCCACTCGCAATCCAGGTGTCACGGTGTTCCCTGACACCGAGGCCTGAGAGCACCCTGTGTTTGATCTTGCACTGCTCCAGCAAATTGGAAAGGTTATTGCAGAAGCACACACGGGTTAGCGTCTTGACCCCAGCGATCTGCAGTGGGAACATGTTCAACGCGTCTTCTTCCTGAGAGAGAGGAGAGGCTGAATTGGAAGAAACTGCTTATTAGTTTGAAGGGAGACGCTCTTATATTCTTTGGGTTTAAAGTAGATATTAATAATGTCAGTTGCATGCTTGCTGTAATTTTCAGTTTGATTTTATGGAAGACACTGTTCTGCGTCTTCTTAAAAATATTCTAAGCCTACATATGGATTAATGCTACTATGTTTAGGCCCCGGGCCTACAAAATTAATACAGTATGGTCCCTGCCATTAACATACCTGCAAGGTGTCAGAATGAAGAGATTCCCTAAATCAATTACAAGAAGCTCCCCAAGACTTCTTCAAAGGATAAGCCTTTGGAAAATGTCTGGGCATACATTTGTAATAACTATTCATTATTTTTGAGATCAGATATATTTAAGAAGCATGCTCTTGAAGCAATGCTTTTGATGGTCCACCTGGTACTTCTCTTCCACGTGGACTTGAAATGATCTAACCTGATCTCCAATAAGACTTCTCAACTCAACTGCCGATCATTGAAATTGATAGATGGGAAGATTTACTCCAATTTCCAGCAAAGCAAAGGAATAATTCCTCTGTAGTCTGGATAGAGTGAATTGGTGACTTCATTCCAAAGCTTCGAATTGTGAAATGCAAAATTGCCAGGGCACCTCTGGTCTCTGGCACCTTCCTCACAAGAACTAGGACCCAGGGAGAAGTGGCAAATAACCAGCTAAAACACTGCAAAGGAGGAAAAAAGCGCCTCATTTTAAAGTATGTGCAAGGCAGCCAGATTTCGTGGGGCCAGCACAGTGGGCTTTTGCCCCGTACAACAGGGCTTGCCTGAAAACACTATTCAGTTTCTTGTGAAAAATTGTTTTTAAGTCTTTTCCTCCAGACTCCAGCCTGGGGACCTATTTATTCAAAACATTCAAAGAGCCTCAGCCTACAGCAGCCTTGCCTGTAGGCCAGGCCCCAACCAGGGCTGAGGATAGCTATAGGGTAAGGCTCCAACTTGTTGCCTTTATAAGACCTGAGGCGCGCATCCCCAGTATTTTCCGGGCACTTTGGGAAACAGTACATCCTTGAAAGCACTTCTGGGAAATCAGGAATGTTCCCGGGAGAAAAAGCTAAATCCAGCCAACATCTGAGGGTGTGAGTCAGCACACCCTTGCTTTCATAGTACAGATAATAATACATTGATGACACTTATTTAGCATTAATGTGTTCTAAGCACCACATAAAGCATGAGATACCCGTTATCTCATTTAACCCTCACACCAACCCCATGACATGGCTGTAGTCTCAGATTTACAAACAAGGACACAGAGGATTAGAGGCATGAAGATTTAGGTTTGAACCCAGGTCTACCTGACTCTGGGGGGATTCTATCTTGTTAACCACTGCACTCTAGCGCAGGGCTGCTGCTGGCGGGTAGAACTTGAAAGGATTCTAGGGCTTAGGCTACCTGGCAGAATGCTCCTTTTGGAATAAGAGGAGGCTGAAATCCTGAACTGATTCTGGAAGTGTGTGTGCCGAACCACGTGTCCAGGGAACAAAGACCATGCACACAAGGGTAGGCAAGAATATCATAGACAAGCCAGATAATCCCTCACAGTAAATTCCTGTTACTATCCTGCCAGGGTTAGCTGACAAGTAACAGAATGAGTTGCAAGCTTCTTCTGTGTTTGAATGATGTATTTCCCTTCACTGTGTAGAAGTTTGAGAGGAGTCGTACTCTTGTGCATACTGGTCAGGTGCCCGCATCTCTTGATCATGCTTTCTTGTGTGTGGTGTGTGGTGATGTATAACTTCCTCCCCTACCATCCTTTTTCCACAACTGTATGTGTTTAGGGGAAAGAGAGGAAACAACATCTGGGCAACTGTTTACCCAGAAATTTTAATGAGAAAAATAATAAAACAAGTATTTACTTATGAGAATGAACACGTTTTTGCTGGGCTAAATTCTCTGGAATATCTCTTATGATGAACTTCCTTGAATAAGGTCACACATGTAACTTTTCCTTTATAGATACACTCTCGACTGGCGCCTGTTTATGTAACAAGCCACTGGAGAGAGATGAGTGACTAGTGTCTCTTTTCTTTCCCTTGTCAAGTTCCCCAAGACTCTTGAAATAGAGGTGATTTTAGGTCAATGGATAAATATTCATAGTACCCTTTAACCCTGGTGTCATTAACCTGATGGTACTCGCAGCTCTAAGACTTTGGGCATTAAAGTTGAAACCCTGGTCATTGCTCCCAGGGGGTGGCATGTTTCTCAGCAGATAGATCAGGCATTTCCAAGAGCATTCAACTGCATGGAAGCTCACTAAGGACTGCGAGTTCTCTCTGTCCCTGTCTCAGCCCATCACCCCTCCTTAGGTGGGCATTCTTCAGCATTAGAAGCACATGGTAATTAAAGTTTAATAAGGAATGCTCTGATGCTGTTAAATGTGCCATGTCCTTCAACAGACACTATAACATGTGAGCCCACATTGCAAAAATGGTGACCTTTCCTCTTGTTCTCAGGGGTGGACTCATCAATGGGCACCCTCTGTTTTGATCTTGATCTTTGGCTTAAGCTAATCATTGACAAGGAAGGGCTATTCAGCTCTGTCAGTCCGATTGTATTGTCAATTATATGCATAGATATAACCATCACTAATGTCCTTACATGCTTCCTCAAGAAAAGAAGTCAGAAATCTTTCTCATTTTATTTAAATGTTGAGTGGTGAGGAAATGTGGAGCTCCCTTTTGTGCTTCAGTTATAACTCCTCCAGTGACTGGTGGGGAGGGCACATTGTAAGAGAAAAGGAAAAGGTATTTTTGAAGAAAAATTCAACCCAGAATTCACGGGCAAATATCCCATCCTTCTTAAGACACTTTAAGGCAAACCATTGAATCATGAACTGCCAGAGCCAAAGAGATTTTAGGATATTAATGCAACCTTTCGCTTTGAAAATAAGAAAACTGAAGGCCAGACCAGAGAGACTGTGCTGCTTGGCCAAGATTGTGCAACTGTCTGAACACAAAATGTCCCCCTGTGCATGTGCTAACTTGATGATCCATGTAATACTGTGAGCCCCCAGGATTGGAGGCATTTATTTTCAACATGAAGAAACCACTGACTTCCAAACATTTGAGGACACGAATATTTTTCTCTTTTTTTAAATACATGTAAGATACCTGTAAAATAATATAACCCAGATGACCTTCATCAATGTCAGGGAACAAAATGTTGCTGTGAGTATGGTAGGCAGGGATATTGGGACTCAGTTCCTGCTGGATCTCTGCCTTTAATCCTGGGATCTGGGGCAAGTCATTTACCTTCTCTAGAGAGTCCAAATTCTGGAAGTTAAAATCCTAGGGTTGAAATCTTAATTCTGCCACTTGCAAGCTGTAAATCACTGGTTACTTCCCCTCTCTGAGCCTCCTTTTCTTCATCTATAGAATGAAGATAACAAGCACATTGAGGACTATTCTGGGGATTACATGAGAGAACTCAAGATAAATGCTTAGTACATTGCCTAGCAATTAGAAAAATGTTAACTATCCTTACCAATATCTACAAAATTAGAAGATAGGTTATATACTGTATAAGGCCTTCTCTCAACATGAATATTTTATAATTAGAAAACTCAAGAATTTCCTATTTTACCCTTCCATTAGTAGGCATGTGCCATTGTTCTTTTACCCTCTACTGTATTTCACAAAATATACAAATTTCCTATTTAGCTCATTAGGAATAACTCATTGGTCTTAACATAAGGACGGTTAATCAGTTTGACCACTAGATGGTGATTGAACTCTTGTGGCCTCTTAGTTGGCCGACTATTTACGCTGACTAATTAGTAGAAGACATCCAATGTATAAAACACGGAACTTCCGAGTTGGAAGGCCATCTAGTCTAACTTGAAGGGGTTGAGTAAGAGGTTGGCATTTAGGGATAAAGTGAGTTGTTCAAGGTTACACAGCCATTAGTTGTAGTCTTCAGAAAAGAAACAGAGTCCCAATTCTGGCCAATGACTTATTTCTTTCATTACATTTGCTGAAGACACAGTGGGCCACATGCTCCTAGGGGCTTCCAGAGGCCTGGTCTGTTTGCCTCTCATATTTCTTTGATGGTTTTAATAAAAGAGTCTTGAGTAGTCCAGCTGGAAACTTAGTGTTTTCTTAGAAAAGCATACGGAGTAACCAATACAGTTTTCGCACCTTCTTATTTCTCCAGTGGCCTCATATTCATTGTCCTTATCCTTAGTGATATTACTGCCACTAGGGAATTTTTACTAGGTGGGGGAATGTGTTTTGTCAGCACACCTAGTCTTTTTGCTCCTACAATATTGTGTGTTTGTGTGTATGTGTGTATGCAAAATGTCTCTTTTTAATAATATTTCTCTCTTCATCTTTTCCACAAGTAACCAAACAGAATATTAAAGGATGCTCACACACAAAAAACAATGGTGCCCCCTCTGCCCCCACCCAGAACCTACTTCCACATTCAATGTTTTTCAGGCAGTCTTTCTTATGAAATGTGGAATTCATGCTTAATCTCAAATGCACATTTTAGTAGATAGGAAGATATAAATGTAGACAGGAGAACATAGAACTTTGAGTAGAAGGAGCCTACAAAATGACCATCTGTCCTCAGAAAAATTGTGTCTGTTTCCCAAAGTCACAGCTGATAAAAAATAGGATCAGCCTAGATTCTAAGTCATTCAACACCAGTGTTCTGTACACCGACTCTATTGCCATCCTTGTTCACACAGCGTCAGAACCCACTGATGCCAGGGACAGATGCTGAGTCAGTGCTGAGTCAGTGCAAGATGAAACCAGGGTACTCTAAGATTAGTTGTGCTTTATGGGTCTGTGCAAAATGATTGGGGCTGTCCTCCTCGCTGCATGGAGTTTGGCACATCTGGGAGGACTAGACGGGATACTTCAAGTGATTCTAACAGCAACTAGTTTTGGCTACTAGTGCTCCTGGTAGTCTTAACCCAAAAATATACTGCATCAAACATCCACATCTTAATTATTCTGGATCAACTTAATTTATGCTGATAGAATGTGTATAGAGCAGTTATCTTTGTTGATGGGAAATGTTTTACCAAATTAAAGGGTGGAATTTGAACTCAGTTACCTTTCGTTGACTGACTAAATGTTAACTTTTCATCAGTACAATTTCCAAAAATCTCTTCATTGGGTGGTGGGGGGATGACCTGGGCACACTGCAGAAGGCGGGCGGCTAATGGCCAGGTCGGGTTGTGTTTGGCATGGTCCTGTAGCTTCCAAGACGGTGAGGGAGCTAAAAGCAGCATCCATCCAACATTTGAGATATTTGAGTTTCTTCTGTTGATTCCTCTCTCAGGTCCATAAAAGGTGGCTCCGATTCCTCCCTTTCTGAGCCTCAGCCAGCTCGGTCGGGCCGAGGTTTCCTGTACAGAGTCCTCAGAGCAGCCCTTCCCCTTCAGCTGCTCCTGCTGCTCCTCATCGGGCTCGCCTGCCTGGTACCAATGTCCGAGGAAGACTACAGCTGTGCCCTCTCCAACAATTTTGCCCGGTCATTCCATCCCATGCTCAGATACACGAATGGCCCTCCTCCCCTCTGAAGCAAGCAGATGCCATCTGCAGCGGTGCTGGTCGTGCAAGGAGGGTTTAGCCCAAAGCCAACCCAAACTAGCAAAAGGAGCACCTGGATGCTGGCGAAGGCCTTCTGAGTGGTGGCGTTAGCCATGTGTCCAAATCATGGCTTCGGAGGTGGAGGATAAACAATGACAGAAGGAGAGCAAATAGAAGAAGGTGTGGAAGAAATGTTGTTTGAAACTCTGAGCCTCAGTACTAAAGAGATGAAGTACCTCCAACGTTCCCTGGACGCATGTGTCCTGGGCCTTTGGCCCATTCTATGCACAGCCAGGACTTTAGCACACCATCTGGGCAAGTTTCCCACGGTGTGCCCCATCCATTCATTAAATGACGCCACCTGAGCGCCACGTTGGTATCGAACGGTCTACCAACCAACCAGTGCTGAGCCTTGTAACATACAATTTTGAAGAGCTTATATGGCAGCTTTCTTTTTGCCTTGTTTTTCTTTGGGGCATGATATTCTAACCTTTGCTTTAGAAGCACAAGCTGTAAATCTAAAAGGCACTTTTTTAAAAAGTATAAAGAAAAACTGGATGTAATAAATAAAATCATGGAAGGATTTATGTGAAAAAAAAGTTGAATGTTATAGTAAAAAAAGAGATATTTATGTATGTACAGTTTGCTAAAGCCAAGTTTTGTTTGTATTGATTTCTTTGCATTTATTATAGATACTATAAAATATTTTGTCTGTGCTTTTTTTTTCTCCTATAAAGAAATGACTCTAAATTTCCCTGTTGAGCAGAATGCAACCTGAGTTATCTTTTTGCAGAATGAATGAAACTGAAGCATAAGCGTGCATTCATGAATAAGGAAGATTAGAGGTAGCACGTATTTAGACCTAGCGGTCTCTAGGTGGTTCCTCTCTCCATCCTCCTCCCACAGCCAATCGTATCTCCTCGACTCCTGTTTCTCAGCACCTGTCATACTCTCCTTTCTTTTCTGTCCCCTCTGCACAACTGGAAGAGCCTCCTATGGAGCCTCCACTCCATCCCAAGGGTACACAGCAGCCTATGAAGTTTCTTGCATGTTTTATCTATCAGTCAAGTCCACAGACAATAAGATTTGGTTCTGCCCCTCTAATCTTGCCAACTAAGTGGCCCTCATGGAATTGTTTGGTGCTCATGGAATTTTAATCCACTATTTAATCATGGGAGGAGGAAGATTTACATAAAACCTAGGTGTCAGGCTTCTCTTGAAAGTGGAAAACTCTGGTGTCCTCGGTACCCATTCCTAAAGGGCAGTAATTGCTGGAGGGAAGTGGCTGCTGCTCCTTGACCTGTAGGAAGAGACACTTTGTACATGTCCACTGACATCCAATCCACCTCTCTCACTGCGTGTCCCAGCCTGATTCCTGTAGGTATTTAATTTATAAGTCCTGCTCTAAATCAAGAATGTAAAGCAAACCGAGCTTTTCATGGTTACCTGGACCTGCCTTACACAGCTTCCATGATGCTGTAGCCTGAGCGCCTTCCCACCTCGGGGTCCTGCGTCTCTTTAAGCCCTGGGCCCTGGGCAGACCTTCTAATTCACTCCCTGGGGTACGGCCTCAGAGGTTACATTTTAAACAGATGCCTGTGGTGATTTTAGCCCTATTACCTGTAGAAAAGCACCACTCCATACCTTCCTGCTCCATCTTTTTGTTCTCACCACACCCCTCCTTCTCCCTCTCAAGACAACTCACAAGCTGCCTCCTCCTAGAAGACCTTCCTGATCACTGCTGGACTGTACTGAAGACTTCTCTCCACTGAACTTTCCCGTCACCCGAGTTGAGTTCTGCTTTCTACTACCAGATTGCTCCTTTCTTATCTCCCCCAGAACCTCCCCCAGGAAACAGACTGGAGTTGTGCTCTTTTCTAAAGAAGACAAATCTGTGCGTGGTATGTTTTCTATCTCCTGCTTCTGGGAGGGCTGCGAGCTGTGGTGGAGATTGAACTTGAGAGGTTCCGTGTGCCCTCATCTGAGAGGGTCACTCTTCAGGCCTTGTTCTTCCTCACTCCCCTGTCTTCTCTGTTCCAAAACCCGGGATGTGCGGTCTGGCCTCTCGAGCAGTCCAGCCCTTCAAGAGCCACCTTTTGCCACTGCGAGCGAACTCGCTCTATAACGAGTCATGGGAAAGACCAGCACAGAGAGACTCCAAAGCCTTCTCTTCTCCACATCGCTGAACTGCCTGACTCGACATCCCCCGTCCCCAGAGAAGCAACTGTCAAATGTGGCTGAAAAAAAAATCCTAGCGTATAGTCCCTGTGCCTTCCCAAACCCTGGGCAACACTCAGTGGGATGTATGATGCACATTTTTATTACAACTTTCAAAGATTTAAATAACAGGGTATTGGAATAAAACGAAAGCAGGAGTCGCTGGTGAGTGGAAGCATTGGAGCTATGGGATGATGGCTTTCCCCGATGACAGTAGGGCCTGTCTAGCCAGGACCAAGACAGACAGCCACAGAAGAGACAAGGGTTTCTGCCCAGAGCCCTCATATACTCGAATGCCCACTGCGGAGAGGACACGGGGTCATGTAGGAGCACCCTCACCTGTACCAGCAGCTGCCAGTCGCTGGTGAGTGGAAGCATTGGAGCTATGGGATGACGGCTTTCCCCCGATGACAGTAGGACCCGTCTAGCCAGGACCAAGACAGACAGCCACAGAAGACACAAGGGTTTCCGCCCAGAGCCCTCATATACTCGAATGCCCACTGCGGGGAGGACATGGGGTCATGTAGGAGCACCCTCACCTGCACCAGCAGCTGCCTTGGAGAGGGGGCGGGGGAGAGAGAGAGAGAGAGAGAGAGAGAGAGAGAGAGAGAGAGAGAGAAGCTTCCTGATGAGGTGGGGGCTTTGAGAGAATATTAAGAGGCTAAAGGGACACTGATGGCTGCTAATGAGGCTGTCAGATTTCTGAGCGAGGACTGTCGGGAGCCCTGCTGTGGCCGGCAGATAGGGAGCAATGTCCCATGAGAGTGGTGGGTGAGGAAGGGCACGGCAAGGAGACCGTCCACTGACCGGGAAGGGTGGAATTCATAACACGTTGGTGATGAGATTCCACCAGCAAACAGGAAATGTTAGAAAAGCTGAGGAACCAGAAAAACCTATAAAGCTAAGAGGGGGGAACTAAGGGTCAGAAACTAAAAGCCGTGGCTTAATAAGAAATCCAGAGAGGAGTGAAAGATGTGTGGGGGATGGGAGGGGAAGCTATGCCAGGGAGCAGGAATAGCTCCTGGAAAATGGGATGGCAACAGCTTCCCTTATTTTTGTAATAAGTGAGAAAGCAGGCCTTTGAAAGGCTTGGATGGCCCGGTCAGATGGCTCAGCGGTTGAGTGTCAACCTATGACCCAGGAGGTCATAGTTAGATTCTCAGTCAGGCCCATGCCTGGGTTGTGGGCTCGGTCTTCAATAGGGGGAATGCAGGGGGCAGCCAATCAATGATTCTCACTCATCATTGATGCTTCTCTCTCTCTCTCTCCCACTCCCTTCCTCTCTAAAATCAATAAAAATATATAAATATATATTTTTTAAAAAAACAACAGAAAGAAAGGCTTGGATGGGAAATTTAGCAGCTGAGCGCTGAGAGTTCCTGTAAAAAGGCAACTTGGGGTAGACTGATTTACAGCCTATGTCCTGGAGCCAATTATTAAGAAATTAACACTACAAAATTTTATTAACAAACCACATAAGTGATTAAAAAGCAAAAAAAAAAAAAAATGGTGGAGAGAGTTGATTTATGAAGCTGCTTGGCAGGGTCCCAGGAGCTGGGCTGGACGGGCCTGAGATGGCCCAACCGTGGGGCTCTCTGCCCCGCCCACCAGCCCGCCATCCCCGTCACCCAACACACCCATGGGGGACTGTGCAGAAATAAAATACCCTCAGAGTAAAGGCTGAGTAGATCCAGGAACGCCCAGAGGAACAGCATCCACCCGCATCACAGGTACTTACGGGCCGCCCATCCTGGGGCAGAAACTGCCCACCCTCCTCAAGAGCCCGGTCTCGGCCAGGACTCAGCACTTGTTGTCTAGTTACCATAAAAACCAGTCCTTGCTGGGCCTGCGACACACTGAAGTACCCGTATTTTCCTTCACCATTTACGTCCTGAAACTTGAGATGAAAGCAAATGAGGGGGCTAGAAAGGAACCAAAGGGAAACCGTTTCTAACTCAGGGGAGAAAAGGGCGATGAAGTCTGTTAGATCTGCCCCAACTTTCTGTCAGCAAATTTCCTCTCCTTTTAACGTCTCTGTCACCTGGTTTATGCTACAGTGGGTGTTAGTCTGCAGACGCGGACAGGTGGAGGGGTTGACCAGCATCGAGGCGGTTCTCAGCATAGTCATCGGCAGCACCAAGGCGTTGATTAGG
>NW_005371441.1:2747951-2759308 GCF_000412655.1 Myotis brandtii | reverse complement strand
GGTCATTTCAGGTTTAACTGAATATTACATTGTGGTGATTGTGGCCGATTCTCAGACCTAAAGTAGCCCAGAGACAGTGAAACACAAGCAATGACTGTTTTTTCTTTAGTTTCTGGCTTCTCCTTAACTTCTCCCTCGGGTTTTAACACACCCACGAGGAATCCATTTGGGGGTACCACAGAGGGTCCTGAATTTGAGGGAGACCCCTCATTCAGATGAGGAAGAGGAGAGACTGGTCGGTTGGGGGCACCTCCCGCAGCCTCTGCCAAGCAGCCCTCTGTGGGGAGAGGCCTCGTCCTTCCCTGGGCAGAGGCGGAGCCGGATGAATTGACGGCGGCAGCAGCAGCATCCTGGAGGCTAAGGGAGCTGGACCACACCGGGCGACTAGGAATACTCTCTCTGGGGAGCCGAGGAAGCCAGTTTGGGTCTGATCTTTCTAAAATGCGAAGGTCATAGTGAAATAAATCAACCTTACGATTCTTCTTTTTAGCCATTCCCCAGTGCAGGAACAGGAATGTAACTGAATGTGAAAACCCCAGTTACATGAGCAGAAGGAAGTCCTCTGTAAGCTGTGCAGATGACTGCGTTCGATGTCATGGGCGGTGGAGAAGAAACCCCGGTCTCTGGGTTGACTAGACATCTTGGGCCTCCCAGGGGTGCCCTCCCATCCCAGCTACGTCCTGCCAGACACATTCCTGAGGCAACTGCTGGGCTCAGAGGATGACACTGCCAACATCCAGGACAGCTCCAGGCAGCCACCCCCTTAGCCCTCAAACCACCCAGCGCAGCTCACCCCCGCCCCCCACACCCCCCCCCATGGGATTTGCAGATGGAGGGTGACTGTAGCGATCCCCCCCCCATGGGATTTGCAGATGGAGGGTGACTGTAGGGATGCGTTCTGCTCCAGGCAGTCCACCCAGGCCAGCGGCCATCCGAGTGTGGCCCGGGTCAGGGGCATCAGCGTCCCCTGGCAGCAATGCACCAATTGTGGCTCCAGCAGTGCCTTCCAGGCTACCACCTGCCCGGTTCCCCATCCTGGGACCTTTCACTGCCCCCAGCAGGCCACAATGGCAGGTGGTGTAAGCAATTCCCCCATCAGCCCCCCCACACACATACTGACTTGTAATGTCAGCTCCATCAAGTAACAGTTTTCCATATAAACCTGGATTTTTATTCTGGACACTATCCTGTGAGGCTGATCTAGCTTTCCATTGCTGTCTATCGAGTATAGATTAAAAGAATATCTATATCTATATATATATATATATAGAAATATTATAAATATAAAATATAAGTCTGTATAACTATTAATACACTAGTCTAGTATATTTAGTTACTTTGTTATAAGTTTAAATACTTCACAGGAGAAAAACCATTTCTTCCTCTTCTTTGTATTTTCTATTTTAAAGGCTAATTGTTTTTTAAAAAATCAGTCATTTGATTTGCAAAAGCTTCTCTTGTTTTCTAAAGAAAAATGAACAGTTCCCTATCTCCCCCTCTATCGCCTCCCAATATGGTGTTACCGTTCTGTGCCTTTTGATTTTCTTGTTCAAACAGCACTCGTGTATGCTTTTTTTAAAAATTGGATCTATTTTTATGACTCTGTGACTGGCAGTTTTCACTTGACAATATTCCGGGGACCTATCGATACGTACATTCCCATCATTGCTGCATTAGAAAGACCGGTCTCTTTCAACTGTTGTTTTCTTCCAGGTTTTTCCTATTCTCACCGCAGGAAACGCCCCAGCGTGGACATGCGTGCCAATCTCTGTGTAGTGCTGCGTCTGTTCCCCTCAGATGCACGGTTTCAGGTGGAATTACTGAATCAAAAGGGTATGTACATTCTCAATTGTATCTGGTAAATTCTGCCGGATTACTTTCTGGGAAGTTGCCATGGTTTACAATCCCACCCACAGACCCTGAGAGAACCCTTTTCCTCAGACCTGTCCTAAATCTAGAGCACTGCCTTCCAAATTAGGGGAACCATTCCCAAATTATTAACATCCAAATCCTGCGCATTAGAATCCCACGGGGGGCTTTTTAAAAAGTAGAACTCCGGGCCTCACCCCAAATCAAGTAAACTCTGGTCTCTGGGGAGCAGCCTCCGTCTGAAGTTCTCTGGATGATTTCCATGTGAACGCAAGTTCAAGAGGCCGGACTAGATGTTATCAGTTTTCTCAAATATTGCCCAACTGAGGGCGACAGTAGCTCTTTGTTCTTAAAGTTTGAATTTTTGTGACCAGTTTATATTTAAATTGTATGTTGCTGCATTTGATTTGCCTCTGTGGGAAGTCTGTCTTATTCTCTATTGTTTATAGGTTTTTTTTTTACTCTTTTATACTATTTCCAAGAAACTCTTTGTATATTAGAAAAATTAACTCTGTATGCCATCCACCTGAACTTTATACAGTTCCTTTAGTTGCACAGAAATTTTAATTTTCATGCCATCAGATCTGACAGGTTCCCCTTCCTTTATAGATTCTGGATAGTCTACATTAAGAAGGCTTTTCACTCCAAGATTATGCAGACGTTTGCTTGTATTTTCTTCTAGTAGGTCTATAATCAATCTGGAACCACTTCACAGTTGATGTAAATTAAGGAATCTCTTTGTTATTTTCCAAATAAATAGACAACTGTCTCATGCCAGTTAGAAAGGTAACTCCTTTTATTACTAGTTCTTAGCAACTTAGATGTCAGTCAGCAGGGGCCTTATTGAATAAAAGATAGTACACACACAATATTTACTATAATGCTGCAATTTTTGTAATGAGATCAATCTGAATTTATTTATTGGGGAAGATCTCTACCATATAGTCTTACAGTTTAAATATATATAGAATATTTTCTAAAATATGCTCCCATTTTTGTTGGAAAAAATGTTAATTACATGAGACAAGGAAAAAATTGAGAGAGGAAATTCAAGGCACAACAATGTGAATAGAGTAATTAGGGGGGAGAAACCGTTTTAAATATTTAAATTGTGACAAGGAGAATGATTTGTTTTTAAGGTCCAAGTTACTGTAATAGTAATGATAATTTTAAAAGACACACAAAAAAGATACTTCTGTTTTTGCATGAAGAGACATTTGATTTACTTGTCAGTTAAAAAAAAAAAAAACACAACCCACAATTGTGGTGTGCCCAAAAGAAATGGCGACAGGTAATTTATTCACAGTGGAATCCTGGTGGCTGACTCATCTCTGGGTGACCATCAGGCATGTGCTGTGTGTTGGTTCCAGGGATAAGAGCAAAGGTGGTGCAGGCCCCCGATTTCCGGTGAGGGGGCTTCCCGACCTGGGCTCCTGCTGAATCCTGAGCAAAGAGCTTTCCTGGGAGAACAGCTTTCCTCCAAATGAGACTCATTCATTCAAGAAAAACCTCAACTTCTAAACCACCACCCTCCCCCAGAAGTCACCCTGCTTGTAGGTGAAATCTGTCTATCAGCCTGATGCCCGGAAGTGAGGGGGCGGGGAAACCAACAGCCTCCTGGAAGTCACGTACAGAGTTCACTAGTGCCTTTCAGGAGCCACAGGTTAGCCCTGTTTGGCTTTTCCCCTGAAACCTGCTCCCACTCAACAACCCCCCCCTCAAGATTCTGCCCACTGGGGTGTGGCTTAGGCCTGGGGCTCAGTCCTGTCCCTGTCTACCTCCCACCCCCCACAACCCCATGGCCCTCCTTCATGGAGTCTGCTGATCAGAATGAGAAACTGACAGGGAAACAGGATTGTCTCTCTTCTGAGCTGGGTGGGGAGGACAGGACTGTGTTCTGATGATGCCTAATCAAGGTCACAAGGGCAGCCCGTGGCCTATTTCTGTAGACTCTTGATCCAAGGGTGGGTTTTATATTTTCAAAAGGTTGTTTGCAGGCCACTTTACGTAAGATGCTTGCTCTCTGGCTCTTTACAGAAAAAGTTGGCCAACCCCTGAGAAGGAGTTGGCCCAAGACAAACATGGGTAGTGGCAGACTGTTTGCTCTAGGCATGACCCCGGGCCTTTCAGACGCCTGTGTCCTGACAAGACTTCTCAACGACATCATCCCATGGGGTCAGCTCAGCCCTTGACCAACTCTCCCAACCTCACTCTGCCTGCTGCTCGGGGTTCTTCCTCTCAAAACACCTCTATGGCTTCCATAAGTAATCCTTCCTTCCTTCCTTCCTTCCTTCCTTCCTTCCTTCCTTCCCCTTCCTTCCTTCCTTCCTTCCTTCCTTCCTTCCTTTCTTTCTCCCCTCAAGTGTTTATTGGATTTGGTTGGGGCTGGAGCTCCACTGTCTTTGGAGTGGTAATGGTGCCCTCTCTCATGAGTAATAGGCACAGAGGGCTCTGTAAACTGGTTGGCCCCTCAGAGTTGGCGGTGTTTTTTGTCCTACTAGAGGCATCTGCCAGGTGAGTGGCCCTCTGTTCCCTCAGCTGCGGTGCTGCCCTCAGGAAGGGGAGGGTCCTGCCCTCTGCAGAGCTTCTTTCTCAGAGCTGGGCCCTTCCCTTTGGCAAAGAGAGTACACATGGCTTTGAGAACTCAGCGGGAGTGGGAAGTACATGACCAGGGTGGTGGCATAATTTGGCAAGTGATACACCTTGTTTGTTCAGGAGTTTGTATCTTTTTTATTGGCTAGATCAGGTCCTCGCACCATTGCCCTGGGGCCTTCAAGCCATTTCTTCTCTGGTGGCTTTTTTGGTACCCAGAGGTACCCTAGAAACCTACACGGCCCTGGAAGCTGCTAGGAGCTGGAGTTTCCAATATCCCAGAGGGCGGGGACCCAGGGATGAGGAGGACTTGCCTGTCAGCCTGCTCTCCTGGACATAGGACACAGGAAATTGGAAAGGACCAGGCTCCCTCTCTCCCCTTGCCACAAGAGCAACTTCTTGTTTTATTAATAAAACACAATCTACACTAATAAAAGAGAAACATGCAAATTGCTGTCACTCCGCTACCCCCACCAGCCAATCAGGATGAGTATGCAAATTAACCCAACAAAAATGGCAGTTAATTTGCATATGCAGGCAGAGCGAAGACTGAAGACAGCGTAGACGGAAGCCAAGCACTGCAGAAGGGAGCTAAGCGGCGAAGAAGGGAGGGAACTGAGGCAGCAGAGAAGGGAATGAAGCCTTCCTGCTTCGCTCCGGCTGCTCAAGTCCTATTCTTGCAGGAATAGGCCCAAGGAAGCCCTATTCTTGCAGGAATCTTCCTGCAACGGGCCTCTAGTTATTAATAAAAGATAAAAGGGTATCTGTTTTTTCTTTCTGCATTTATGCAATCATGGAAAATAAATTTAAAATCTCCACACTGCTTTAGGCTCTCTGATGGAGGCTTTCCATTATTTGGCTAAACCCAGGCCTGAGCTTGCAGCTTTTCCCATCGGAAGAAGCCAGGAGCTTCCTGGAGTTCCGTCCTTTGGAGCTCCAGGCTTCCTGCTTCCTTGACCCAGGTTTTGAAGGCCCCGGGCAGAAGCAGTTGGTACCAACATTGGCAAGTAGTTAAAGCAAGCTTCTCTCCCAGACCTCCTGTCTTTTCATAAATGTGCTAATGCTTCTCCTTACACATATTTTTTTTAGCATTTGAGAATGGATTGGATTGTAAGCATTGTAAAAAGGTGTTTTAAAATCCTATATAATAAAGAGGTAATATGCAAATTGACCATCATGCCCTCATACAAGATGGCCACCCCCATGTGGTCAAAGATGGCTGCCCCCATGTGGTCATATGGTGGCCACCACAAGATGGCTGGCAGGGGAGGGCAGTTGTGGGCAATCAGGCCAGCAGGGGAGGGCAGTTGGGGGTGACCAGGCTGGCAGGGGAGGGCAGTTGAGGGCAATCAGCCCGGCAGTGGAGCAGTTAGGCGTCAAACAGGCTGGCAGGGGAGTGGTTAGGGATGATCAGGCTGACAGGCAGAAGCAGTTAGGGGCAATCAGGCAGGCAGGCAGGCGAGCGGTTGGGAGCCAGCAGTTCCGGATTGTGAGAGGGATGTCCGACTGCCGGTTTAGGCCTGATCCCACAGGGCCTAAACCACCAGTCGGACATCCCCAAAGGGTCCCAGATTGGAGAGGGTACAGTCTGGGCTGAGGGACAACCCCCCTCCACTGCATGAATTTTGTGCACCGGGCCTCTAGTATTTAATAATAGCCCGGCCGGTGTGGCTCAGTTGGTTGAATATTGTCCTGTGCACCAGGAAGTCCCTGGTTTGATTCCTGGCCAGGGCATTTGCAGGGGTTGTGGGCTCCATCCCCAGTAGAGGGCATACAGGAGGCAGATGATCTCATCAATGTTTCTATCTCTCTCTCCCTCTCCCTTCCTTTCTCTTAAGTCAATAAAAACATATCTTAAAAAGTATGTAATAAACTCAAATATTTAATAATAAAAATGTTTAATAATAACGTCAAAGGTACATGAATGGTCATTTGCTCTAGTTTGTAATCCATTCTTAGTGAAGCATCGAGCAGCTCTGGAGTGACCCCCCACTCCTTCCCTTTACTTAGGAGGAAGGACTGTGGTTGAGCCCAGAAACCCATCTGCCTCTGTGTGCTGGAGGGACTGGGGTGATGCAAAGCAGCTCCCAGAGGCGGTGACAGGACCCCTCCTGTCCTTTCCTCACCCTCCCCTCGCCCTCCCCTGCTCCCCTCCTGCCTGTGGTCTGGGCCCTGGGTATTGACACATGCTCTTTCTGGTGGCAAATGTGGAAACACTTGGGAATCCTTACAGCTTAAACTCTGCTGAGCCTGGGGCGAACTCAATCATTCAATCAGCCCATAAAAATGTTTACCAGCTCACCAACCTTTCATTGGCCTTTCCCACACTTACTGATTTCTCAATAAAAGAGCATCTGATGACAGCTGCGGTGCTGGAGAAAGGTCGCGCGGGGCCCTGAGCCTGGAGAGGCACCCGGAGTGCGTCTGTCCCACGGCCGCTGGGTCGCCGGCCCTGGGCGGAGCCGCCTGAGTCTGTCACTGTGCAGGCCCTTTCTCTGCAGTAACTGGACCCGGCCACTGAGCCTTTCCCGCCCAGTTTCAAAATCACTTTTGAAAATGTTTGCCCACTGCTTCCTTTCCTTGTTCCAGTTTTTTTTTTTCCTCCCCTCTTTCATCTCATTAGGATGAAAGCCTCTATTTCATCCCTTCTCACAGACACCCAGGGCCTTGGCCGTCTGCCGTGGTCTTGCTCCTGGGCCCCGAGAGAGGCACTGGCCTTGTGACCAGGGGAGGGAAGGAGCCCGGCCCAGGTGCCATCACCTCTGAAACAGGCCTCCTGCCACGAGGGTGCCACTGCCTCTGCCTTCAATGTCTCCGGTCATCCCTAGAAACAGAGCTCCTGCCAAGGCCAAGGTCCAGCGGAAAATCTCTCCTGGGCTCACCCACCGCTCCTGGCAGACCGGCCAGGAAAAGTGCCTGCCGTGACCTCGGGCACCACAGCTCTGGTGCCAGTGCCCGGGGTGATAGCAGGAGAGCCTGCCTGCCTAGGGCCACCCACCGGGAAGAGAGGAACAACATCCGAAGAACCTCCGAGCATTCAGCATCGCAGTGTTTCTTTGTTTTTGTTTTTTTGTTTGTTTTTTAATTTTTTTTAAATTTTGTTTTATTGCTTAAAGTATTACAAAGAGTATTACATATGTCTCCTTTTTCCCCCCCTTGGCATTCCGCCGGCCTCCCCTACCCCCCAGTGTCTTGTGTCCATTGGTTATTCTTATATGCATGCATACAAGTCCTTCGGTTGATCTCTTACCACCACCCCCAACCCTCCCCAGGCTTCCCCCTGTAGTTTGACAGTCTGTTCAATGCAGTGTTTCTTTGAAGAGTCCCATTTCGCCTTAAAAGTTCATCTGACCTCTCTTTTCTACCCATCAAGTGTAAAAGCTTGTTTACATACAAAAGGAGCACTTTCTGTGGCTTAGAGTAAGATGTCACCTCTGCTCTGTGACTAAGCCACCCCCAGGGAGCTCAAGCCCTGGTTCAGAAATGCCCAGGTTTACAGGCAGAGGGATCCCATGTCTGCGTTCACGCGATCTCTGATCCCCGGAACCTTACCTAAGGGTGTTAATCTCCAGTTTCCGAATTTGTAAAGAAATGATTTCTCTACCCTCAGCGACCGGCAGCCAGGCTGGGACACGGTGGGCCGCACAAATGCCGCCCAGGACAGGCGGCGGGGCCACAGAGTGGAGCTTCTGTGACTTTTGCTGTCCTGACACTCTTTTTCTTTTTAAACATATTTTTATTGCTTTCAGAGTGGAAGGAAGAGAGAGAGAGAGAGAGAGAGGAGAGAGAGAGAGAAACATCAATGATGAGAGAGAATCATCCATCGGCTGCCTCCTGCACACCCCCTGGAGGTTCGAGCCCGCAACCCGGGCATGTGCCCTGACCAGGAATTGAACCGTGACCGCCTGGTTCATAAGTCAGTGCTCACCCACTGAACCACGCCGGCCAGGCTATCCTGCCGCTCTTGAATGCCCGTACAAGCAAGGGTTCCACTGTCAAAATAACTCCATCACCATCACCCTCGTCTGGGCTGGAGAGGCCTCCCTGGTGCACATGGACCGCCTCTATTCCTGCTCAACTCTGACAGCGAGGCGGCTCATGTCTACCCGGTGCTGGGGCCAGTCTGTTTGGGGCTGTGGTGAGCAGGCCCTGGGAGACCTGGCCGAGGACCTGCTTGGCTATCTGTGGCCCCGCGTCCTGGCACTGTGTCACCCTGACTGGAGCCCCGCCAACTGCTCAGTCCATGTGCAGGTGGGAAGGTGTGCAGGGGAAGCCATGCCAATGCCATTATCTTCCTCCTCCTCCTTTGGGGTGTCCTGATGAGGTCCTTGGGCTTCTATGTGTAGGCGGTTCTGCTGGAAGTGGGCACAACTGCTGAGCCCCCACCCCTTACCTCACCCGCTGCAGTTCTTCCCAGTGGCCTTTGCCCTCTTCCTGGGCTACACCCACTGTCTGGCCATAACCACTGGCGTGACGTCCTCCCGGGCCTCCTGCAGGGGGCGCTGGCGGCCTGCCTCACTGTCTGTCACTCTCCAACTTCTTCAAAAGCGGCCCCCACAGCAGTGCCTGGAGGAGGAGGAGCTGCAACGGAAGCCCAGCCCATCAGGACACTGACCCTGGGCAGGCAGACTACAACCACCAAGGGTACCCAGTCTCCAAATGCTGAGACTGGGAGCCGCCAGGCAGGGCTTGTCTGTGCGTCCAGCCGGGGCTCAGGCTGAGTCAGCATGTCCGTGGTGCTGGCAGGGCCCTCACCTGGTGGTGATGAGGCCTCTGGACAGGCTCCAGGTGCCCAGCTTGGTTTCCGGAAGGGTTTCTACTAATCTCACCCCTGTGTACTGGACCAAGAGTCTGGGGGTACCCAGGATCCTCCATTGTGAATAGAGCTCCCTCAGTACCCCTTCTTCTTTTGGGCTAGGGAAAGGACCAAGAGATTCGGATAAATGCTGTTTTTGTAAAATGTAGTGTATATGTGGATTTTTTAGTATTTGCTTAAAATAAATATATCTCTACCCTCATATAAAGCTAGTACCTGGCATAGCGAAGCACCAATAAATGGTACTCTTTTTTAAAAAAATATATTTTTTATTGATTCAGAGAGGGAGGGAGAGGGAGAGAGAGACAGGAAAATCAATGATGAGAATCATTAATCAGCTGCCTCCTGCACGCCCCCTACTGGGGGTCAAGCCCACAACCCAGGCATGTGCCCTTGACTGGAGTCGAACCCTGGAAACCTTCAGTCCACAGGCCGACACTCTATCCACTGAGCCAAACTGGCTAGAGCTAACTGGCACTCTTGAGCATATGCTTGCACATGTGTTGTAACTTAGAGCTGAAAGGAAAATCAAAGATCATTCCATCTGCTGAGAGAGCTCCTTCAACATTTTGGCTTAGAGGTGGCCCAGTCCATGCCCAGGTGCCTCCTGTGGCAGAGAATTCACCACACCTGTACCTTTAAGAAGACGGCCCACATAAGTGGCCAGCAGTTCTCAACCTGTGGGTCTCGACCCCTTTGGGGGTCGAACGACCCTTTCACAGGGGTCACCTAAGACCATCGGAAAACACATATATAATGACATATTGTTTTTGTGATTAATCACTATGCTTTAATTATGTTCAATTTGTAACAATGAAATTGGGGGTCACCACAACATGAGGAACTGTATTAAAGGGTCGCGGCATTAGGAAGGTTGAGAACCACTGCCGTAAGCGGTTCCGGTGGAAAGTGCGTTTCTATCTTGAACGATCACCTCTCTTCTTGCCTTAGCTTTCGTCTTTATGGTGGTCACAAATATTGCAATTTTAAGCCACCATCATAATAACTTAAAACCTAGGTTTTTAATGCACACAGTCCAAATAATAAAAGTAATGAAAATTTGCCGCCTCAGAATTTGCTGTGTTCTTGGAGCAGCAAGTCTAAATAGCGCAACCCCGAATTTAAATGTCCCCAAAGGCTTAAGATACGTCACGTTGGAAAATGTGACCTGGAGCCACTGTGAGAGTTGAACCTACCCCCAGTCAGGCATTCTGACTTTGACACACCCCAAGGGTAGGTTTAAAAGTCCCACAGATCGCCCTAGCTGGTTTGGCTCAGTGGATAGAGCATTGGCCTGTGGACTGAATGGTTCCAGGTTCGAGCCCGGTCAAGGGCATATGCCTGGTTGTGGGCTCGATTCCCAGTAGGGAGCGTGCTGGAGGTAGCCGATCAATGATTCTTTCTCATCATTGGTGTTTCTATCTCTCCCTCTCCTTTCCTCTCTGAAATCAATTTTTAAAAAGTAAAAAGACAAATAAAATAAATAAGAAATAAAAGGCCCACAGATTGCTGAACATTTTCCTCAAAGCTCGCTGAACACTGGAGAGGACACATGGCGCATGCAGTCTGTTCCTTGGCATTTTGAGAAGAATAAGGGGGAGAGAGACAGCAGGGTGTGTGGAGAGGGGGACTTCTGCCTATGGCCGGCCAGGTGAGGAGATAGGTAAATCCTCGCTCCCAAAAGCAACTATAAACCTCCACAAAGCTGATGAAATCAACCACTTCAGCACTCTGCGAAGTGACCAGAGGCATCCAGCACTGTGAGTGGTGTTTACGCCTAAACAACTGCTGAGCTTCGGGTAATTGCAGTGCAAACCTGTGGCCTTCTTGCTTGGGCTGCTTCCATTCCCCTCCCCCACCCCCTCCCCAGTTTGGTCAGGACCAGAGCAGGGCATGTCAGGAGGACTGGCAGTTTGTTGCTGTGACCGGGGTCCCGGGCAGCTCACTTGACTGGGCAGGTGAGCAGGAGGCTCAGGCCGCACCACCCTGCAGCTGAGGTTGTGGCTGTGGCTGAGGCTGTGGCTGTGGCTGTGGCAGTGGCTGCAGCTGAGGCTGTGGCTGTGGCTGTGGCTGTGGCTGT
>NW_005371441.1:2736360-2747690 GCF_000412655.1 Myotis brandtii | reverse complement strand
TGAGCAGGAGGCTCAGGCCCCCTGCCCCTGCAGCTGAGGCTGTGGCTGTGGCTGTGGCTGTGGCTGTGGCTGAGGCTGTGGCTGTGGCTGTGGCAGCGCAGTCCTGGCTGAGGCTGTGTAACGTGCACAACAGAGACCAGAAAGTTCCCAGGCAAAAAGCTGAGACAGACTTGACCACAGCCTGACAGCCCAGCAGGCTCCCCATCCACACGCAGACCCAGCAGCTGAGGAGAGAGGCCTGACTGGCCCCAGGTGCTGGGCAATCTCTGTCTAGTGATTAGGTAACCACAGAGCTATGCAGACACAGGGGCAATTCCTAGGAAGTCAGGCTTCGAAACCAAAACAAGAAACGAATGCAGAAACCCAGCGGAAATGCCAGAGGCCAAACACTGTAGGAGAGACAATTTCTCACATTTAACCCACGTGAGCTGCTAAACAAAGAAACGACAACAGAGTGCAGTACCAGCAGCAACCACCTTAGGAGGGATCAGAATCCAGACTTGCTACAAAATAGGGTCTAAAATGTTCAGTTTTCAGTAGAAATGATCAGATATGCAAAGAAACACGAAAGTGTGACCCATACTCATAAATGAAAGAGGGCAAAAGAATCTGTGTACGTGCCTCCCCAGACATTGCTTGTAGCCAACAAAGACTTCAAGCAGCTAATATAAATGTATTAAGAGATCTAAAGGAAATCATGTTTAAAGAATTCAAGTGTGATGACAATGAATCAACAAATAGGAATTCTTGATAAGAGATAGAGATTATAGGGGAAAAGAACTAAATTTTTATGTTGGAGCTGAAATAGACAATAACTGAAACGAAAAATTCACTATCAAAATTCAACCTCAAATTCAAGGTGGCAGATGAAAAAAACAAAAACTGTCCCCTTGAAATCAGAGAATAGAAATCACCTAATTTGAGGAACAGGGGTGGGGGCGGGGGGGGAGAAAAAATGAACAGAGCTTCAGAAACTTGTGGGACAACATCAAAGGTATCGACAGGTATTTAATGAGAGTCACCAATAACTCAAATCCACAGGAAGAAATGAAAAGTGCTGAAAATATAAACACAGATTAATATTTTGAAAGTCTATAAAATATTTTTCTCATTTCTTATGTAACTTCTTTAAATGATATAAAGTTGTATCAGCCAGTAAATATAACATTTTATTGTTGAATTTATAATATATGTACATGTAATGTACACAACAATAATAATACAAAGGAGGGAGAGAGAATGGAGATATTTTGGAGCAAAGGTTTTTATTTTTTCAGTTAATATTAGGCTGAAATAGACTGTCACTCAAGGTGCATACTGTAAGATCAACCACTAAGAAAATAATTTCAAGTGAGAAAAAAATCAACAGAAAAATTAAAATATAACCTAAAAATATTTAACAAAAATAGAGGGGCCAAGAAGGAGGAAAAGAGACACAAAAAGGAGATGTACAAAACAATAACAAAATGGAAATCCACACATATCAATTATCCCATTAAACATCCATGCTCACAGGGTGATAACAGTTACAACAGTGATAGCCACTCTGTACTGAGAGTTTACTATGTGTAGTCCCATAGAAGGCATTTTAGATATTTCTCTTTTTTTAAATCCTCATAATAGCCCTATGGGGTGGTATTGTTCTTATTTCCATTTTAGACAGGAGGAAACCGAAGAAAATCAGGATTGAAGAACTTGACCATGGATGATAGAACAAGAAAACAAAAGAGTTACTTGGAAATCAAAATGACTCAAACAATGTGAAGAACCTAACTTCGTCCAAATAAAGACATGAGCGCAGACAGGCCGTTGGAAAGGGCTTGGGAAGGGGAGAGTCAGTTCAGTGCCCACCACAGTCCTTCGAGGCTCTCAGCGAATTAACCCACATCGTCTCCACAGCAGCCCTTCGAGGCAGGTGGCGACATTCTCTCCATAGGTGAAGAGAGCAAGGCAGGGGAAATTACCTTGCCAAGGTCACACAATAAATGGCAGAGTGAGGCTCCACCCTGAGAATGTAGCAGCAGAGCCTGTGTGTGTATTATGTTGCCTCTCAATGAGTCAGACTGTTTTCCCTCCAAATCCATGAGGCAATTCACAGAGAGAATGGGTAAAAGGAGTCATGAAATGGAAACCTGGGGGATGCACCGGTCATTCCTGCTTTGCGTCTGTGATGGGTGGAGAGGTTTTGGAGTGAATTATGTAAGTTTTGGGTCATTCATTCATCGTTCACTCGTTCATTCATAAAAAATTACTCTCAAGCTTCCTTCTTCATTCTCACTGGAAAGGGGTAGAGGTAAGGCATTAGAAAACAACCCCAGTTTTAGTGAGCACCTCATAGAATGCTCACATCCACCCTATGAATTAGGTGTTACTATCATCATTTTGTTGACAAGGAAATGGAAAATCTATCATAATAATAAAAGCATAATATGCAAATAGACCAAACGACCAAACAGCAGAACAACTGTCCAGACAACTGTCCGGATGACCTTCCAGACGACCACACTATGACACACACTGGCGCCATGTCATCCAAGGCGGGTGAGATGCGATTGGTCGGGAGGCCCTGCCATCGCCCCATGATCGCCTGCAGAGATGAGGCCCAGGCCACCCTCTGCAGGGCAATCAATGGGGGTGGTGGGGGTGGCTCCATGATCGATCGCCCCACAGAGGGAGGCCCAGGCCACTGGCCAGTGACGCTGTGGCGGGTATGTGGGGCCAGCCAGTGATCACCCTGCAGAGGGAGGCTTAGGCCAGCCAAGCAATCACACCCCATGCCTATCGCCCGTAGAGGGAGGCGACTGATGGCGGGGAGGAAAGGGGGACAGCGCCACACAGATGGTAAGCAGTGGCAGCGGCGGGGGCGGGGCCTGCTGCCAGCAGCTGGGGGAAGGAAAAGCCCCAATAGGCCCTGATTGCCGGTTAGGCCTAGGGACCCTACCCAAGGAGTCCCGGACTGTGAGAGGGGGCAGGTCAGCTGAGGGACACCCCCCCACCACCACCCCTGTGCACAAATTTCATGCACCAGGCCTCTAGTCTATCCTAAAACCTGTTTGTGGTCTCTAGGCCAGGTGTGCCTGACTCCAGTGTCCACACACTTCCTCCCGTGCCTGGAAGAAGAAGGGTTCGCAGATGTGGGCAGGGAGCCTGGCTTCTGACTGATGGTCAGGATCCATGTGCTCAATAGATGCATTTCATCATTGTGGTCTCAGGCGGTCAGTGGTGAAGCACTGGCAAGCAGCAGAGCTTACAAAAAAAAAACAAAAACCGGTTGTCTTTTGTCTAGTTTTTTATTTGAACATCAAATAGGTTGAGAAAATTGTTTACAGGTGCTTGAGCATCCCATGGATTCTTTTCTTTTTAAAAGTGCAAAAGAGGTTTACAAGTGTGTTTCATTAAACAAAGCAAAGCTGCAAACGAAACAGAATCACATCAGTAATAGAATGCATCAGCATAAGGGTGTATTAATCCATCCAACACAATTTGGCATTTGAGCCTTTCCCCATAAGACAAGAACTCTACACTGAAGAGTATGTAGTGCACAAAAAAAGCATTGTTTGTAAGTCATGAGAGAACATAAACTGGCATAATGTCACGTATGAATTCAAGTCTCTGTAACCAATGACCTCTCTGTGAATGCAAAGGGGTCCGTGTCTCAGGCACCTGCTCATGGGGCTTCATGCTGTCTCCAGGGTACACAGCTCTGTGGAAACACACTCAACATGGGTTTGGAACATGGCAGCATTTACACATATTAAAAGTTCAGGCACATTTGGATGCAAAAAAAAAAAGAATAGAAATTTTTCTTGAATATCTAAAAGACAGTGCAAAAATTGAAGTGCCATAATAGAGGCAGCAGTTACTTAGAAAACAATTGAAAATGACTTAGAAAGAGGCCACTCTTGCTTTAATCCAAAGGGAAAAGAAATGCAGTCAGAAACAGAGTCGTCAGACTAATGAGAGGATGGGTGTTTGGAGCCACAGTTGAATTCATTTGCTGCAGCAGAGGGTGATATGTTTTCGGGGAGTTCACCTAAGGAAGTGGGCAGTGTGATCTGGTCATCTACCCAACGCTTGCCTTCCTAACCTAGTGCATGACTCTCTCTGCCTTTACTAACCAGTTTCCCAAAGCAGATTTGCCTTGAATGTTAGACATGACGATGATCCAAGTGATCATCCCCAGTGTACGTGGTCCGTCTCAAGAGTTAGCGTGAGATTTGAAATAGGACAAGATTTGGAATGGGTTCCATGTAGGGTTACTCTAAACCAATAGCCTACGTCAATGGCCATTTCAATGTATCAGATGAGAACACGTGGACGCGACTGAAAGCAAATTCTCAGTAAGTCCCTTATCTGCTCAGCCCCCGAAAGGCATGGGATATTGGCATGGTTAAACATACGGGGTCAACAGGGAAATCTACTCACAGACTACACTTCCTTAGGGATTTTGCAACCCACATGGAATCTTCTCTTTGGATGAACTAGCCTCTCTGATTGTGCGTGACGGCATTACAGAATCGGGACCGCAAGCCGAGAGCTCGGCAGTGGCCAAAAGAAACACAGACCGCTGTCCGTGCCTCGGGCTGTACTGTGGGTGTCGCCTGCTCTTCCCTGGAACATGAGCTGTCATTTTAGCAATGGCTGTCAGATAGAGCTAGTTATTTGTGGTTTCCAGGGCAGAAGTCTGAACCCCAGTGCATGCCCCAGACAGCGGTATTGACCTGACTCACCATGCTTTCCAGATTCTTATCACTGTCTTTCCCATTCTCCAAATTCCTGAAGCCACTTGCCCACAGTACCCCCGGCCCAGGCCAATCATGTCTTTTAAACTCTGAACTGCCTCGTGGTGAGGGGATAACACAGCATGTTCCCTGCACCCGACAGCAACATTCGCCGCAAAGCCTCAGCTGCCCATTAGTGGCACTTCAAATGAGAATAAAAAGAGATTTCTAAAATTATTTGAGACTCCTGGGCTAACATTCCAGCCATCTGGTATTCTCTGCCCATTTCAAATGTGGTCGTACCTTAACATGATTACAAACGACATTCGATGAGTAATGTAAAACCCTCCACTGTAGTATTGTTTGGATTTAGCTGGTATTGTATCATCTATAGTCCTAATTTTTTTGTTTGTTTTTATTTTTTTAAAAGAAAATCTAAGTATAAACATTAAAAAGAACCCACTGACCCATTAGCTACAGTCCAAAAATATTACTACTAATAGTTTGGTAAAGCAAAATTAGCTGCCCTGAATAAATTTTCCTTTTCAGGCATAATCTCTGCTACATAAGATTGTCTATCATCCAATATCCAACAATAGGCATCTGGATTAGTGCTGTTTTGTCTACTGTGGATACAGAAGTTGATATGAAATGTGATCTTCATTTAAATGAATAATCACCAGGCCTTAGGCATCAATGACTACTTACAGAAAAACTGAATATGTTTGTTGGTTTTGCATGTTAACCCAGTCAAATCAAATCCAGAACAGAAGTACTACATTCAGTTGTCTGATAAACAAGCATTGCAATTTCAAAAATATATATATTATACTATATAAGGTGCTTATTAAACAAAACAATGAAGGAATTATGTACTAAACATATTCTTAATGATGACACATAAAACTGCCCCCAAATTTAGATGCACATGTATGGAAAAATCATTTTTTTTTCCTGTCCCTCCCTGGGTCCCAGTCCTTTGGCGACCACTGGCTGGGCCATTAGAAACGAGTGAAATCCACTCTGTGAAACAGGCATCCCCGGAGAAGCCCTGGGAGCTTGGCTGGGTTATTGGCCGACACATCACCTCCCAGTGGGGTTCTGATGACAGACAGGGAGGTCAACGCAAAAACCAAACTTGCTTTTCAGCTGAGAAGAGGAAACCCATAATTGCTCTCTGCAAGCAAGAGTCCTGGGGAAGGCTGCCCTTGGTTGGGGTAAGACTCTTTTTGCGTCTCTAGGTCAATAGGTTCCTGGGGCTCAATTCTCGTCTCACTCTCCTGGCTTGTGGAGTTTAATGAAATGAGCTCTCGGGGCAGTCCCCCCCTTCCCAGGCCCTTCTGTTTGGATGATCTCTTAGTAACCAAGGGCACGAGTAGTCTGAGCAAGCCCAGGCACCTGAATAGGGGGTGCTCCTCTCCTCGCCCACCCCCTATCACACCCTTGTGGCTTCAGAATGTGCTGGGCCAACTGTAGGGACGCAGCTGCCCCTGCTGCTGCTTCCAATCAGGGCCCTGCGGGAAGTAAAGAAAAGGAGGCCAGCCCCCCCCCTCCCCGAGTCCCAGGGCAGCCGCAGTGCAGTGGGGCAAGGCCACTCTGAGCCTCACAGTGCCACCCAGTGTCTACCCTGCTCTCCTCGCTGTGCTCTGGTGCTGACACTCGAGCACATGCACTCATGTAGCCCAGTGCCCCGGGGCTTACAGTGTCACCAGGGTGCCCACTCCTTTCAAGCGATTTTGGTCATCGGCTGGGCACTACACATGACTAGTTCCACCTTCCAAGTAAATTATACGCCAGGAAGAGCCCAGGAGGGCGCCCTCGGCGGTAAGAGTGGGGCCACAGCACAGCAGGTCCACAAGTCCTGCGGGGAGAGGGCTCTCTTTTATAAAGCAAAGAGGCAAAACCAAGAATGTGCCCCTCACCGGGGGCCCTGGAGGTGACTTAACTGGGATCAACTTGCTGTTTTCCACAGGCCCAGGGGAAGCCAGGCTTCACCGGGACCCGGACTGTACGTCGTGCTCTCGGGAGCCAATGGGAGAGCGCGCGGCCAATCGGAAGGTCAGTGTGTGACGCTGACAACCAGGGGGCCTCCCTTCCCTGCGGGCATCTTGTATTCCTATAGGGGAAGTGAACAGACAGTCACCGAACAGGCAGCTACAGCCAAGCAACAGAGCAGAAGCTTGAAGGTGATACTTTAATAAAAAGATACATGACTATAGGAATACAAGAGGATGCTAAAGAAACCCTCCATCTAGCTTTCTCCAAGTCGGCAGTTAAAGGAGCCACTTCCCTGTGGCTTAGATTCATTAAAAAGTGCTTCGCAGAAGCGCAGCATCCACTCCCCAGGCCTGGCTCTAGGTAAGTAGCTTCAGTGCACGCTCATCGGAGCCCCAGCTCGGAGGCCGAGTTCAGTCACGACCAGCTCCAGGAATCCTCGTGCTTAACAACGTAGCAAAGGGAGAAGGACAGCTCTCACCAAGAAGTTAGCCCTGGAATCCCTCTGGCTGTTCCCGAAAGAAGGCGTGCCACTAAGGACTGAGCAAGCAGACGAAAGGCCACTCAGGGTAGGAAGCCGTGGTGGTGGGTGCAAGCCGGAGTGTGTTCAGGAGCAGGATTTTGCTATGGTGGTGTATGACGTGGGGAGAACGCTGCGGGGATTCTCAGACACTCGGGGGGTGGGGAGCCCTCAGACCGTGTTGGGGAAACCCTCTGCCTCCCCACTGATGTAATATGTTGGCAGGGAATGTGGTAAAGTTGGGCCCGTGGTGGCCATCTGGCCCTGGTGCGGCTCCTCCATGGGGGCGGCCCCTCGGCTGGCCGGGGCGTGCAGGCGGTGGGCATCCAGCATCTCCAGCAGCAGGTCGTACAGGGGCACCACGTTCTTGCACTTCATGTTGTACAGATGCTCCATGCCTTTGTTACTGCAGGTGGAGGCGGGGGGGGTGGGGGCAGACAGAGAGAGGATGCGTCAGACCATCGCAAACCCCAGGCCCTGACACTCAGACAGCAACAGTGAACACTCCAAACACACATGCCCATCGTTCTTCCTATTTAAAGAGTCATTTTTGGGTTTGCTGTGCAGGTGGTCTCCTCCCACGGACTCGAATGAGGGTCTAATCCAGTGATGGCGAACCTTTTGAGCTCGGCGTGTCAGCATTTTGAAAAACCCTAACTTAACTCTGGTGCCGTGTCACATATAGAAATTTTTTGCTATTTGCAACCATAGTAAAACAAAGACTTATAGTTTTGATATTTATTTTATATATTTAAATGCCATTTAACAAAGAAAAATCAACCAAAAAAATGAGTTCGCGTGTCACCTCTGACACGCGCGTCATAGGTTCGCCATCACTGGCCGCAATACATCTCAACAGAGAACCGATGAGATGGATATACAGCCCAGCCGGAGGGACTTTTTTAAAATGTGGAAGACAGTGCAAGAAGGTCTCTTGCTTCAAACTTTCAAAGGGCTTTCCACTTAACTCAGAATAACATCTGCATGTCTTTCCATGCTCTACAAGGTGTAACTGAAGTGGCTGCCCCCACCTCTCAGCGCTCCTCCGCCTCTCTCCCCACCCTGGGTTCGTGCTGGCCGCTGAAGAAACTGAGCACTTTTCCTTCCAGACTCAGGGTGCCTGCACCTGTTGTCCTGCTGCCCCAAGTGCACGGCCCCAACCTTCCAATCCACCTCAGAAAGGCTACGGCCTCAGCCCCTGCAGCCCCAGCCACCCCCTGTGACGTTACTCTATGTTCCTACCTGAAATTCTTCTTTTTGTGTATGACTGCATTTATATTTATCCTTGACCCCCCATGCACACACACTCATCAACATACACACCGCAAGTTCCAGGAGGGGCAGCAGTTTGCCCATCCTATAGGCCTACAACTGTGCCGAGAACGTGGTAAATGTCCGGAAAGTAGGGAGTTGATGGACATAGGGAAATGCAGGTACCTAGCCTTTCTCCTTTACCACGCTCTCCTCTGTCCTCCACCAGCCCCACTCTGCTCTGTCTCCACCACGCTACCAGGAAAGAAATAGAACAGCTATTATCTATCTTGAAATTTTAAAAACACAGCATGAGTAGGCAGGACCTAGAGAATGTTCTAGAATATATTTGCATTTTTAGTAGGGGAAAGGTCAGCACCAGTTGGAGAGCTGCCCTGCCATGAAAACACTGCATCCAAGCTATTCGGGCCTTACAACACAACCACCGAAATCATGGGTTTAAGAGGCATCTGCTTGTTTTGTTGTTGTTGCTGTTTGTTTTCATTTAAAATGCCCTTAAAGTGAAATGTCCCCCGGCTCGTGCAACCTAATGAATCACATTTACAGTTAGATGAAATCTAGTGTCAAATTCTCTGAGTAAAAATATATGGCTGGGCCCAAGCTTAACAAAACAGAGTTCTGAGATTTGAATAGATTGTAACGAGGAACCAAAGTATTAGTGTGTGTGTGTGTGTGTGTGTGTGTGTGTGTGTGTGAGAGAGAGAGAGAGAGAGAGAGAGAGAGAGAGAATGCTCAAAGCTTTCAGCAGAATAGCAACTTCTCTCCACGTTTCACATAACTCAAAAAGCTCTGGAGAGCTCTCGCTGCTGTTCCCTCATCCATACCTTTCCAGCAACACCAGCCAAGGCCAGCACATTTAGTGCAGGTGTATCTGGTATTAATTAATTAGGTTTGCTAATGCTGAAAAGCTATCAATAGATTTGAAAATTCAGCAATTCCTACCAACAAATAAAAATCTTCATCTACACCACATGGTTGCTACAACACGTTTGAAATTCCTAGCTCAGACTGAAAACTAATACATTTCTTCAAGGAGAAGATAAGAAATTTAGTAGACGATTATGTTATTCTCATACATTCCCCCCTCCCCTCTTTGTAATATGCATCCAAGAAAACAGATGGCAAAGGTTTGGAAATGTGGATTCCAAATGCAGTCACCTACTCTACCTGGCCAAGGTGAGTCCTTCACCTGTGACACAGGGATTTGGGGGGAATTCCTGAAAACAGGGACTGCAATCACTGTCTTGCAAACTTTGTCAAGTGGAAGCTATTATTTGGAAATTTCAAATTCATAGGGTAGGGGAAATACTCAAGTAACTTTTTCTTTTATTTATTCACTTAGTAATAATGCTGTGAGCATATACGACGTATAAGACTTCATATAGGGCACTGTGGAGGATACAAAAAAGGAAAGATATATTTATTTTCTCAAGAAGCTAACACTTTGCAAAGTTGTCTCTGGGGAAGTGGCACCTGGGACTTTAATGGACAAACTTCTTGTCATTTGATGCAGTCTCAAGGTTCGAAAGCCCCTTAAAATTTAACTGTCCCTTTTCAGACACTCAGCCCTTCCCTCAGAGCCACTAAGAAAAGGAACCTCTTTCTCATTCCTAAGATTCTGCTGTGAGCCCAAGGTCACACATGGCTACCTGTCCCCCTCCTGTCATCACTTCACCTCATTTCTGTGGAGTGAAAAATGCACTACTTTCTTCATCTCTTCCCTGCAGGGTGAGGTTTTTGTTGTTTTGTTTGTTTGTTTGTTTTTCCATGAGAACAGTGTCCACTAAGCCTCTGGCCGCCAATTTACATATTTATTGCATAGTTACAACAGGCCAAGCCCTATGCTAGGTGGTATTGGATACACAGGGTACATAAAATGGATAGTGATAGCTGCCTCACAACATTACAGTCTAATGGAGAAGAAAGATAATACAATGTCCAATGACAACCAGGAAGAACAGATTAAGTCCCACCTAGACCTTAAGGGTCAGGAGATGCTTCCTACAAGGAGTGATATCTAAGAGATATCTAAGAGAGTTAGCATTCTCTTCGGAAATATGCACTCCCTGCACCATGTGTCCATGATCTTGACTTTGGGCTTCCTCATGTGACTTGCTTGGCCAATAGAATGTTAGTAGGTGTGACTTAATTAAAAGACTAACATGCACTTGTCCAACCTGACTGGCTTTCTTATGCCTCTGCCATTTCTAAGAAAATAATATGTCCAGCTAACCTGTGGGAACAGGAGGCTAAGGAACAGAGGAACCTGGCCAACCTGCAGGCCTGCAGCCTGAAGCCATCTCCCAGCTGTGCCCAGCCTCCATCAGCTGACTCACAGATGCGTGAGGGAGCCCAGCAGAGATAAACAGAGCTGCCCAGCCAATATGCAGCCTGAAGTAGACTCCCCCATGACTTACAGAACAGCTCTTTATGGATTCAGACTGTGAGAAAGCCCTACAAAGTGAAGTAGGGACTAGAGCATAAAAAAGTAACATACACAAAATAAAGAGATTTCTACTTTTATATAAAAGCAATGGGAAGCCATTTCATGGTTTTAAGTGAGGAAACGACATGACAAGATTTGCTATTAGGATGGTCACTCTCCATCATGGAGAATGAATTTGAACAGATCAAGATTGGAGACAGGGAGTATTAGGTGGTGGCTGGTGCAGAAACTCAGAAGGAAACGATGGTGGCTTGGACTAGGGTAATGGCAGTGGAGGTGACAAGAAGAGATTTGAGAGGGATGGAGGAGTCAACATTGACCCTCCATGAGGCAACTGGGCACAGAGTCTCTTGTTCAGGATTTCTAAGTGAAGTAC
>NW_005371441.1:2722079-2736216 GCF_000412655.1 Myotis brandtii | reverse complement strand
GAGGATGGGTGCCCTCAAAGACTTCCCTTGATTAGGTGGGACAACGTGAATGACCACAATTGCCCTCTTCCCCCAACATGCACACTGCGCACTCTCCCCCTTGTAAGACCTTGCACATGCTTCAAATTGAATGTAAATATCACTGTCTCTGAAGCCTTCTCTTACACTTGCCCTATGCCCCAGACAGGTTTGAAGCCTCCTTCTTCTATCCTCCCAGAGCATTTATGCTTATTACACGCCAAAAACTGTTCCAAGTGTGCTGTCCACATCCAGGTCCCAGCCCTTCCTGGGGCATCTGTAATGTATAGTTGGGGGGGTTTGTTTCCTTTATGTCTGTCCTGTGGGGAACCAGGGGAGCCTCACCTCATGTGCCTGATGTGGGAGAGGATGAGGAGGAGCTGGGCCAGGCGCCGGTGCTGCTGCTGCAGAGTCAGGCCTGCCTTGGCCATCAGATGGATCAAGGTGTCCGTGATCTTGTCCAGGACACGGTGGATGTGGTCCTTCTCCTCCAGAGACTTCAGAGTGCTGGACAGAAACGTGTACACTCCTGAATGTACAGAGAGAGAGAATGAGAGTGAGAGAGAGAAACTCATACAGGATGAAATCCAGGAGCTTGACGGTGTGCGTGGGACATAATACCGAGTCAGCACCTTTCCCTCACACAGCAAGGGGGAAGTTTGAACCCATTTGACCCAAGCAACTATATAAAATTCCTACTGTGAGCCAGTTTCCAAGGTTTGTCATTGAGAGTCCCAGAGAAGCACTATTAGCCTGGGGGACCTGATGGTTGCTCTAGCCACCCATCTCTAACAGCTTTGACACCTTTCCCTCACACAGCAAGGGGGAAGTTTGAACCCAATTGACCCAAGCAACTATATAAGATTCCTACTGTGAGCCAGTTTCCAAGGTTTGCCATTGAGAGTCCCAGGAGAAGCACTATTAGCCTGGGGGACCTGATGGTCGCTGTAGCCACCCATCTCTAACAGCTTTGATCCCAACACAAACTATGCCATCAATACTGCCCATGACCCTGGGAGAGGGGCATCCCTTTTCTAATGAAGAAACCAAGGGCAGAGAGATGCACTCACCAAGATAACTCAATAGGACAGAGCAAAGCTGTGAATGAAGCCCAACAAGCTGACTCCACTTCTTCTCATTATAATGGAGATGCTCAGGAGACATGTGACCTCTTGATTTGCTAAGTGATTTACAGGTAATATTTCCAGGTAGCACTTAACTTGCTGCTACGTTTCAGGTCAGGTTTAGGGCCCCACTGCTTTTCATCCTCAGATGAAAGGTTTATGATGGATGGTGAGGACTGTGGCAAATGCCGTTTTTCACTGCCAGGCATGTTTTCCTTTCCCCTCTTGCCTTTCTTCTCACTAGATCCTCCTCCCTGGGCCACACGTGGACTCATCCAATCAGGCCACTCTAGTCTTTTGGACTCACAGCCCTGCCTCACAGCGTCCATATACAACTCCAGAATTGTATGTGGATGTTGTGAGACCGAAATTCTTTCCTCTAGGGTTGCTGAACCGGGAGGACGAGATTATGGAACTGTTACGTAGTGGCATCTTCCTATAGCACATGGAGCTCCTGTCTGCAGAATAGAACATTCCAACAACATGCAGAGGTGGGAGTTGGAGGAAGGAGGGGGGATCCTGGTTCCAGTTATATAGTCCTGCTTCTTGTATTTCTTTTTAATTTGACCTTGGAGCTTTCATAGTATCCTCTCTAACACATGAATCCATATAGTCCTTTTGTGCTTAAGGTACTGTGAGTCACCTGCAAAGGAAAGAACCCTGACTATTCAACTAAGTTGTGAGCTCAGCCCAAGAACCAGAAGAAGGAGATTGGTAAAGATATGGGATGTATGAGATCGGGAGGAGGTCAGGATGGGTCAGTCTTGGGAACACAGGATAGATTTTCTATCAAGTAAATACTCCAGAATAAGCTCCATTCTTCGTAATGATACCATCTTGCAGGAAGTAGATGCAATATTTTTTCGGTCTTATTTCTATTCAGTCCCATGGCCTCTCATAAATAGATTTCTTCTTCCCCCTCCCCGTCCTCCCTAGTACCTTCAAGTTAAGCCTCCCAAATTCATCATCCCCTGACTTTGTACTGGTAATGTGGGGATGAGTTATGGCTCACTCAGCAGCTGGAGGTTGGGAATGGGAAAAACATTTACACAGAGGAACTCATAGTAAACAGAGTTGTAACTGCCCAGAATGGAAAATGGCTAAGCTTTAAACAAATGCAACAACAACAAAACCAGAATGGTCAGGATCTTGGCTTACATGCAGATGAATAGAATAATGTAGCTTTTGGTACCAAGAGGCACTTTGATCCAAAGCAAAGAGAACACAGAATGAGTAAGCAGCAGACAAGCAGTGGGATAGGAAGGAAATTGCTGGATTACTTCACTTATGTTCCATGCAGACTGTTGATAGAGAAAGAATGTGTCCATTAAAAAAAAAAAACCAGGCAGATGTCCAGTAGCCTTGAGATTGGCCCAGATGTAACGGATGGCAGGGAGAGTGTGCGCCACTGGTTTAGGGGTCCGGGGTGGCCTCCGCTGAGTCCCCATGACCATGCCTCTCACCTCACTCTATGTCATCACACACATTCTAGCCTTGCGCCTCTCAGAGGCCCCACATCTGGCTGGATAACCTGGGAACTTGCCCAGGCCACAGACCTGAGTTAATCCAACTCAGATGATGCATTTTCTACCAATTCCCTTTTTTGTTACCACCCAGGATGCTGGCTTTATTCACCAATAATCCCATTCTTCTTCAAGGAGCAAACTGTTTTGATGTCCCTGACTGGGGAGGTACAGCACTTGGCCTTCCTCTCATGCACACAGGATTAGAGCAGAATGTGCTAGAATCTCAGAGGTCTTGAAGCCAGCATTATGCTGTGCCCATTGCAAGGGAGGTAGGAGCCTTGGCATTCAGACTCCAGGGTGTGAAGTGTCTTCTGGGGCTGTTGGTCCCCACTCTTCCTCAACGTGCACACATGAACAGCACGTAGATCCTTCCCTTCAGCACGCTGTCATGGGGAACCTACTGCGTGCACACATTGTGTTACATGACAAAGGTTCCAAGCCTTATTTTCTTCCAAAGGTTAATGTCTTAAGTGCAGATATTGCCTGTGGAGAAAGAATTTTCTTAACAACGACTCGGGAGGCAAGCCATTCTCAGAACAAGCCTGTTTTCTAGTAGAGTTTTGGCACCAATACAGCTTGTCGTCAGCAATGCTTCCTAGCTGAGCAAATACACTTAGAAATAGAAATACAGTCCTATCAAAATGCCAATAATTGACAACCGCAGCCAACACTTCCTTTTTGGGCTACTGTGGCCAAACGTGGACCATGTGTGTTGCCTGTTGCCCCTGAAGGGCCCTTTGAAAGAAAGAACTGAAACCCAAATTCCCAGAATACTTCAGGTGCTTTGGCAAGAGCAAAAAGGAGCTGGTGGTCAATTCCACATCCCAGGTGGTCTCTGCCACCCTGGACGGCTGTGCCACTGTTCCCAGAAGCACAGAGCCAAGGTCAGACCCCGAGGACCTTCAGAAACGTTCTTGTGACAAGGCACACTTTTGCAACTCTCGAGGTTGCTCCAAATCCCAAAGATGAAAAAAAACAATCTGCGTTTCATTGTCCAGTCTTCAAGTGCTATTGGCAGATCTGAGCTACTACATAGTCTGAACCTTCCAGCCGGTATTTGGAATTGTAGGAGGAATCTGTGGAGAAGTCTGGTGGCAGCAAGGAATGGGCAGCAAGACTGTTGAAACATCCCCATGTGTGAGATCTCAATTCAATTTTTCTCACTCTCTTGGTCTCACTGACTCCTCTCACTCTACTTGGACACTTTCTTCCTTCTTCCTTTTGCTCTCTACAGGAACCCCCTCTCCACCCCTCATCACTCTTCCAAGTAAGAGAGTCTTCCAGAAGTTGGAGGAATGCAGGCATGAACAGTGCATTGCACAAATGCACCTAGTGTGCCTGGAAGGAAGCATAAGATAGCCAGGGGTGTCCAGAAGACCCTGTCCTTGACCTCCACTGGGAGGCACATTGAGCTGCTCCTAGAGAGGTGAGGACGGCCAGATGCTTGAGGACAAATTCTTCAAGAAGCCCACATTGGTTCTTTCCAAAAGGAGGAATGTGACTGCGGACCCAGGGGAGTCCTTCCGTCCATGGCAGCTTGACCAAACTAAAAGGAAATGGCTCAAAGGGAAAAATAGCGAAGAAAGCTCAAGTCCACAGCTGTCATCTGTCTGGACCAGAAAGCTGTCACTCAGCTGGGACAAAAAGGAACTTCTCATCCTGTTCACCCAGTGATTAATGGGCAGGTCCGCCTCTCAGGTTTTCTGCTGCGAATTGCTTCCATAACCAAATAGGGTGTTTGCTCAGAAGGGCCTTCAAGGTTGCCAGTTCAATGAGCAGCATGTTTGTTTTGTGCTTCATATGTGACTGCTGTTCTTCCTGGGGATGGTACTGGTCCTGTAGGGGTTCAAACAGCTCACGGTTGTCACAGCCACTTAGTGGGAGAGGTTGTGCTGGGGTCCTGCGATGTGCAGGACAGTTCCAACCAGTGAAATGAAAGATTTTTTACTGAATGTCCTGCTGAATCAACCCTACTACAAGCAAAAATCTGTAGTGAAAAGTTTTGAAAAGCTTTTAACAAGGCTGTACACAAAAGACCCAGCATGCAAGTTGGCTATAGAGAGGGAAGCTTAAATGGAACACATTTGTTCAAAATTCAGTAATTTATTAACTTTCTGTAGCCTGCCAATTGAATGTATTGCATAAGCATTCCCACTATGCACTTAGTTGAAGTGATTTCAGTGCAGTTGTACTACAAAAGCAACACACACGGTTGCAAATACATAGAAGAGATGTAAGACTCTTCTAAACAAAATTAGAATCAACTATTATCCAATTGTAGATATCAATGAAATATTGTGTTTTCTCCCATCTGCTTTTAAATAATTTTACAGCATAATAAGAATCCACTTTGCAAAAACTACATATTAAAATTGTTTGGGGGTTCTTGTCTTTCCGCCTTATGCTGATATTGCCTCCAGAGGTTTTCCACTTCTTGATCATTCTTATATTATTGTGTGTTTTTTCTAATCCATCATCACTTCTCCAATATTTATCTTAAGGATATGACCTTTATAAGTTCCAGAAAATGAATATTGGCCTTGGATGTCATGGGTTATTAAGATAGAATCTATGTTTCTATATACTTCAGCACTTCCTCATCCTGTATCACAACAAAGGGAATTAGTTTGACAATACACATACTAAAGCCCAGCTCATGTGCAAAATTATCCTTTTATTTATTTATATTATTCTTTGACAGTCTAGGTTTTATTGACATGTTATTACTGAATCAATCTAATTTCTTTCTCGCTTCTTATCCTATCTAATAATAGACAAAGATGGTAATTGACCATACCTTTGCTACGCCTCCCATTGGCTAATCAGTGTGATATGCAAATTAACCATCAACAAAGATGGAAGCTAATTTGCATATACCGGCTGGGAGTGAAGACTGAAGACACCGTAGAAGGAAGCCAAGCAACGGAGCCGAGGTAGCGGAGACAGTGGGAGAGAAGCAGCAGAGAAGGGCGGGGTAGGAGCAGCAGATGGGAGCGAAGCCCTATTCTTGCAGGAATCTTCCTGCAAACGGGCCTCTAGTCATATATAAATAAGTTTTGGTTAGTTTTTAGTTTTCTTATTCAGGTAATCCATCTCTACCTCAGCTTTCTCATATGCCTATACTTATTGCACAGAAAAACTCCTGGTCATCTTCTTATATCCAAACATTCACTAGAAATGTAAGCATTTTACTATTTTCTTATGTTTTATTTTTTGCCATTGTCAAGCCTGGGCATCTCAATGAAATACACATTTTATTTTAAATTAATATTATTTCTTTTTTGTACAATAGTTATGAAATTATATTGATTAAAAAAAACTATGTGCATAGGTAAACTATTATATATTTATTTCATGATACTCAAAGGGATATGTAAGTTTCATTAGGCTAGTATTATTTGCTGGCAAATCTAAGAGATTTTTCTCTAAGATCTATGGTCCTCAAATGTGGTTGTCTCTCAGAACCTCTTCTGGCATTCTAACCAAACCTACTGACTGGCAACCAAACTTACTGACTGGCAGGCTCAGTGCTTTCAAAAAAACTCCCCATTGAGGAGTCTGATGCACATCTAGGATCATGAATCACATGACTACCGTGGTTTCTTTACATCTGGCCACTAGAATGTAAACTCTTGAGAACACGGACTGTATTGTCTTTCTGTGAAAAGTGTCTTAGCATGATGCAAAACTACTCTGAGGATGTCTTCTACAGGCATTTCCTCATCCGTGTGGTCCTCCAGGCTTTCTCCCCCTTCCTGCTGGTTGGTTAGCATGGAAGACCTGGAAAGCCACCCAAGAATATCCCAGAGCCCTCATCAGCCTGAGTCCCTGAATGACCACATGGAAGAGGCGCTGACACGAAGCTGTTCATGCACCCAGCATTGTTAAGTAAACAGGAAATCAACCTCTATGTGTTTGAGCTGTTATACATTTTGAAGCTTACTTTTATTGAAGTTGTCTTACTTTAATGCCAAATATGAAAGATTTTAAGATTTGTTGATTGAATAAATGAATAAATTTGTATAAGAGAAGAGATAGTCACAGGGATGTTTGTGTGCCTCCTTTGTTGAAATTTTCCACATTTCTAAGGCCTTAGGTTGCAGGAGTTTACTTAGAAGTTATTTTCCTTCCCAAATTTTAAGATTGTCACATTTTGATCTAGATTCTAGAACCACCTCACATCCCCTGTCATGTTAACCATTTATTCTGAACACTAACATACTTCATAGCAACCGATAAATTAAAGAACCCATCAAAGAGCACCGGACGTGGGAATGTTTAGTCAGTCATGACTCAAAGATGCAGTTCCCATCATGCAGAGGATTTCAAAGAGATTGTTCTATACTATGCAGGAACTGACTTCTCATTTCACGAATCAAATAAAGTGAGTCTTGCTTTGAGCGCTATTTACCTGTAGATAGGAAACTTCCATTCTTCTACTGATGCGTGATTATTTACCTGGAAAGTGAAGAACCTGTCCATAACCCAATCCTGCACATTGTTTACTGTTCCACTAGTATTTGTAAGATCTCAAACTCTTCCAAATCCCCTTCTAAGTGGTCTCAGAGGGAGAGGGATCCCAGAGATGGTAAGAGCTCTTGCCAGAACCCTACACGGGAGCATGGTGGTCCTGTTTGTTGGGCTTCACTATATACCCATGAGCACCCTCTTGGCACAGATGAGTATGAAATCATATGCTAATGATTCAGTGACATTTATCAATTTAGTATAATTTTTAATGAAATCTGCTGGATGTTCCAGGAGATAAATACTTGGTACATCAATACACTCAAACTGACTCAAAGGACAAATCTCTTAGTGATGATTTCAGGTCGTGAAACTGACAAACTAATTCAACTGACTTGAGAAGAAACTGAAATGGGCACTTTAAAAAAATAACTTAAGTGGCAGCCATCTATCTCACTTTTATATATGAAACTGCAGTTTTTAATTTTTGTAAAAAAAAATAGTATCCTAGCCTTTTACCTTTTAGGATAAAACCATTATGAACGCATATTTTGCTCAGGAGAGTTATTTTTATTAGTTATAGCTGTAATATATTTTAAAAAATCAGCCAGGGTTTTGATTTTCCAACTAGTATGGTTCTGAGGTCAAGAAGAAGACATTCTAAAGCTACATCGATGGGAAATGTGTGGCTTGTCTATGACAGAGGAGTCTGTTCACACGTTTTTATGTGAAGCTCCTAGTCCCAGGGAGCTGGCCTAGCCTCAGGAGGTCTTAAGGGTTGCATTTGTTCCAGAAAAGGCAGGCTGAAACAGCGTGGGCGAGTTCACTTCCCTGAACCTCACTTTTTCTTGCCTGGCATTTCAAGGACAACAGAGCAACAGCACAGAGCAGGAAGCAGCTTGTACACTTTGGGGCAGGTTGTATTTTTCTGAGATGACAAGATTTTCCATCCAACATGCATCTCTACATCTACACTCCTCCCTGATGTGTGGGTGGATCTGTGACTGACTTTTCTGAGATGACAAGATTTTCCATCCAACATGCATCGCTACATCTACACTCCTCCCTGGTGTGTGGGTGGATCTGTGACTGACTTGTAGTTTAAAGAGAGAGAGAGAGAGAGAGAGAGAGAGAGAGAGAGAGAGACCCAGATAATGTGACTCCATGGTTGAGTGTCAACCTATGAACCTAGAGGTCATTCCATTATAGGTCAGGGCACATGACCGGGTTTCGGGCTCAATCCCCAATGTGGGGCGTGCAGGAGGCAGCTGATCAATGATTTTCGCTCATCATTGATGTTGCTATCTCTCCCTCTCCCTTCCTCTCTGAAATCAATAAAAATATATATATATTTTTAAAAATAGGCTAAAAGTGATGCTTCTCCGCTTCTAAGGGCCTGCCACACAAAGTCATGCAGCTCCTGCCTTGTCAGCTGGCACTTGCTTCCGGAGCCCTTCATGCCGTCTAAGAGGGAGAGTGTGCCAGGCTGTGTGGAAGCCCAGGCCACATGGATAGGCCACAGCCAAGCACCCCAACTGGTGTCCCAGCCAACAGCCAGCATCCATGGCCAGCATGTAAATAAAGACGCTTCAAGGTGACTCCAGCTCATTATTATCAAATTACCCCTCATTGATAAGTCTCCCTATCTGAGGCCCCAGACACTGTGGGGAAGACACAAGCCATCCCCTCTGTTCCTTATCCCAATTCATGACCAATAGAGTCCAAACCTTTTTGTAAGTACGTGGTGATTGATTACACAGCAGCAGTGAGCAAAACACCTGGACATCGGCACCAGATGCTTAGGGAGGAAAATGATCCAGAACAGGCAGATTGGAGATTAGACTCCTGATCTGGTTCATCGTGTGGTGAAATCACATTTGGATCCTCCCTGCTCTACATTATGCATCCTACTTGCCTATCGTGCCCTTGCCCAGCCCTTGACCTTCACCCTTGGTGATGCAATGGTAAGGGCTTGAGCTCATCCTGCCAATACCATGAGTAGTTAACAATTCTCATAGAAGGCCTTTAGCTCTAACCACAGCCTAGCTGATCATCAAAACATATGGCTCTTCCCGACTGGCTACCCAAAATATCTGCACTTTCATGCCTTTCTTTTTAATATGTTTTTATTGATTTCAGAGAGAGTAAGGGAGAGGGAGAGAGAGAGAGAAACATCAATGATGAGAGAGAGTCATCGATTGACTGCCTCCCGCATGCCACCTACTGGGGATGGAGCACGCAACCTGGGCATGTGCCATGTGCCCTGACCTGGAATCGAACCCTGACTTCCTGGTTCATAGGTCAATGCTTAACCACTGAGCCACACCAGCCAGGCCTGCACTCTCGTTTCTCACTAGAATAAAACATTTTGAATTTTTAGTTGCACAATCATTATCAAGTCTCAGTTGTGAGAAATAGAATTTGTAGAGATTTCCCTAAGAAAGTTTTCGTGTCAAACAATTGGTCTAGTTTATTTTATTTTTATTGCAAGCCTGTGAACTTTATAACGGAATGTGTTTTTCTCTTTACTTTGGCCAAGAAGAGGAAATTTAGAGCCAAATCTGTGGCCCACTCCTAGGAACTGTACAGATGTACTTCTGTGTGCTAATCTGACCCTTGGATTTATTGTTTTATGCATATTATTTTGCCTTTTCGCAGATTTTGTCAATTACTAGTTCACTCCCTTTGCATTGCATAAAATTTAGTAAGCCATTTCAAATCCTTTGTGGAATAGGCAATTATAAACAAAATAACTAAAAAGACATCCTTCTATTCTCTGGCAAGTCAGTACAGAGTACTAGTGTAAATATAATGTATATTGACATTATATTTGAATGTCTGTTAGACATTCATCTGATTTAACCTCAAACCCAGAAAAAAAATGCCATACTATCTAAGAATGTATAATTGGTCTCCATGCACATGTTCACATCCTTCTGAATTGAATAGCACCACTTAAATCCCCTGTCATGTTCGGCACCTGTCTCTAATAAATGAAGGTTCTTTGTTCTGATTTTCATGTTTATCTGCAGAGCCACAAAGTTTCAGATATATTTCTTCCCTTTTTCCTAGATGAAGAGTTGAAATGGCTGATAGTTCTCCCTGGTTATTTTGAAAAAATATAATTAGTGTCAACAATTACTATTTCAGAGAGATAAGTGGGCATGTAGATTATACATATATTCTTTAGATATTTCAGCTCCATCATTTCAAGTAAGCACTACAGTGGAGGAAAATTGCATGGAAAATGTCACATGATTGTGACAAGTTTATCTCATTTTTTCCTTAAGGAGAGAAAGATTTTATTATATTGCAAAAAAGGGATACAGAATTCCAGAACTATGGATTGTAAAGGGACTTTAAATTCATCTAGTTCAGTGGTTTTCAGACCATTTTGAGAATCCAAACCCCTTTTAAAAAGGAAGTGAGCCCTAACTGGTTTGGCTCAGTGGATAGAGCATCGGCCTGCAGACTGAAGGGTCCCAGGTTCGATTCCGGTCAAGAGCATGTACCATGGTTGTGAGCACATCCCCAGTAGGGGGTGTGCAGGAGGCAGCTGGTTGATGCTTCTCTCTCATCGATGTTTCTAACTCTCTATCCCTCTCCCTTCCTCTCTGTAAAAAAAATCAATAAAATACATATTTTTTTAAAAAGGAAGTGAACTTCATGTGCAGCCCTCACATATAAACTGGGCAAAGTCAAACTTTTCTGATTAAAGAAGGAGAAATGGGCTCTAGCCGGTGTGGCTCAGTTGGTTGGGTGTCATTCCTTGCACCGAAAGGTTGCCAGTTTGATTGCTCATCAGGACACATGACCTGAGTATGGGTTCCATCTCAGTAGGAGGCAGATAGGAGGCAGCCAATCAAAGTTTCATTCTCATATCAATGTTTCTCTCTCTCCCACTCCCTTCTCTCTCTAAAAATCAATACAAACATCTTAGAAAAAAAGGGGGAGGAGAAATGGGAGTGCCTGGAGCCTGCTCACTGGGCTTCTCCCCCTCTGCCCCACGTCCCCATTTTTTGGTGATTCCAAAAAACACAAGTTTTCAGCAGAAGAAGGTTTTAAAAAACCATTGCTCTCCAGAAAAGGAGAAGACAAGCCATCCACTGGGAAAAATATTTGCAGAAACATATTTAATAAAGAATCCTTATGCAAAACACAAAGAACTCTCAAAAGTCAACAATAAGGAAGTAAACAACTCAATTAAAAAATGGGCAAAAGACCTGAACAGATGCCCTACATATATGTCATTTAGAAACTGCCAATTAGAACAACAGTGAGATACCACAACACACCTATTAGAATGGCCAGAATCTAGAACACTGATTACGCCAAACGCTGGTGAGGTTATTGAGAAACAGGAACTCTCATTCATTGCTGGCAGAAATGAAATATTGTACAGCCGCTTCGGAAGACAGTTTGGTAGATTCTTACAAAGCTACACATACTCTTCCCATACGATGCAGCAATCATGCTCCTTGGTATTTATCCAAAGGAGTTGAAAATGTATGTCCATACTAAAGCCTGCGCATGAATGTTTATATCATCATTTTTTTTTAAAAAATATTTTATTGATTTTTTACAGAGAGGAAGAGAGAGGGATAGAGAGTTAGAAACATCGATGAGAGAAAAACATCAATCAGCTGCCTCCTGCACACCTCCTACTGGGGATGTGCCCGCAACCAAGGTACATGCCCTTGACTGGAATCGAACCTGGGACCTTTCAGTCCGCAGGCCGACACTCTATCCACTGAGCCAAACCAGTTAGGGCTATCATTATTTATAACTGCCAAAACTTGGAAGCAACCAACACGTCCTACAGTAGGTGAATGGATAAGCAAGTGGTATATCCAGACACTGGAATCTCATCCAGCACTAAAAAGAAATGAGCTATCAAACCATCCAAAGACATGGAGAAATCTTCAATGCATATTACTAAGTGAAAGAAGCCAATCTGGGGAAAAACAAAATGAAATACTGTCATGATTCCACCTGTATGACCTTCCGGAAGAGAAAACATGATGGAGACAGTAGAAACGATCGGTGGAGGAGGAAAGAATGTGTGCGCAGAACAGGGGACTTGGGGGTCAGTGAAACTACTCTGTCTGACACTATATGTCATTAAATATTTGTCCAAACTCATAGAATGTACAATGCCAAGAGTAACCCTAATGTAAACTAAGGACTTTGGATGACAAGAGATTTTTTAAATGTGGGTTCATTGATTGTAACAAATGTACCGGCCTTGGACACTGGGAGAGGCTGTGCAGGTGGGAGCGGGAGGAGACGCATGGGGATTCTCTGTACCTTTCACTCCATTTTTCTCTGAACCTAAAACTGCTCTTTAAAAATTAAATCTATCAATAGGTAAATAAAATTGGAATAAAAATTTTTAATTTAAAAAATATCCACCCCTGCTTATCCACGTCAATGAGTTGACTCATTGGGAACGAGAGGCTCAGAGAGGTTAAGGAACTGGGAGAGTGGATGCTGGAGCTGGGAGGGGTTTCAGACGGGGCAGCCTGGCTGGGCTAGCCTGAGGTCACCCCATGGCCAGTCAATAAGTGGCAGTGCTGGAACCAGAACCCAAACAGACCCACTCCTGGCCCAATGTTCAAAAGCTCCAGGAAAAATTTCCCAACTTCAAAGCTTGTGAGAAACTAGAAGTGCCTGCCAATGGACTCGCCTCCTGAGACATTTGAGAAAACTAATAATTTTCCTGGAATGATTTAGGAGCAATCCAGCTTTTCAAAACAGGGTGCAAGATGGTGTGCAGAGCGGGCGTGCTGGGATACACAGGCCTCTCTTAAGAGTTTCTTTAATGATGAACTTTCACCAAAATGTTAACATGATTACTCTTGTGTGGTGAGATTATGATTCCTTGGAACATTATTTGTCTTGGTGTTTTTTCTGTGTTTTCCAAGTTCTCTGACTTGGGCATGTATGCCTTCATAATTTGGTCAAGGAAAATGTTATTAAAAACACCAAGTCAAAGTCCCTTACATTCCTATCATTTCACAAGCTTGTCAATGCCTGCACTGTTGGGGGAAATGCAGTTAGTGAATGGGTATTTCAAGGAATAAGGAGCTACCCCTCTAAGTACAAAACATCAGCTCCAAAGACTGACACGATAGTGTCCCCGCAGGACCTGCAGGTTGGATGGGAAGGAAGCACAGTGTTATTTACTAGAAGGTGCTGAGGGCTAGGCTCTCTGTGAAGGTGAAGTTTGCTGTCTCACTCAAAGAGTAGCACTTGCGGTGCCAAGAGAAAGGGCAGAGGCCTCACCTGTCAGGGTGAAAATGAACTTTACACTCCGGGTGTCACTCATCACTGTTGTTGATGCCAATTTCAAAGAATAAACAAATGGCTCCTGCTCGTCCCCTCCTGAGGTCATGCTCAGCCCGTCCCGGAGCTGATGGCTGCTCCGAGCTGGACCATGAAGCCCATGTCTGTCTGCGGGGGGGGGGGGGGGGGGGTCTGGAGACTAGGCTGCACTTGGCCCTGGGGGCCTCCGTGGCACCAAACGGGCACTCTTTGAACCAGGAGCCCCTTGGTCACTGGACAAGAGCCAGGATGGAGCGGTGTCGGGGTCACAGGGTAAGCTGCTTCTTCCTAGCTCGTGATTGACTAGGAAAGGGGGTGTCCATCCACACAAAAGCCCCAGTACCCAGAGTAAAGGAAACCATCGGAGGAGCCAGGTGTCCTTCCCTAGGCGAGCTTTTAAAAGAAGGTGCACCTCCAGCCTATTCAACCTCTCGTCTTTCTTTTTGTAAATATCACTTTAAAAAAATCAGTGGCAAAGGTCCTAAAGGCAGAAGGTAAGACATAAAGTCACAAAATGCCAACCCTTTGAGCACCCTGACTGCTTGGAATCAGAGAAGTTCACCAACACAGTGTCTGTACAATTCTGAAAAAGTAAAATTAATATAATAAAATAAAATTCTCAGGTGATAATCTGCTTCAAAAAGGTGAGCTTGGGATGTTGATAATATGATGTTTATA
>NW_005371441.1:2719236-2721922 GCF_000412655.1 Myotis brandtii | reverse complement strand
TGGGGGTGGGAGAAGAAGCTCTCTGCTCTCCCAGACTTGCCAGCAGCACCTCCCTCCTCGGCCTTCCACTCGGCCTGATAAGGTTGCATGCATGTGAAAGTGTAACCGGGTAGAACTTTCTGGAGCAGTAAGCAATATGTAGCAAGAGCTTTAAAGATATTTCACCCTTTCACCCAGAAAATCTAGAAACATATCCAAAGTAATATCATAAGTGAACAACAGACCTAAAAGAATGCAAACCAAGCATTTCTAATAATAAATTTAAAAATTGCTTGTGTTTGACAATGTCAGATTTGTTATATACAAGATGTTATACCCTCAAGAATAATTCTGTAGCCAGTTAAAATCTTATTTTTAAAGAAGGTATGTGTGTTTCACCTTAATTTAAATGCATAAATATAAATATGAATACATGCACACACAGCATGGGAGGGAAAAGGAAGCAGTACCTAACATGAATCCAGTGTAGGTCTAAGCAGGCATTGTTGTAAGAGCTAGCTCGTTTAACAGGTAGGCATTGCTACATTCTCCATTTCATGGACCAAGAAATAGATCACAAAGGGTTTAAGCAACTCAGCCAAAGTCATACAACTCAAAAGTAGCAGAAAGAAGATTTGAACTTGGAACTAGAGGCCCTTGCCCTTAACTCTCACACTTGTATTGCAGTAAGATACATCAAAACGTCCACATGGCTGGTTAACTTTGGGTTGTTGCTCATTTCTTTAATAATATATTTTGTATTTGTAGATGACCTAAATTGCTGTTTGAAATCACAGCTTCATTTGTTAAAAGAATAACTTCCTTTTTGTATCTATGTTTATCTTCAGACCATGAAGTCCTTGAGGAGGGCGCTTGCCTTCCTAATCACTCCTAATATTATCACTATTGGCATGACCCCTGGGTGACCTGGATGGAGCAGCCCCTGGGCTCCCAGGGGAAGCCCATGTGCCTCACTTCACTAACCCACAACAGGAACTGCTACTGTCTCCCAGTCACAGATAAGGCCTTAAAGGCAACTTTGCATTCCCAGCACTTACCACAGTGCCTGGAGAGCAGCAAATCCTTACCAAATGGTAGTTAAGCTAACAAATAGTAGCTTAAAAGGCCATGAATGTCACTCAGTTCAGTGGAGTATTGCTGTCTTTCTCATCTGCCAGAAGAAAAAATCTAAGAGAGTAGATAGCAAGTAAAAACTCGAGAAAGCAAGGCTGAGGCAGCCTCAATCTACTGCAACATAAAAAGTCACGTGCGCCCTCTGGGGGAAAGTGCTGGAGCTGATGCAGTCTCAAGGACACCCTGGCATGGACAGGGACAGGAAGATGTTTGTTTGCCCATCTTTCTTTCAATCCAAGAGCAGTGAGACAGGGCCACCGGGCCGCAAGCGAGAGGCCAGGCCCGAAGGTAGGTCTTGCAACCAAGTTCAGGCGTGTTTGTTTTGGACTCAAAACCTCACAGGCCATTTTGATGTTCCCTTTAAATGTTTCAGGAAACCATACATACTTTTACTTGTCCAGTGAGTATCTTGTGGAGAAAGAAAAACCCATTAAAAAACAGTATTTTTGTTCACGTCTGAGCTCAAGAAATTGCTGGTATTCTGTTGTTGTTTTCCTCTGGTTTTCTTTGGTTCAAGTGTCAACACACTTTTAAATGACAGTTTAGGATGTCGGGCTCGAGGGCAGAGGAAGGGCACCTAAGGCCCGTCCAAATATAGGGCCTGAGCGGAGTTCTGGTCTTTTTATTGGAACAGGGAGATCTTGACACCAGCAACTTGGTAGAATATTAGACCGCTAAATATTTTCCCTTAAAAAAAAAGAACATACTGTAATGGAAATGTAATATTAGCTTATGTTTTTAAGTTGCCTTATTATGTCATAAAAAACCTATCCAGTTGACAGGACTATTTAGAATTATGATTTTCATTTGAGGAAACTGGTGGAAAGAGGTCCAGTGGCTTGATGAGACCCTGTTAGTTTGGTAATGAAGCCAGAACTTTCTCCCTGACCTGTTTTCTGACTCCAGCTAGTTCCCACTCACCCTTAAGACTCAGCTCATGCACCAGTCCCCATACAAGGACATATTGTCACGCCTGTGCACACGTTTATCAGCCCTTATCTCATGACATTGAAACAGTTCATTGCCTATGTCCCCTGCCCAACCCAGTGTGTGACAGAGCGAACGGATCTTATTCATCCGTGTGCCTCCAGCACCAAGCACAGTTCTGAGCATGAGCAGATGTTCCCGCACAGTTTGCGGAATGCTTCGTTTTATAATGTACTAGAGGACTATTTAATTTAGCTGAAATTTCATCACCTACACCAGTCGTGTCCAAACTAGGTTCCACAGACTCCTGAAAGTTAAAAAGATTCTCAAAGGTCTTTAAATTGTTTTTTAGATTATAAAATGTGCTTTTAATGATATCCTTAAAATATCATTAAGATCATGCCCTAACTGGTTTGGCTCAGTGGATAGAGCATCGGCCTGCAGACTGAAAGGTCCCAGGTTTGATTCCGGTCAAGAGCATGTACCTTGGTTGCGGTCACATCCCCAGTGGGGGGTGTGCAAGAGGCAGTTGATGGATGTTTCTCTTTCATTGATGTTTCTTTTTTTTATATATTTTATTGATTTTTTACAGAGAGGAAGGGAGAGGGACAGAGAGCCAGAAACATCGATGAGAGAGAAACATCGA
>NW_005371441.1:2659857-2718044 GCF_000412655.1 Myotis brandtii | reverse complement strand
CTTCCCCAGGCTACAGGCACTTGGTTGATTTACCAGTTTCTTAGAAACTCTGACAAGATACAGGAACCACTGTCCCCATCTGGGGCCCAAGACTACTCCATTTATAAGAAGGATGTCTTTGTTGTGAAAATGCAATTTCTCATCCCCCAAAGTGAGGAGTGACATCCCCCCATAGAATTTCCAGGCAGGGATGTATTATCTGCTAAGAAGGACATAGCAATTTTTTTCATAAAGTCAAAAGCCAGGGAGGGTTTTGTATGTCAAGAGCATGAATAAAGCATCTATTATGTGCCAGACACTACATGGCCTTTCTCTCAATAGTCACAATGATTCCATGAGTTGGCATCGTTATTTCCATTTTCCACCTGAGGCTCAGGAACACAGCTTATCAGAATACATCACTTTCCCGCCCCCCAACCGTAGGTGAGTGGCACAGCTGCCTGACTGATGACAGAGTCCATGCCACAACCAGTTTTCAGGAAATTAAAGGATCCCATGAGGTGTGCTCCAGGTTGCCCAGAAATTAGTAGCAGGGAAAGATTCCTACAGTTGAGTGACCGCCTACAGAACCCAGTCAGCCAGAGAGAAGACAATGAACCACTTAATAACCATGAAGTGCCATTTATCTCAAAATAATAGCAATAAGCAGGCTCCCTGGAGAGGAAGCTTGCATCATAAAGAACTCAAGAGATTAATGCAATGAAGTCTCCTTCACCGTGACAACAATGGGCACACCTGTCAATGTGCCTATTTGCAATGTCCAAGGCCTGCTCCTGCCAGAGACCTTTCACCACTGAGAATGAATGATCCTGACTGCTTACAGTCAATATGCTTTCAAAATGTTCTTGTATCTAAATATATGGAGCCCGAATCATTATCTTATTTCTAAACTTAAAAATATAAATGCTCTAAATAATATATACTAATAAAAGAGTAATATGCTAACTAGACCAGACATCTTCTGGATGTCCTTCCTGACAAAGCCATGGTGGCAGGGGCCAAGGCAGAGGCAGTTAGGGGCAATCAGGCCATCAGGAGAGGGCAGTTAGGGGCGATCAGGTTGGTAGGAGAGCAGTTAGGGGCATGAGGCCGGCAGGCAGAGGCAGTTAGGGGTGATCGGGCACGCAGGCAGGCAAGCAGTTAGGAGGCAGCAGTCCCGGATTGCGAGAGAGATCAGATTGGAGGGAGAGGGTGCAGGCCGGGCTGACAGACACCCCCACACACACACACCGTGCACAAATTTCATGCACCGGACCTCTAGTTGTCTAATAAATAAGAGTACAAGGAATTCAGCTTTGAAGAAAGGAAACATCCATCATGATAAAAGTTTGTTATAACTTTTCATGAAATAAATGCTTCCCTGACCAGAGTGGGGCCTCCAGTGCACACGTAAAGCAAACGATGTCATCCCCTCCAGCATCCTGTGTTTTGGCAAGCCACTGAGATGACAAGATATGCCATAGAAGCATAGGAACAGAACTAGATGAGACAACAGCTGGTGCTGTTTGTATGTTGACGTTGAATGTATATGCTCCTGTTCACCATTCCATATCCCCCTTTCCTCTCATGAACACCAGTGTATACATTTTAGAGATGTTACCATCATTCTTTCTGGGATTCTCTTTTCCTTTGACTTTTCACTCTATGACTTTTGGCTCTTACTCTTCTTTATTACTTCATCAACTGAAAGAGAAATGTCTGTAGATCATCTTGGGATGAACAGGTAATGAAGAGTACAACATTTCTATAGCATGAGACATTTCAGGAGCAACAGATGCACCTGCTGAAGGGAACATGGGGGTCCAGCAGGCACAGAGAAGACCTCCAGGTATCTGGGGATGATCTGTGAGTCAGGAGAGGAGAGTGCATCTGCTAGCTACCAGAGATGCTGAATCAGGAGGCCCACAGGTTCTCCAGGGAGCCAGTTGGATAAAGTTACCAGAGAATGAAGGGTATGAGAATCTTCGAATTACTGGGAAATATAAAGAATTCTGGTCAGAAAGGGGTTCAGAAAAGGGGTAGATGTAAGTATTCAATTCAATTTGAAGGCCAAACCATTGACTGGAGAGTATGGATTTATACTTATTAAGCTTTGACCTGTGACTTTTTCTGAGTCATGAAAAACACTCACTGAAAGAGTTTTGTTCTGAATGGGAGTAGATTCCCAGGGGTTTATGAGGATCATATATGGGGGGAGAAGAAGCAGCCAATTGAGTGCCTGGTGGTAGCAAAAGGCTCACCTCAGTTTTCCTTGAGTTCATCCAATATGAAGGTTCAAATAACAATCAATTATCATCCAGGAGGTAAGTCTTGTGATAAAATTTCTCTCCACATAATTAAATGCACAATAACAAAGTCTCAGAACAGTGGCAATCTGTATTGTTAGTATTACCCCGGAGTCCCCGCACAGTTGTTAAGCCCAGCAGGAAGCCTTTAAACTAAAAGCACTTAATTATATTGAAAATTTATTACTTCATCAACTGAAAGAGAAATGTCTGTAGATCATCTTGGGATGAACAGGTAATGAAGAGTACAACATTTCTATAGCATGAGACATTTCAGGAGCAACAGATGCACCTGCTGAAGGGAACATGGGGGTCCAGCAGGCACAGAGAAGACCTCCAGGTATCTGGGGATGATCTGTGAGTCAGGAGAGGAGAGTGCATCTGCTAGCTACCAGAGATGCTGAATCAGGAGGCCCACAGGTTCTCCAGGGAGCCAGTTGGATAAAGTTACCAGAGAATGAAGGGTATGAGAATCTTCGAATTACTGGGAAATATAAAGAATTCTGGTCAGAAAGGGGTTCAGAAAAGGGGTAGATGTAAGTATTCAATTCAATTTGAAGGCCAAACCATTGACTGGAGAGTATGGATTTATACTTATTAAGCTTTGACCTGTGACTTTTTCTGAGTCATGAAAAACACTCACTGAAAGAGTTTTGTTCTGAATGGGAGTGGATTCCCAGGGCTTTATGAGGATCATATATGGGGGGAGAAGAAGCCAATTGAGTGCCTGGTGGTAGCAAGAGGCTCACCTCAGTTTTCCTTGAGTTCATCCAATATGAAGGTTCAAATAACAATCAATTATCATCCAGGAGGTAAGTCTTGCGATAAAATTTCTCATGAGAATCTTCGAATTACTGGGAAATATAAAGAATTCTGGTCAGAAAGGGGTTCAGAAAAGGGGTAGATGTAAGTATTCAATTCAATTTGAAGGCCAAACCATTGACTGGAGAGTATGGATTTATACTTATTAAGCTTTGACCTGTGACTTTTTCTGAGTCATGAAAAACACTCACTGAAAGAGTTTTGTTCTGAATGGGAGTAGATTCCCAGGGGTTTATGAGGATCATATATGGGGGGAGAAGAAGCAGCCAATTGAGTGCCTGGTGGTAGCAAAAGGCTCACCTCAGTTTTCCTTGAGTTCATCCAATATGAAGGTTCAAATAACAATCAATTATCATCCAGGAGGTAAGTCTTGTGATAAAATTTCTCTCCACATAATTAAATGCACAATAACAAAGTCTCAGAACAGTGGCAATCTGTATTGTTAGTATTACCCCGGAGTCCCCGCACAGTTGTTAAGCCCAGCAGGAAGCCTTTAAACTAAAAGCACTTAATTATATTGAAAAAAGGCATGAACTGACTCCATTTAAGCCAGAGATTCTCAAGAGTGATGCCGATAGCTGTCCTTGATTGAGGGTCTGCTGTGTTCCATGAACTACATTAGACAGTCTAGACGTAATTTCCATTAGCTCACAATAACCCAGGGAGCTGGGCATTGCTTTACCAGTAACTAGTTTGATGTTGCCTAGATCTACAGTACGCTGAAAAGGATAGGTTTTACAACGGTAGATACAGCCTGGGAACGTGGGGACTTGCCAGGTGCTCCTGGTCATGTCTAGCACATGAGCATCCATTAAGTGAATGAATGGTGGGATACTTGTTGACCGTTCACAGGCTAAAAGCTGGGAGGAATACAGAAAAAGAGATTTGTGGCTTATAGGGAAATTAGGACATCTGTGTATAAAGAACCAATCCAGGTGGAAGTAAAAAAACAAAACAAAACAAAAATTGTCATACATTTTCATATATTTGACATAAAGTTTGTAGTAGGAATTCAGTAAATGATGAATTATTAAATAAATGAATGAAATCAGACAACCAACTGACCAAATGCTAGATTGTGTGGTCCTGACTGTGAGAACAACAATAGTCTAGAGAAGAAAAGCTCATTCTGAACGTGGGTAGTAGATTTCCCGAATGAGATGAGATCTGAGAATGATCAGAAATATCCTATACAATAAAAGCCTAATATGCTAAGTGTCTGACCCTTTGTTTGACTATTCAACCAGTTGCTATGACATGCACTGACCACCAGGGGGAAGACCAGTAGGTTAACTTGCTGCTGGGGTCCAGCTGATCAGGACTGAGCGAGACAGGCTGGACATACCCTGGAGCCCTCCCACGGTCTCTCCCTGGCCCCAATGGTGCACCAGTGGGATCCCTCTGCCTGGCCTGCGGGGATCAGGCTGAAACCGGCTCTCTGACATCCCCCGAGGGGTTCTGGATTGTGAGAGGGCACAGTCCAGGCTGAGGGACCCCACCGGTGCACAAATCTGTGCACCGGGCCTCTAGTTGGAATTATAAAGAGGAACTGAAGTCACATTGTGTAGAAGGAATACCGTGAGCAAGTGCAGAACTTTTGCCCCACCCCCTCTATAGCTCCAGCTCCCCACCCTCCCTCTCAGCCTTCTGTGTTGTACTCATCTGCTCTGTTCTCATTTGCCCTCCTCTTGAGCTCTGTCCAGCTGGTTCTTAGAGTGCCTTGAAGCTGGCACTGACTTTGCTACAGCATCTTTGAATCAACAAGGAATGCCTCTGCCCTTTGGTGGGGAGTAGAAAACAAACAGATTTTGTCCTATGGAAGATTCTAGGCCAGCCGTGGGCAAACTACTGCCCGCGGGCCGGATCCGGCCCGTTTGAAATGAATAAAACTAAAAAAAAAAAAAAGACCGTACCCTTTTATGTAATGATGTTTACTTTGAATTTATATTAGTTCACACAAACACTCCATCCATGCTTTTGTTCCGGCCCTCCGGTCCAGTTTAAGAACCCATTGTGGCCCTCGAGTCAAAAAGTTTGCCCACCCCTGCTCTAGGCCTTCTGAAGCAAAGTAATAACTATGCTAAATGAGGCAGAAATCATGATGATCCTGCTCCCTAACAGCTGCAAAAAGGGCTTCTCGTGGAGATTTTGGCATTTGGGAGACCCTCTCAAGACTTCCAGAAAAACATTCCTAGCAGGTCTTCACAACCACCTTTCAACTCCCTAGTGCTTCTGCCCCAAAGTCAAGGCCAACATAACACAAACTCCTCAGACTTGGGTGACAGGATGTCCACACAAAGCCCAAGGTTCCTTCATTCACTGAGGTCTGGTTTCCCAGGGATCACAAAAACCTTCTAGCCTAGGTTTCCTGAACCGTTTCCAGCTCGGCTTCTGTCAGACAGTCTTGGAGTTGGAGCCACTCTATACTGTCTCTTGAGAGGAGATGATGGTAACCTCCATCTGACCGATTGCTTTTTTCACTCTGAAAAAGGATCTAGCACCATATATGATTCTGTTTCCAAGTCCTGTCCTCTTTATTCTATTTCTCAGGAACAATATGCGACACTAGGAGCTATGCCCAGCAGCAGCTCTGCTTTTCGGAAACAGCTCGCTTTGCGAGTGGAAAAAGTGATCTCGCTATTTCCAGGTTGAGCGACAGCCTCTGTTTTGTTACTGCTCTCGAACCAGCTGTCACCCTGCTATCTCACAAAAAAGACAGCTGTTCAACTCTGTCAGTATGCAATGCCTTGCATTCCAAAATGGCGTGCCAACCCTTCAAGTGCAGGGGAAGCTCACAGCAGATCCTGAGAAAGAAGGAGAATCCAGTAGGACGTTGAACTCCTGTGTGTGTGTGTGGGGGGGGGGGGGGGGGGAGTGTAAGGTGGAGGTCCAAATTCTGCAATTCTGCAGTGGGAAATCCTGGCTTGAGATTCTGGTGCTAGTCTTTTTTTCTTAAATATGTTTTTATTGATTTTAGAGAGAGAGGAAGGGAAAGGGAGAAGAGATAGAAGCATCGGTGAGAAAGGAACATCGATCCACTGGCTCCTGCACATCCCCTACTGGGAATCAAGCCCGCAACCTGAGCACGTGCCCTGACTTTGAATTGAACTTGTGACCTCCTGCACAGGTCGATGCTCAACCACTGAGCCACACCAGCCAGGCTCTGGTGCTAGTCTTAATAAAAGACTTTCTTACGAGGGCTGAAAGATATCTTTTTCCCCTCTGGGACTTAAAAAACATGGGTCTACAAATCCAAAATTTTGATGGCAAAAGTCTTGCCTTTTTAAACATAATATTAAATGTAAAAAAACACACACCCAATCATAGGAACAGAACGATAATGTAGGAAAAAGCTATATGGATCGAAGGAAACACTTTTGGTTACCAAGGCCACAGCATCTACTGCGTTGATTATACAGCTCACCAGTTTCACTTCCTGTCTCGGGTATTATTTCCTGGTAACAGTGGGGGAAATGTCCCAGCACTGACAGGCCAGCTTTCCCTGAAGTTAGCAGATTGCCTGCATGTGCCAGCCCTCCACCGAAGAAGGAGCAGGTTCAGGACCTGGCACCGGGCAGCCGAGTGGCACTGCTCCCAGAACACTCATCCACTAAACAGCCATTGAGGGGTCTGGACCCTGCAATGTCCAGGACAAATGACTAAAATGAAAAGCACAATGCATGTGAGTGGAACCAGAAACTTGAATGGAGTCCTAATCACTGCCTTAGTATAGATCACATTATTTTTTTATGTAACTTCATTCTGTAATCCTGTCATTGTCTAGTGTAATAGTATAGATTTCCATTTATCTGTTGATAAGTGAGAATGATTACTATGATGACCGTTAAGTGATTTGGTTACTAGCATTGGTGGGGAAGAGAAGTGGAAAATTGTTAGGAGGGTGGGGGGTGGGAAGGGACCGCCAATCACCAGGAAGAGACAAAACATCTGAAAAGAGAAAGATGTGCTGATTCTCTACCCGTGATCAATACAGACTGTTTGTTCAGTTACTGGGAAATTTGAGATAGGACCTACTGGTGTAAGGAAGGAGATCTAAATCAGGCCAGGGCTTTAAAATACCTATGATTTCTATGTAAGAATGAGGCCTGAGGCATGAAGGAGGGCCACGGATTAGGGGTAAAGGTCTAGATTAAGGGCATCTACACTGCAGCTGACACCCAATTGTTGAGTTTCAGGTCCCACAGACTGGAGATCTAGTGCTTAGGGCCAAATACTGAGGGGGTGGGAGGAGTCAGGGTGTTAGTTCAGGCTGAGCCATGATTTCCATCTGGTGACCTGAAATGACTTTTTATAATACAGCCAACCTCACTACAAAAAAAAAAAAAAAAAAAAAAAAAAAAAGATGTGTTCTCAGCTGAGCTCTCTCCAATGAATAAATAGGAGGGGACAGTTGAATTAGATACCAAAGACCAATGAAAAAACTCCCTTTCAGCTGGTCCAATTTACTGCATTCCATCTGCCTCGGTCTTAGGACCAGGATTTCCTATCTCTGAGCCAGTTATATTTTTCAGCTAATCGGTTTTGACCAAAAATATAGTCTGTCTCAAATAAGCTTCTTTCCTTACGATCTGGAACTTGGAATTGGTCACCATTTTTTAAACAGTGTAACTTTAACTACTGGTCAATAGCCAGATGTCTATACATGAATCACTTGAATAAAAACACCCCCAATATCTACCAAAAGATACAACTATTTCAACAAAAAGGCCATTTAATTCCATGCCTTTTTCATTCAATTCAATTTGTTTTTATTCATCATATTGAAACAGTGAGGTTCCACCTCAGTAAGTAGTCAACAATGCCAATAGATTGTTTTAAATGTCTGTCAGTGGTTCCCTTCAATTTATGATTATGCCTTTGTAGCAGGTAGCTTGCATCTGGTTGAAAATACATATTTCTTTCAGTAACTGAGAATTAAATTCTCACATGTTATCAACTCACCAGAATTGAGCAAAATGATGGATTTGAGGCACACAAACTCCTCTCCCTGGAGATTCATCATACGAAACCGAGATGATGTAGCCAGCAACATGTCAAAGATCTCCACCATGCCCTCTACACATTTTCCCTGGTTCCTATGAAAATGCAGGGAAAAAAAGTATTAAAGAACATAGAAGTTCCAGAAGGTATGATAAGGTTCACATTCATAAAAATCTGCTGGCTCCAAATCTGTATCAAAAAACTGTAGCCATTCTGTTTATGGAGCATGAACGTTCATTTGAATTCTAGGAAGCAAGGCAAAAAGATTTCCCACGAATAAACCATTTTCATTTCAAATATTCATTCCCCAAATATGTATGTTAATTATAGCATTCTTCAACCTATAGGTAATAAAAAATTATTAAGATTGAGGTAAATGATTTTTCTAATATTTTTTATCTGTTCCTATATTCTAGATATTGTGGTAGTTATGGGAATAAAAACAGGGCCTCCACCCCGGCCGGTGTGGCTCAGTGGTTGAGCATCGACCTATGAACCAGGATGTCACGGTTCGATTCCGGTCAAGGCACATGCCCAGGTTGTGGGCTCGATCCCCAGTGGGGGGGCATGTAGGAGGCAGCCGATCAATGACTCTCTCTCATCATTGATGTTTCTATCTCCCTCTCCCTTCTTCTGTGAAATCAATAATTAAAAACAACAAACAAACAAACAAAAAAACAGGGCCTCCAGTTTCAATATGTTCATGGCCTTGAAATAACATAATCAAGTATAACAGAGTTATATAGAGTGCTTTTGAAGTAGAGAAGAAACTGAAAATTATGGGCTCTAGCTGAACTGGAACTATTGATGTTGTTGAGGATGACAGGTGAGAATTTGCTTAGTAGGTGGCATTTGAGGTAATACTTTAAGAGAATGTAGAATTTCACTGAAAACATCACTGGAAGAAGGCCCTAAATGTGGAAAGGAGGAACAAATGAAAGAATATTGAGCAGTGTGCTAGAAAGAGATAGATTAATGTGAGAAAGAAGGAAATGGTCAGGTGAAGAAGAAGGTCCTACATCATTATAGGAAGTTTAGGCTTTTCCCTATGCAACAGAGCCTTGGCATCAAGAATTTAACATTGATAACATAACATGTAATTCATCACATGTAATATTTTAAAAATAAATTACTATCTTAGTGTCACTTGTATATAATTGTTGCAGAAATTAAATTAAATGATATATGGAAAGGAACTCATTCATCTTTTTGTTCACAGGCTCAATTTGGGGCATGTTGTAATCAAGAAGGACAGGAAGAAGTTAAAATAGTCTATTCATATGCAAAGATATATTTGTGAAATATATACAAATTTAAAACATAAACACTAAACACATTGCCCAGTATCTTTTTTGTTTTGTTTTCAATTAAAATATCTTGAAGTTCTTCCTCAACTGTTTTTAAAAACTACATAGTTTTTCACCAGGAAAAAAAAAAAGCTGTGATTTCTTTAACCACTTTTTTATTGGCAGACATTTAGTTTGATTTCTATTATTTTGCCATTACAAACAGCTCCTGCAATGATTACCCTTATGCTTACATCTTTGGGCACATCTATAGATAGCTATAGAATAAATTCCTAGAAGTAGAATCACTATATCAGAGGAGTATTTTTAAAACTTTGATAAGTAGTTCAAAAATTGCTTCCAAAGAGCTTGTACCAACAGGCTGTTGGTAGGAGAATATATTGGTATAAGCTCTTTCTCTGAGAGGTCTCCTTTTTCTCTTGGATATTAGTCATGTTCACATTGATTCTTAAGAGCTCTTTATATATTGTAATAGTTATCACTTTGTTCTATGTGCTCTCAATGGTTTTTCTAATGGTTTGTCCTGTTTTCTTTTGACTTGGTTTCTGGTATTTTCTTCTGCAAACATTTAATCTAATTAGACCAGATGTCCAAAGGCCTACTCTTGCACGAATTTCGTGCATCAGGCCTCTAGTCATTACATAAACATATTTATCAAACTGTTCATTTATGGCTTTAAAATAACATGTCTTGCTTGAAAAGGTCATTCTCCCTTCCAGTAACATAAATAAAATATTTCTGTCTTATGTTTCTTTCTAGTATAGTTCTAGTATATATTTTTATGTTTAAATCTTTGTTCTTCTGGATTTTATTTTTTATAAACACTTTATTAAGATATCATGACTTATCAAAGAATCCATTTAAAGTGTACCATACAATAGATTTTAGTAAATTTCTATAGTCGTGAAACTATCATTTGATACTTACTTTGATGTAAGATGTGAGACAGGGATTCAACTTACTATTTTTCCCAGGCAGCTAGTTAGTTTTCTTAACACCTTTATGGAATAAACCATCTTTAACGCGCTGACTTGACATATGCTAGTACTTTTGATAAAATTTATTTACTTCTTACAGCTGCCCCCTAAGGTTGGTATTATTATTTCCACTTTCCAAATAAGGGAATTAGGTCTCAAAACTGTTAAGTCAAACCACACCACCTACACCAGAAGAAAGAATTCCAATAAGATTTTCTCTGTCTCCTTGTCTTGCTTCACTTTAAGTCATTCAAAAAGACAGATTGAGGGCCCATTACACCAGGCTTTGAGCTAGGCATTAGGCATAGGCCTCGTTAATATGAAGACCCAGAACAGAGACAAAATAGACAAGGAGAAAGACAGGTGTAGCACAACGGGATGCATTCCCCAAAAAAGGCCTAGAAAGTCTCTTCCAAATAATGTCAATCTCCCCAAGTTTAACCCACATCAATATTGAAGCAACTGTTTGAATATTCTTAGATAAAGATAAATGGGATTTTATATAAAGTGCTTAGAATGGTATGTGGCACACAGCAGGGTCTATATTTAACTATTAGTTATGGACTGATAAATCGATCCATAGATATCAAGGGAGAGGTTGGCCTTTTTACCTGAAGCACCCAGAAAACAATTGCTGTGGTAGATTTTGCTTTGACGGTGGAAATCCAGGTGTATGAAAGTTCTACATACCAGTAGGCGGAGGAAAACATTCAATGCTACCTTCCACAAGAGGAGGTGATAAGGTGGTCACACCCAGAGGTGAGTTGGCCTTAATCAGACAGAGAATACTAGAAGTGAGTTTTTCTTGTCCTGTAGTTGATTTTTTTTTTTAAGAAGCACATTTTCTTTCTAGTGAAAAAATAAACAAGGAGAGGGAAAAGGGTTTGGAGGATAAAGCTTTAAAAATAACAACTAATAGCCAAAATAGAGAAACGTTCCTTTCTCAGTGTAACGTCTGTTTACTTCACAGACTGCACAACGGCAGGGGAGCAGCTCTCAGTGTGGGAGGGAGCTGCGCTCACCTGCTGTGAGCAAAAGTTCAGCTCAGAAACTGAGAGTGGAGTCTTAACTGTTCTCTGTTCTTCTGGTCCCTTTTCAATAGTCTCCCACATTTTCTCCTGAGAAGCTTGTTCTTAACCCTTTCAGCAAGAGAGCATTCTTCTCAGCTTCTTCCCACTGCATAGCCTGTGATTTCTCCCCATCATACCTGTCCACAACACAATGCTTGCTCTTCAGCACAAACTGGGAGCCATAGACTGGGTATGGCGCATCCCTAAAGGTTCTGTGTGTGTGGTGGTGGTCCTTTAGAGGGCGCAGAGGGCACACACCTTAAGTATAAATCATTGAGACATTTACAGTGGTTCTCAACCTTCTGGCCCTTTAAATACAGTTCCTCATGTTGTGACCCAACCATAACATTATTTTCGTTGCTACTTCATAACTGTAATGTTGCTACTGTTATGCATCGTAATGTAAATATCTGATATGCAGGATGGTCTTAGGCGACCCCTGTGAAAGGGTCGTTCGACCGCCAAAGGGGTCATGACCCACAGGTTGAGAACCGCTGTGCTAGGAGGACCTGGGGCTTGCTTCCATGCAGAGCGAAGTGCTTCATGTTTGCTGCTGGGAGTCTCAACTTTGAGGGCGCCTGGGAGAATATTTATTCCGCTGAAGTCCCTAGTTTCTAAGGGTTCTCTAAAAGTCTACAAGAACTTTATGTTGTCTCCATAAGACTAAATCCACTATTCTTTCCATGGGAAAAACTCCCTTGGTCTAAACACTTTTGGTATAATAAATAAGTGCTATGTTCTTTGTTGACCCTGATGATCTTTTTAGTAAATCACTACATGTTGCCCACATGGAAATGACTGACTGATGATGTGGTATCTGTAGGTCCCTCATTAGCAGTGTCACAGGTGAAAGGGCTTGCCATGTGAGCCAGTGAACAGGTGACCAGGAACCCTAAGATCAGGAACAAATCCATGTGGGCCTTGCTGGGCGTTCAGACACTTGATACCTGCCCAACACAGAGGAACCCTTTACCATCTGTCCACTGAGGTCATTACACCTTGGGGTCAGGGCTTCCTTGTTGAAATGCTGCCAAAATATTCTATCCTAACCTCAGGGAGCCATTCAGACCAGAGAATTAACTCAATTTCAGATGGAACAGATGAATCAACAGCATCAGACATGGGTTGACTACTGAGAATCTGGTGGTAACATGACTAAGTAATGTAAAAATTGGTCTAAATCCACGAGGTGCTCCTGAGGCTGAGAAATACATGGGGTATGGAAGAACAAGATTTATTTTTGAAGAAAGAACAGCTTTAGTCATATATCAGGAGTAGTTTAGCAAGCGGCCCAGCCTTGGACTCCAACTGTGAGACGTGACAGCCTGCAAGGATGAAGCCCTCCACCAATTACATCAGGTGTTCAGAGCATCTTAGAATCCCCTAGTGGGGAAACCTTGTTCTGCTCTTTGTCCTCTTCAAATACAGTCTATTTGCACTTAAGCAATGGGGGTGGGGGGTGGGTTTTTTGGAGGAGTGTGTAGGGGGGAGGAGGGTTTGCAAGAGCATTTGTTTATGCAATATCCTCAAAGTTTCTTCTCTATAGAAATGAAAGCCTGTTTATCAGAAGCCCTTAGGTACTTATTCCTCCACCTGGGAAATAAAGAGCTCTAATGAGGGTGTGCAGATCAAACCTGCCCTTATATATCTTCAAAAATAATCTTACAAAATGGAAAGCTACCCCTTAGTCTCTCTTTATGGACAGGAACAAACAAACAGAAAGCCCAGGAGATCAACATTTAACTTAGCTGTCCTGAGAAAAGTACAGTATGGTTAGAAAAAAAAGTTTGCAAATTAGGATGCTGTTTAAAATCAATAGTGGCAGGTTTAGTTGTATTTAAAAAACTTCCGTATTTTGGCTGCTACAAAATCTCTCAGCACACACTCTGCGATGCTGTGGATCCATAAATATTTGTATAATCAAGAGGTTTGCAAATGCGACTCTTTGACGTGTGAAACTAAATGGCAAATTTCTGTTCTACACATCATCACCATTTACAATGGCAATACCAGTAAATCTTGAAAAATGCAAAATTTCAATGGTTGCATCTCAAAGCTGATTACTTGAGATAAAAGCAGTTCAGAGTTTGGCATCCAACTACCTGGGTTCAAATCTTGATGCATACATTTACCAGTTATGTGACCTTGAACCAATTACTTAACTCTGTGCCTGAATGAGCATAAGAATGACCTGGAAAATGGAATAAAATAAAAACCAATAAGATAAATTTTAAGAATATGATCAGAAGATCATCTTCTTAGAGTTATTCTGACAAAAGGGAGACAAAAACCATATTGTAGGATTCATTTTGAAGGATTGGATTTCAAGTGGAAATAACTTTTAGTCCATTACCTTGAGAAGAGCTGCTATGAAATGAAAGCCAGTACTATCTTCACTGAGAGGCTGAGGAATAAATGCCTGGAGCAATTTAGAGCATTTTAGAAATGTAAAATTTTCAGAAGACACATCCCGAGTCAAGCAGACCTTGCTGAAGAAGTTGGGAAGTGTGACTGCAGGGAGAAAGTTTTCAGTTCTCTGCTTTTCTCAGCTTCAATCCATGTGTAGCTTTATTATTGTTGTTGTTGTCATTTGATACATAAGGGACTCAACCAAGAAAAGCCAGTCAACATCAGTGGCCAGTAAATAGAATTCCAATGCAAGGAGAAAAAAGCTAAAACGAATTCTTTCATATAGGATTGAAATCAGAGAAAAGAGAGAACACTTCCGTCAGGCAGTATCCTCAGGGTATTTTCAGCTCAAGGAAAACGAAATTCTCCTTCAGAGACTTGCCTTGCTAAAGCACTAACTCGCTGACCACTAAAGTGTGGAAGTGGCTGCCAGAGGTTATAAGGCCATCACACATACTAAAGTCCATACTCAACCCCTTCCAGAATGAAGGCCCTACCGATGCCCCCAAATCATGTCCCAACGCAAAGCCATGAGGACTCTCATTCCCTCTTCGTCTCTCTCTACTGCCATCTCCAGCAGTGGACTTCAGCTTTGCAAAAGTCATTGTAAGCCTACTTCCAATCCTAGCGACAGAGTATAGATAATTGATACACCTATTACTCACCCAGAGGATTTAGACCCTCTTGGTTCATGCTGGTGCAAAAAGAATTACACAGGAAATGTTAGATTGACCTGCATGAAAGATGTGTCTGGATATTAGTGCCAAACACTTAGTCATCTACTGTTCAATAACCTTTATTAAGCTACCTGCCATATAGGAGTTAAGACTCTAAGGAACTCTTTTGCTATGTACTTTTCTCACATCAGATGGCTGCTAATCAGAACAGTTTTAAGCCAAGAGATATTTTACAATAAATAGAAACAAGCCTTAACATGCACCCCTTTTCATATACTTTTCGGTGCTAAAGTGGTAAAAAGATAAAGAAAAAGGAGGTTAGAATTGGTTATTACAGACACTTCTGTCAGAATCTGTAAAACACACTTCTGGGTTTGAATGGCTTTGCCAAAGGAGATGGAATTCTGCACTTCTATAGATAATGTTCCACTTGAGGTTGCTTGTACAGTGTATATAGTTTAAGAGTTAAAGTAAGTCACTAGAGGAAAATCATCTAATGGTTGTGTCTACTCAAATATCCAACTAAAAGGAGATTTGATTGATCTTTTAAGATACATCAAATATGTAAGACATAAGGAAGAATGTCTCCATTACTTGCTTTTCACTTGGATGCTTTGGAATTATACACACAAAGCAATTAAGTAGTTTTTCTCCATTCTACTTAGATGACCTGATTTCGTTAACTGGAATGAAGACGAATAAACAAAGTGAGTGCTGTGTTTGTATGTGAGAGCTGGGTTCCTACTTTTAATAAATAATCACTGTTTCCCTGTAAAAGACATGATCAACACTTCATTTATTTAACTCAAGTTTCATTGTACACTATTTTTTGAGTCAATTATATATGCCAGACTCAGTACTAGACACACTAGAAACTCAAAGATCAATTTTATTTGTTCATTCCAATATTCATTCAGTAAATATTTACCGAGTCAGAATCTACTGTGCTCCAAGCACAGAGTTAAGTATTTGGAGTACAACAATGAGCAAAACATTGACTCCTGTGATATACAGTTTAGACAGACATTAAATACACATTATCACACACAAAAACACACACCAATAAAATGAAGTAAAACTATTCATTACAACAAATGTCAAGAAGGAAGAGTACAGGTCTTAGAGTAAAGTACATCAAGGGGACTCTTTTAGATATGGGGGAAGATGGGTATCAGAGAAGACCAATTTGGAGAGGTGGCATTTAATCTGAAATCTAAAGAAGTAGGAATTAGCAGGGACTGGAAAGAGCTTACCAAGCATAAAGACTAATGTAGGTTTTGGAAGCAAGAAACTGCTTGATGAGTCTGAGAAAGTAAAAGAAGGTCAACATCCTGGAACCCTGGCCTTGCTGACCAAGGCACAAGGGGCCTGAGGAGGTAGCAGTGGAAACAAGACCCCAAGGCTGTGATCTGGAAGGTGGACTTCATCCCCAATCCAAGAGAAGCCACTACAGCTTGAAGAGAATTCCTAGGAAAATTTAAGGGACGAGTGATCAAGATTTGTGTTTTCCAAAGATCAGACTCACAGGGGGAGTATTGCCTCAAGTCTCTATAGCAGGAAAAAAAAAATAATTCACATTTCTTAACTTGGCCATTCCAACTGCAGAAGTTCTTATGCACACAAAGTCCAGAACAAAATGCACCACAAAATTTGGTTTTATGGTACAAAAACAAAATGAACCATAATTAATCAAGGCCATTGAGATGCCCCCCCCCCCCCCCCCCGCCAAGAAAAACACCCCATAATGCCTTTATTTCCCTCTTCCTTTTACATAAAACCTTAATTCATTCCTATCCTTTGAGAGGACTGACGTATATTCATACAGCGTGTTGGAAGTCTAATAACTAAGCTAAAGACCTAGGATTCTTGCAGGGATTCTAGAGCTACTCATTCAATCGGGACTCATCAGCCTTTTATTAGATCCCAAGCACTTTGCAAGTTAGTCAAGGTCCTACTCTCCTGGTGATAAAGCCAGATAACAGACAAGTAACATGGGAACAAGATCGTTTCGGGCTGTGATAAGTGCTTTTAGGAAATAAAAGAGTGAGCAGCAGGCAAGTTGGTAGAAGGGCAACTTCAGCTAGCTTGTTCTTGAGAAGGTGACACTTGAACTGAGACCTGAGTGACAATATATTTTGAGGTCATCTGGACTCCATTTTTAGAAGAGACATTTTTAAGTGTGTGTGTGTGTGTGTGTGTGTGTGTGTGTGTGTTTCTAACTAAGATAAGAAATTGAATGAGGTAGTTATTTTAATGGTTAGTGTAAGGCTAGCAAAGAGTGTTCCTGCTTTGAAATCCAGTGAGGGAAACCAACAAACTCATAGCATTGAGCCCAGAAATCCAAGACACTTGAGTTGAAAATTAGAAGTGACCTGAACTGCCTTCCTCTTAGAATCTCCAGGCTTTTCATGCTGAAGTTGGAACACAGCCATTATGAGAATGACACTTCTCCCTGGAAGCCAGTTCACAAACAAGGCTTGAGAATAGAGCCAACAGAAGATGGCAGGTCTTGTGTGAAACAATGCTGCTTTATTGAGTACATCTTTCGGAAATGTGTACCACTCTTCTAGAGCTCTGTATCCTTCACTCTGTTTGGTCTTTTCTTTGATTATGGACAGTCTATGCCTTGAGTCCACCATACAATGTTTGCTAAGTTCATTGCATGCTTCTCAATCTAAGTTTTCATCAAATAAAACTATGGATACAAAGCAAACATATTTATTTGCAGATGGGCGAATGATACTGAAAGCTGCTTCCAAGAGGTGGGGGGGCGGGGAGTGGATGTGTATCTGGTTAATTATTGGCAGTTGTTTTCCCTTAGCGCTTGTATTTAGGTCAGCGGTTCTCAACCTGTGGGTCGCGACCCCTTTGGCGGTCGAACGACCCTTTCACAGGGGTCGCCTAAGACCATCCTGCATATCAGATATTTACATTACGATTCATAACAGTAGCAACATTACAGTTATGAAGTAGCAACGAAAATAATTTTATGGTTGGTTCACAACATGAGGAACTGTTTTTAAAGGGCCAGAAGGTTGAGAATCACTGATTAGGTGCTGATCTGGAAGTGTAATTTTAAATGTTTCTTTTGATTATGCTAATATCGGAAAAGCGCAGTAATCTCACATTGTGTAGCAATAGGTAGTAAAGGACAGTGCACCAGAAAGAGAGGACGTGTCTTCTTGGCCCCATTCTGTCAGCAGACAGCTGTGCAACCTTGGGCAAATCACTTAACCTTTCTGGAATTCCATTTTCACATCTATAAACAAGGAGGCTGGGCCAAACCAATGGTACTTTTTGAAGTGGTGTTCTTATTAAGTAAAGTGACATGTGAACAAAGTGCATCTGCTTCGGAAGGACTGTGAGGGTGTCGCAAAGACCCACACATCTTCCTTCCTTCAAGACAACGGCTTAGTCACCTTCTTAGAAGGATCCACAGAAGACATTTTCAAAGTCACTGCCCTAAGTCTTAAATGCTATTTCAGCTCTAAAATAATGACTCCATGACTTTTAAGTACAAAAAGGCTACGTATCCAAAATAATACTTCACACACTCAACATTTTGTAGACTTACTAACATCTACAAGAAGGTAAATAAAAGGATAATTCATTACCTTGAATTACTAAGCTCCACTTTTGGTGAACAAACTCGTTAAAATACTGTTACTCTTTCATTAACACCAACAAAATCTCATAGCAACTTACCCACCACCAGCTCCAACAATATAATAAAATAACAATGAGAGCTAACGTTTATTCGGTTCTCACTGTGTGCTTGTAAGTATGGTCTAAGCACTTGACATCTAAACTTCCAAGTTTGTTCAATGGTCAAGTACACTGTGCCAGTCCTGGGACCAGATTCATACACTGAATGAATATCCCACTGCACTTCCTTCTGTCTTCTTCCTGTGCTCTGGGAGTACACCATTCATCTGTCACAGTAGTTATCCCTCCTACTTCTCCGTCCACCATTCCCCACTGCCGCTTCTAAGATTAGGTCTACACTAAGTATGTCCCCATAAACAGCGTTTACAACCCCTACCCATAAGCACTTACACACAAGCATGTGTCACTTATCTACTTTTATTGACATAGTAAGCCTTTACGTTCATGTAACTGTCCTCCCCGTACCCCTCCAATATATTACATGCTCTCAGAAGACAGGGCTGTCTGTATCTGATTTTTCCCTATGTTCCTACTGCCTAGGAAAATGTTGATAATAATCACTTATTAAGGGTGGAATTATTAAGCATTGAAATTGGAGTGCAGAGTCTCAATCCTGCCACTTACTACCTTTGTGATTGTAAGCAAGTCTTTTAAGGTTTAACAGCAATAAACTTTATTTTATCAGAGGAAATATGAGCATTACAATATTTTTAATATCCTCAAAAAACTGTTCCAAGGATAAATGTGAGAATGTGCAGGGTAGTGCATAATAAACCACGTATGACACATATTGTCAAATTCTCATCATCCCTTAAGACTCGCCTTTATACTATAGAAGTGTTGACTCTAGGGCTTTTTAAAAGCAAGTCCATCTAAGAGAGGGAAAAGCAATAATAGCTTATAAATGCTTATTAGAAACTGAAATAAAAATTAAGAAAAATTCACTGAGGGCCACATGAATGTGTTCTACTCCAACCAGAATCATGCATACTGTCATTTTCAGGAAAGAAATAAGAGATTACCCTTTATGGATTTATGGATAAATGTGTCTTTCTCATCACCCTTACCATAAAGGGCAATGTTTTGATTTTGGTTTTCTTATTTTCATGAGATCTCTCCTCCTCCTCCTCCTCCTCCTCCCTCCCTCCCTCTCTCTCCCCTAAATATTTCCAAGGCTTCAGGCCACAGTAAGTACCTGTAGAAATTATATGTTTAGTCTAACACTACACTGAGCAAATGCCATTGCTCCAATTTACCAGAAACATCTTTAAGAAACTAAAGCAGGGATCGAAGTATAATCCTACCATTTCATCAGTGATTGGCACTACAACATATTCTTCTGGAAACAACTAATAAACAAAATTTGAACCCATTTCTTGGCTTTTAGAAAAATGTTTTTATCCTTTCTTTCTGCGCCCAGCATATGCCCAAGGACTTGATGCTGCACTCTGACCCCCAGGCCTCAATGATGGTTCAGACTGATTGTGAACCAAGGTAAACAGGGTTCTTCCCAACGACCTGGAGAGCTCCAGTCTGCAGAAAGCTAATGAAGCTCTTGAAGCAGCATGTTCCTCTTCCACCCACACTTTATTGAAATGCTTTTGAGTCTTATTGTGTTGTAATTACACACTACAAGAAACTCAACCAACATCTATTTCAAGGATTGGGCCCATGACTCTTACTAAGACATTTCAATTCCATTTCCCTGAACATATAAACTCTAAATGCATCTGTGAGAGCCCTCCACAAGTATTTTCATTTCACATTTCAGAAAACGCAAAGTGATGCAGGTTCCTGACTTAGCTGATGATGGATGCGAAGGGAAAGCCATTGTGAGCTAAGTTGTTCTCTCTTTCCTTACTGTATTTTCAGTATAATATTTGGTTCATACAAAAGAATTTTGATAAAATATATATAATTTATAAAGCATAATAAATAGCCACTTCTCCAGCAACTTGCCTTCTTTTTAATTTCTTTATAAACATTTTTAATTTTAGAGAGAGAAAAGTTAAGTTTGTGTGTTTGTTTTAAGACGTAATTCCTGACCCTGAGATACATCCTATATAATAAAGAGCTACAATGCTAATTAGACCAAACAGCCAAACAACCTTCCAGACATCCTTCCAGATGACCTTCCAGACGAAACCGGGGCTTTGAGGGCTGGCTGGGGTTGTGAGGGACTGCGAGGGCTGGGCTGGCCAAGGCAGCCGGGGCTGCGAGGGCCAAGCCCCTTGCACGGATTTTGTGCACCGGGCCTCTAGTTTTCCTATAAAAGTTTTAGCTTTGCCTCTCAAGTAAGTCCATAATTTACCTGGAATTAATTTTTTCCCATGCTAGGAAGTAGGGTCAGATTTTTTTCTATACAGATAACCAGTTGTTTTAGGACCAGTCATGCAATGGTTCTTCCTTTCCCTTGAAATCTCAGTGCTCTCTCTACCATAAGTCAGTTGTTCCTAAATGTCAGTTCCTGAACTCTCTTTTCTATGTCATTAGTCAATATGCTCATTTCTAGGCCAATAAGACCACATTGTCTTATTTATAATAGCTTTATGCCCATATAACTTAATTATTATAGTTTCTTTACCCAATCTTCCTACCTTAATTTTAGTTTTGAGAATCATTTGGCTATACTTGAATTTTTACCATATAAATTTTATAATGAGCTCAAGATTTTTATTAGAAATGCACTGAATTTACAGATAAATTTGTGGAGAATTGATATATTTTGAATAATGAATCTTCCCAGCCATAAACATGGCATAGCTTTCTTTTTAATGTTTTATGTTCTTAATGTCTTTCAATAAAGGTTTCTAATTGTCTCTATAGAGCTCCTTAAATTTCTTTATTAAATTTATTCCAAAATACATTATAGTTTTTGTTACTACTGTAAAACATATGTATAATTATAAAAGTATATTTAATTACATATGTATTTATTTATGTTCTATATTTGTTGCTAGTGTAAAGACATATTTGGTTTTTGTATATTGATTAATTAGAACTTGTAAACATTCAGTGAGATCGAATATCAGAAAGATAATAAGGGAAGTTCTTATCTAAAAATGTTTTTAATTTTTTTAATATTTCAATTATGGTTGACATATAATACTTCATGTTTCAGGTGCACATTGTAGCAATGAGACATCTATAGAACTTACAAAGGCATCAACTGTAAGTCTAGTACCTATCTGACACTACACATTGCTATTACGATATTATTGACTAAATTCCCTACGCTGAGCATTATATCCCCATGACTTTTTATGACCTTTTTTAGGACTGGCAATTTGCACCTCTTAATCCCTTCCCATTTGTCAAACATCCCCCCAACTCCCCTTCTATCCGGCAACCATTAAAGTGGTCTCTGTAGCTGTGATTTTGTTTCTGTTCTGCTTTGTTTATTTATTTGGTTTTTAGGTTTCTCATATAAGTGAAATCATATATATTTGTCTTACTCTGTCTGACCTACTTCACTCAGCCTAATACTCCCTAGTCCACTCATGCTGGCACAGATGGCAAGATTTCATTCCTTTCCATGGCTGAGCAATATTCCATTGTGTATATGTACCACCTCTTATCTAGCCATTTGTTTATCGATGGACACATAGGTTGCTTTCATATCTTGGCTACTGCAAATAATGCTGCAATAAACATAGGGGTATATATGTCTGTTCCAATTAGTGTTTTGGGTTTCTTTGGATAAATACCCAGAAGTGGAATTGCTGGGTCCTTCTTTGCTTCCTGTTATACCTTGTTTTAAAGTCTATTGTGTCTAATACAAGTACTGCTACCTCCATTTCCACGAAATATCGTTTCCCGTCCAGTTACTTTGTAGTCTGTGTGTGTCTTTTGATCTGAAGTGGCTCTCTTGCAGGCAGCATATGTATGGCTCTTATTTTCTTATCTATTCAGCCACCCTATGGCTTTTGATTGAAGCATTTAATCTATTTACATTTAAAGTAATTATTGATAGGTATGTAGTTATTGCCATTTGATTTTTCATATTTTTTCTTAAGTCCCTTTCAGATTTCTTATAATACTGTTTTGGTGCTGGTGAACTCCTTTAGCTTTTACTTGTCTGGGATCTAAAAATGTTTTTAACTGGTTATATCAATCTGTCTAAATTGCTCATGGTAAAAATCAAAACAAAACAAAACAAAAAAATCCTTGAATTTTTTATTTTATGAAACACAGCTGCCAAAGAATGAAAGTTAATCTCATAGGCTTTCTATATGCATGTCTAACAAAATATAAAAACTGCTTCCTCTGAGTGAACATTTATCACATATATAGTTAGCAATCGTCTATAGCTCAAAAAATCAAAATGCATCTTAGTGAAGAAAAAGGGTCTTTTAGAAGTTCCATCCAATGGTCGAGTCCTTCCAGTGAAAGAGGCGCCGTGTTTATTTGTGCCCATTTTTAGTTTTATTCCTTTCCTAGTCGTTAGTAAAAACTCGGTGTGGATGAGATCTGTGATTTATTTGGGTCTGCTCTGACAATTCAGCTCTTCGAGGAACTGCTCTCTACAAAGTAGATGGGAGCTATGGACTAATATTTCCGAATGAATTACAAAGCTTTGAAGATTTGCACATTTTAGAAAGAGAATTTTCAGAAATGACATGATCAGGCAACAGAAAAGAGTAAAATAGGAACTGAGACTTTTAGAAATAAATTTGAATTTTAAGGAAAAATATTCAGAAACATGGACTGAAATAGACAGGCTCTAACACCAAATAGACTCAATGAATGGCGTGGTGAGAGAGATAAAGGATGTAAGAAGAAAGTGTAAAGGAAAAGAACAAAAGGATTTCAGAAAAAGTCATAAATACAAAGTACAGGTAAAAGGTGTCCTTTGTGTATGTAAGTGGGCACCTGAAGAATAAAATCACAGAAATGTAGCAAATAATTATTTAAAACTATAAATCAAGATATTTCAGTCTATGCATTCAAAAGATATACAATGTACCTGAAAAAACTGACCTAATATGGTCAACACAGAGACATAGCTTAGTAACATTACTGAAATTTAAGTCTATGAAGAAAATAAACCTGCAGGCACTCATACAAAAGTCACTAGTAAGAGAAAGAAAGCCAGACTGCCATCCAAGTTCTTGACAGCAACATTTCATGCTAAAAAAAAGTGGATTAATCGCTTAAAAATACTTGAGAAAAAATGTGAGCCAATGATTTTGTATACAGGCAAACTTTCCACATAAGGACATAGACACATTTAGAAACATTTAGGCTAAAAAAAAGTGTCCTCATGAACCTCTTCTGATAAAAGAAGCTCCAGACGAGAGAGAGAGAGAGAGAGAGAGAGAGAGAGAGAGAGAGAGAGAGACATCAGCATATGGCTGAGTAGGCAGACATTAAACATATTTAATGATAGAGTTAACACTAAAAATTGAATTAGGGGTGACAAACTTTCTTATGAATTTTGATGGAAAAATAAAGATAATCTTCATTCTCAATAAAAAAACCGAAACTCTAGTAATACAGACATCCATAGAAATTCTTGTAACATGAGTATACAGAAACAATAGTACCCACTATTTGTGACTTTTTTAATAATGTATTAGAGGTATTACTCAATACAATTAGGTTAGAAAATACATTTAGATGCTTAGTAATAGAAAGGAAGAAGTAAAACAGTCTCTATTTGCAGATGATATGACTGTGTATTAAGGAACCCCCAAATTAATGAGAAAACTAATAAAGATCTAGTAAAGTAGTTGTCTACAAAAATGACATGCAAATATCAATTATTACACATAAGATATATATTTATACTACATATATAATAAGTATGCATAATCTTGAAAATACATGCAAAATATACTATTTAAGGATACTTGGAAAGACTTCTAAAAGACGAAGAAAGATTTGAACAAATGCCCATCAATAAGGAATTCCCCCCAATGGAATATAAAATAATCACGAAAAGGAATAAGGGATATCTTTATACACATGCATGTAATAACCTTCAAAACTATATGTAGAATATTATATATAATAATTACTTTTGTATATGGGGTGGGTGGATATGACTATATACAAATACTCACACATACGTATATCTACCATATATAGCCAATCTTCATTCAAATTTGACATTATAGGGGGCATCCAGTGGAGAGGGTAGTAATGAAAGTTAGACTCTTTGAATATGCCTGGATATAAAGTTTTGACTTTGGAAACAAATGTTTTACATATTGAAAAAAATTAAATAAAAAATACAAAAATGGAAGCAAGTTAGAAAGAATGATTCTTATTCTATATCAAGTTGGTGACATAACCACAGAGAGAAGGGTTATTTCAAGTGTCTGAAGAACACAATATTTTGATTTTCCATTCTCAGTGGAAAAGAATTGAAAGACAAATAGAGCTATTTAAATCTTCAACTATATTTAATGGTCTACTTGTTAGTAGAAAGACTTTTATTATTATTGTTTAAATGTTTTTACACAATGGAAGATAATCAAATGAGCAATTATATTGTTAGAAACCAAGGTTTGAACTGGAAATGTCAGTATGAAATAATATATACCTTTTTGCGTTTATTTGTTTTTAATATATTTTCATTGACATCAGAGAGGAAAGGAGAGGGAGAGAGAGATAGAAACAGCAATGCTGAGAGAGAATCATTGATCGGCTGCCTCCTGCAAACTCCCTACTGGGGATCAAGACTGCAACCCAGGCACGTGGCCTTGACCAGAATCAAACTCGGGACCCTTCAGTTCGCAGGCCAATGCTCTATCCACTGAGCCAAACAGGCTAGGGCTACCTTTTTGTTTTAAAGGTGTTTATATCCTAATTTAACCCATTAAAAAAGCCAAGAACTATGGCAACTCTAAAACAGTGAACACACCAAGTGCCAAGATTGAGTTCTAAATGCCAGTTTCTCTGAAATGAATGTGTGCCCCTTGCATAAATGGTTAGTTCCAGCTCTGGGGCAGGAAGTTTACAGTATGAGGGTGGGAGATGTCACTGTGCTCTTCAGCAAGGAGGCATCAAACGCTAATGGCTTATATCCAAATGGCACGAGAGTCGGCATGAAGGAACTCTCCTTAGTCAAAGATGGAACAACTTAAGCATCTAAAAAGGATAGCAGATCACTTGATTGGTGCACACTGAATAGACAAATATCCTCAGCTCATAAAGCCACTCCAAAAATTCTCCCTGGATATCACAGGATGGAACTAGGGCTTCCCTTCCCCTTGATGCTACTGCTCTCAGTGACTAGCACTCCACTGCTTTTTCACTACCGAACATCTCGAAAAGCTACTTCATATTTCCTTTCTCTGGTTTTCCCTCCCTATTTCCTTTTTCATACATGATGCTTTCATTTAACACATTTACACTCTCCCCCTCCCCCACCTATTACTAAACATGTTCTTTTTAGGGACAACAATAATCCCCTTATTAACAAATCCATTCCTTCTTACTCCTGCCCACCTCTCCACAGTATTCGGCATAATTCACTAACTTTTTTCTTCTGTACATTAACCCTTTCTTGGAACCAGATATTTTGTGCTTCTATGTCTCAAACAAACTCTGCTTTAACCCCAGGCTGGGATTTATTTTTACTTATAACTCCTTCAGGTCAACCATCTAAGAGGTCTTTTTTCAGCCCTTCAGGTGCCTCTTTCTCCACTGCCTACTTATCACATTTACTTCACACTCTTTAAACTATGGAGATGATTCAAATCTTTTCTTTCCAGATTTTATTATCTACATCTCTTTTCTCAGCTCCAGCTTTCTGCTGGACATAGTGTTCGGTATGTTCTCCCTGTACCGTAAGTCCATCTTGTATAAGGAAAAACTCATCAGATTTTCCCAACACCTGGTCTTTCTCCCATCTTCCCAATTCTTATCTGTATCTTTGCAATCCTTTCAAGAACACAGATCTTGAAACCTGAACTCCACGCCCCCATCCGCACTGACTTATGTGTTCCCTCAGGCTCGGCTCTCCTCAGAGGCACAGGTGGAGCAGTTGCAGTCTCGCCTGCATGTGGCATTAAGTTTGTTCTGATCAAATTTGGAGACACAAGAGAAGCTCTTTCCTTCTCAGGGGGATGCAGCAATCTCTTCTCATCATAACATGTTTGGTCCTACAAAGTCATGATGGACTTAGAATCTGTGCCAATGGTGGATGGTAAATATTTAAATGAATTAAAAAACTAATTTTCTGCTTTGGCATAAAACCAAAAATAAACTGAAAGTGTGCTTTTTACATCTCCTTTCAATTTGATAAAAATAAAAACCCAAGTAAAATATAAACAAGACTATTTAGTGACTTAAAAAGTGCCTATAGAATCATCAGAATTCCAATGGCATTTTTCACAAAAGTAGAACAAATAACACTGAAATTTATATTGAACCACAAAAGACACTGAACAGCCAAAGCAAGCTTAGAAAGAAGAACAAAGCTGGAGGCATCCTGCTCAGGGAGACATAACACTCACAACCAATAGCTTTGATTACTATTACAAAGCTACAATACACAAAATAGTATCGTATTGGCATAAAAACAGACACACAGATCAATGGAACAGAAGAGAGAGCCCAAAATAAACCCTCATCTTGTCAATTCATTTACTACAGAGGAGCCAAGAATATACAATGGAGAAAGGATAGCTTCTTTAGTAAATGGTGTTCGGACAATTGGACAGCCATATGCAAAAAAAGAAAGAAATAAAAGAAAAGAAGGAAAGAAAAAGAAACCTAGACCACTATCTAATACAATTCACAAAACTTTCTCAAAACTGATTAAAGACTAGACCATGAGGCTCCTAGAAGCAAACACAGGCAGCGAGCTCCTTGACATTGGTCTTGGCAATGATTTTTTGAGTTTGACATCAGAAGCAAAGGCCACACAAGCAGAAACAAACAAGTGGAACTACATGAAACTGGAAAGCCTCTGCACAACAAAGAAAACCATCAACAAAATGAAAAGGCATTTTCACCTATTTTGCCCACCCCCTGTCTCTGTCAACCACCAATCTGTTCTCTGTGTTTATGAGTTCATTTTGTTTTGTTTTGTTTTCAGATTCCACATATAAGTGAGGTCCTAATGGTGTTTGCCCTTCTCTGTCTGACTTATTTCACTAGCATAATGCCCTCAAGGTTCATCCATGTTGTTGCAAATGGCTGGATTTCCTTTATACTGATGCTGTACACCTGAAACTAATATAATGTTATATATCAATTATATCTCATTTTATTTTATTTTTTATTTATATTTTTTGGATTTTGTTAATCCTCATCCAAGGATATTTTTTCCATTGATTTTTAGAGAGAGTGAAAGGAAGGGAGGGAGGGAGGGAGGGAAGGAGAGAGGGAGGGAGGAAGATACATCAATTGGTTGCCTCCTACATGTGCCCTGACAGGCCGGGGCTGGGGATCGAACCTGCAACCCAGGTACATGCCCTTGACCAGTAATCGAACCCAAAACCCTTTGGTCTATGGGCCAATGCTCTAACCCCTGAGAACACTGGCCAGGGCTATAGCTCAATTTAAAAAAAGGAAGTGATAGAGGGAGATAAACCAGGCATGAAAGGAAGTAGGTACGGTGCAGGCTTGCTTTTGTTTGCAGTCATTTGTATACTAATATTACTTTACCACTAGACAGTAAATTCCCTGAGGACAGGTCTGCCTCTTACACATCTCTGTTTTCATATCCTTCAGTATCACGCAGGACCCTAGAGACGATGGTATCCAATACTATTGAGTTGACTTAAACTGAACCCTAACTAACACAGACTTGAAGGTGGCCACCCCCCTTTATCATTGGATTTTGATGGCATTCAATAAAACAAAGGAGGGTCTTTATAATGCCAATGTGGACAAATAGCTCTGATTAAAGCAGCTATGAAGGGGTAGATTATTTGATTATCCCTGTGTAGCATGTGTGACTGAAAAAATATTAAGATATTTTAGAATTAAACTGTCAAAATATCATTCTGATTATATTTTAAATTAATCTGTTGGCTCATTGTGAATAACATAGGGCAAATACAAAAATAATGTGGTGTATAAAAATGTAAGAAAGTCAAATTAACCTCTTACACAGGATTAATTCTTTGGTTGAAATCAGGCCTTTTCCTCTGGAGCGATTTTGTATTGAGTGGATCCTTACTGTTTACAGGCTTATTCCTCTTGAGGAGTTAAATAAAGACCTGTGGCTTAGCAAGCTTACAAAATAGTGCTACCTAATTGCTTTTGTTTTTAGGGAGAAACCTTGGTTTGAATGTTGTTGTTTTTTAGTTTTTCCAGTGAAGAAGCGCTTTCATGATTGATGGTCTTCTTGTTAAAATTGATTTCTGCTGATATTCCAATATGTGTGTGTGGTTTGTGTGTGTGTGTAATATATTAATGTAATTCACATAGCACATTATTCACCCATTTAAAGTGTACAATATAACTGGTTTTTAGTCCAATAGATATTTATATTCATTTTCAATCAGAGGAAGCAATAATGACAGTTTGACTAACTTCTCACTTCTTTTGGCCTCAATTTTTCCTACAGTTTATAATTTCATATTCCCAAGATTTGTCAGAATGCTAAGAATCAATCAACTGGCATCTGCCATTGAGTAGTTAAGGTCTCAGAACTGTAGAGAACCAATGGAATATAAACTAATAACAGTCTTTGCTATCTGTATTCTCAGGCAATGAATGAAATACAGAAAGTATAGACGATAACCCAGCATTGTAGAAGTTAAATAAATGTTGGCTTCCTTATTTTTCTTTTTTCTGTCCATTTCTATAAGGTAGAATGAAAAGAGGTTATGAATAAGGTTCTTGCGATATGAATGGGGCAAACTGAAGCCCTTCCGGAGAGTTATGGAGGGACTCCAGCAAAGCTACTAAAGTAACTCAAGTATCTTCTACCCAGGACTGAATGGGACAATCACTCACTCCCCCATCCACCTGCTTCCTCAGCTACTGCAATGCTCTCTTCGGGGGTAGCATGCATTTTTCAAAGGGGGAAACCGGAAAAGGGAATATACAGGGAGGTCCTTCTCTTCATGTCCGAGAAACTTGTGGATGGATCATAGTCTGAATTCATCAATTTACTTCGGAACATTATTTTTTTACTCTTCCAAGTAAAGAAATCTGCAAAGAATTTACATCAAGTTTTATACAGAAAAAAAAAAGTCAATTAAAAAAGAAAAGCCACCAGGCCAAGGTGGTTCAGTGGTTGAGCATCAACCCATGAACCAAGAGGTCACCGGTCCAATTCCTGGTCAGGGCACATGCCGGGGTTGCAGGCTCTATCCCCCGTAGGTGGTGTCCAGGAGGCAGCAGATCGATGTCTCTCTCTCATGGGTTTCTATATCTCTATTCCTCTTCTCCTCCCCCCCTCCCCCCATATATTTAAAAAAGAAAAGCCAAGCCCTGGCTGGTGTGGCTCAGTTGGTTGGGCATCATCCTGTGCACCAAAAGGTTTCTGGTTTGATTCCAGGTCAGGACACATGCTCAGGTTGTGGGCTCAATCCCCAGTGGGGGGTGTGCAGGCGGAAGCCTGATCAATGTGCCACTCTTGCATCGATGTTTCTCTCTGTCTCCCTCTCCCTTCTTCTCTCTCTAAAAAAAATAAAAAAGAAAACAAAAAAAAGCCAATAAAAGCACTGCTGGAATTTGGTTTTTATTTGAAAATTCTTATTCACAATTTTTCTGAAATATTGACAATAAATAACATAAAATGAAAATGCTCTTTCTCCTAGAAAGTGACTTTTTTAATGTAAAATGAATTTATCATCTGAAAACAGTCTGCTCTGTAGAAGAAGAAGAAAAATATTCCTTGCAGTGCAGCAACCTGTTTTTCTCTTCGGGGAGGGAACTTGTTCCTCCTCCCCGCCTACAGTCAAAGAACTTCTGTTGTCCAATTCTATTCCCACAGGCAGAGCCTCCGGGTGCTCGAGCGATGACAAGAGCGAGATCAACAACCGTCTGGCCAGACGAGGTGCAGGGAATGCTCTGCTTGTTGAATTGAGCCTGCTTTTCAAATGGGTAGGGTGTTTTTTTTCTTCTTCCCCTGAGAGTGAATGGGGTCCAGAGTGCTTTGCCTTTACTGAGAAATCCACAAATACTTCTCAGAATTCGTTAGCCCTGATGGTGCCTGCAGAACAGAATTAGTCCCCTGGAAACTGGATGGTCTTACCGACCCGGCAATTTACATTATTTCCCCTCACACCACATCTGCCTCCCAGCGACAGCAAACTTTGCTCCCGCCAAGACAGAGACCCCAGGAGCAACGATCTGAGTTGAGCATTTTTGCTTGTGTTTTCCGCCTATGCCTTTCCAGTGTGAGCACTCAAGCAGGACCAAATGCAGAGCTGCATTCAGAGCCACCACAGCGGACAGATTTTTGGTTTTCTGTGCCAAAACACACCAAAGAATTAGGTGCTAGGATGGAAAAATAAGTTTTCTCCATTTCCTGATTGCTTTCACAGGCCTTCTTATTATCTTGAACTTTCCTCTTGTAAAAGACACACGCACATTAGGAGAAATCACTGGGTTCTTTATTTATGCCTTATAATAACCATAAATTCTTGGTTTTCACAGGAAGAGATGACTACATTGAGTGTTTAGAACTCGCCGCTGCAGGACACAGGGGAGAACTGGAAATCATGGGTAGACGAAGCATGGTGCAGATAAAATTAGCTTTCAAGCATATGACTAACAGGAAAGTTATAAGCTACCAGAATCAAGATATCATGGGTTGTCATCAGGGAGTACATCAAGCAATAATTCTTCCTAAATGGACTCAAGCTAGAAAATATGTCTTCTGCGCACCAATGTGGAATGGCAACCCAGCAGGCTTTTATGTTCCTATAATCACTAACCCCACTTGCCAATACTAACATTTGAGTAATTACAAGGAAAGACTGGGGCAAATGCTATCCTTCCGACAGCCTTGGAAGGCACAAATACCTGGATTTGCAAAGGATTGAGAAAACAGGAATGTTGAGAGAGAGAGAGAGAGAGAGAGAGAGAGAGAGAGAGAGAGAAACATTGATTTGTTGTTCCACTTATTTATGCACCATTGGTTGATTCTTGTATGTGCCCTGACTGGGGATTGAACCTGCAACCTTGCATATTGGATGACACACCAACCAACTGAGCTACCCTGCCAGGGCTGAACAGGACATCATAATAATTAATCATGGACAGAGCATAAAACCCTCATTGGCAACATCAGTAATCCATGGCTGACAGACCCATCTGACTTCTGGCTTTCTCTTTCCCCTACTTCTATGCAGATGTCAACATATACAGTCTTCCGGTACTTAAATACCAGTAAATGTTGCTGTAACTCTGCTCCATGGGGCTTGGCAGTGTCGGGAAGCCCAGAGAGGGACAGGGCATGGGGAGGCGGTGTGGCACTCTGAAGGGAAGGAATGCACAGTCTCCAGACATGTGGTTGGGCCACCAGGCAGTCTTGGACTGCTGAGCAGAGGGGGGGAAAGTTAGCAGGAAACAAGGAGGAGATGGTCCTTTCCCATCCCAATGGCCATGTGCCCCACAAAGACAAGGTCTACCTGGAAACAAAAGGCTGCAGCAGCAAACCAAAGAAGGCATGGCTGACAGGAAAGGGTGTGGAGGTCGCGTGCATGGGACAGTCTGCAATATGAGCAAGCCAGAGCCAGGCAGAGCTCGGATTCTAACCCTGCCCCACCGTTCACTGGCTTAATGCTTTTTGCGAGACGCAGAAACTTAGCTTCCGTTCTGGTAACATGTGAAGGACAGCTTCCTAGAAGTGCCATGATCATCAAATGAGCTCATGTATGCAAAGCATTTAGCACAGCAGCTGGTGCTGTGTAGGGACTCGGCCAGTGGGAGCTGCTGGTGAATGGTGTCTAATTCTATTACTCTGAGCAGTGGCTGAACAACAAAGAACCATGGGACTCACATCCCTAGTCAACCCAAACGGGACACGATAAATATGGCAGCACACTTGAAAAGCGAATTCATTTTCTAAAATAAACAAGTAACTTTCATGAATTGGCAGAACTGGAAGAGGCCTTCAGAACTCTGGTCAGACTTCCTCATTCACTGATGGGAAAATTGGAGAAGGAAATGGAAAGGCTATTGCGGTTTGGATATCCATGGGCCAAAAATGTATTTTAATTAAAGGAAGGTTAGTCATCCTTTCTTTTATATGTCAACACAAGGTGAAGGTGGAGTTAGAAAGGAATATTCATAGTGTTATTAGTACACACATTATACATATACATACATATATATACGAACGGGTTCTGGGTATGTCTGCCGTGAAAATACTGGACTCTGTATAAATACATAAGTGCAAATACACATATCGTTTAGAAATAATAGAGCTAATCCAGAAAGACGCCTAGCAGAAAGTTATTCATAGACCTCTGTGAACTTGACTGGCCTCCATCACCCAGAGTTGCCCATTTGTAGAGTAAACGTACCTGGTCGGATTCTTGGAAGCTTCCTGGAGGACCGAGTGAAAGCGCTTCAGGAATAATCTGGGGGTGACACAGGATGTGCTCCCCCAAACTACAGCCAGGTCACTCACCTGTCCAACAGCAAGTTAGGAGCAAACAGGAGCTTCCCTGGGTGCTCCATGGAGCGCCAGACGAGACCAATCATCAGGATCTCTAGCCATGCACATTCCAAAAGGTGGACCTGATCATGGAGGGTCAAATCCACAAAGCCTGAAACAAGACAAGAAAAACCCTGCTGACTTCACATAAAAAGCAGACATTGCTGGTAAGAGGGATCTGAACGAATAGGCTCTGTTTTCTATGTGCCCTTACTATGGGTTAGAAGCAATGCTAAGCACTTCTTGTGCACAATTTCTTTTAATCTCTTATTAATACAACAACTCTAAGAGGTAGGAACCGATGGGGATACCATTTTACAGATAAGGAAACAGATGTTCAGAGAGCTTATATGGTGTTAAGGTCAGAGATGGAATATAATCTCCAGAAGCTATGCCCTTGAGCACAATTGACACTACCTCTGATGAGCTGCAATTAATTATAGACTTTGGATCAGGTGACCAAGTAAATCCAACCACACAAATTAAGATAGGACAGAATCACAGAGGCATTAAATTAGCAAGATGTCCATAAAGTTGGCTGCTTTCCGAATCAGTTTCCTGTTCTTTTCCCCTGAGGCAATCCATAGATTCTGCTTTCTTCTTTGGTCTCTCTGCCCCCAGCCCTTTGCTCTCTCTTGTCCATGAGACTGGCTCCAGCAATCCCATTTTCTGTGACCTTTTCTTCATTTTATCTCCCCAACACTATACTTTTTTTTCTTTTTAAATTTTATTTTATTGTTGAGAGTATTATAGATGTCCTTCATTCTCCCCCTATGTCCCCCACCCATGTCTCACGCACCCCCCAGGTCTTCACCTGTCTATTGTCTGTGTCCATGGCTTATGCATATATGCTTATTTGATGAATCTCTACCCACCCTCCTTCCCATCTCCCCTCTGAGATCTGTCAGTCTGTTTTATGCTTCCATCCTTGTCTATGATCCTATCTTGTTTGTCAATTCATTTTGTTCTTTAGATTCCACATATAAGTGAGATGTTTGTATTTCTCTGACTGGCTTATTTTGCTTAGCATAATATTCTCCAGGTCCATCCATGCTGTCTCAAAGGGTAAGAGAGCCTTCTTTTTTACAGTTAGATAATGTTCCATTATGTAAATGTACCACAGCTTTTTTTATCCACTCATCTACTGATGGGTACTTGGGCTGGTTAATCTTAGCTATTATAAATTGCACTGCTATGAGCATAGAGGTGCATGTATTCTTTCTGATTGGTGTTTCAGGATTCTTAGGATATATTTCTAGAAGTGAGACCACTGGGTCAAATGGCAGTTCCATATTTAATTTTTTAAGGAAACGCCATACTGTTTTCCATAGTGGCTGCACCAGTCTGCATTCCCACCAGCAGTGTGCTAGGCTCCCTTTCCTCCACATTCTTACCAGCGTTTTTCATTTGTTGATTTGTTCATACTACCCAAAGTAATTTGTAGATTCAATGCAAGTCCTATTAAAATTCCAGCAGCATATTTCACAGAACTAGAAAAATATTCCAAAATTGTATATGGCACCGAAAAAGACCCCAAAGAGCCACAACAATCTTGAGAAAGAGGAACAAAGTTGGAGGGATCATAGTGATATCAAACTATACTCCAAAGCCGTTGCATTCAAAACAGCCTGGTATTGGCACAAGAACAGGCATGAAGTTCAATGGAACAGAACAGAGGCCCCAGAAACAACCTGCACCGTTATGACCAATTAATATTTGACAAAGGAGGCAAGAGCATGCAATGGAGTAAAGACAGTCTCTTTCATAAATGGTGTAAGGAAAATTGGACAGATACATGCAAAAAAAATGAAACTAGACCACCAGCTTACACCATACACAAGAATAAAATCAAAATAGATAGAAGATTTAAATATAAGTCATGAAACCATAAAAATCCTATAAGAAAACATAGGCAGTAAAATCCCAGACATCTCACATAGCAGAATTTTCACTGATACAAAGGGAAAAATAAACAAATGGAACTACATCAAACTAAAAAGCTTCTGCACAGCAAAAGTAACCATCTTCAAAATGCAAAGAGAACCCAAGGTATGGGAGAACATATTTGCTAATGATACATCTGATAAAGGTTAATTTCCAAAATATATAAAGAACTCATACAACTCAATAAGAGAAAGACAAACAATCCAATTAAAAAAAATGGGCAAAAGACCTAAATAGACATTTCTCCAAAGAGGACATACAGATGGACAATAGACATGAAAAAATGCTCAAGGTCACTAATCATCACAGAGATGCAAATTAAAACCACAATGAGGTATCACCTAATAATACACTTTTATTAGCTATCTATACTTGTTTCATTAGAAAGCCAAAATATAAGTTTGTTTTCCCTAAGTAAGCAAGTATTGATAGTTTGCCTACTGGATGTTTCTTTTCAGGGGGAAGAGGGTCTTGGAGCTATCACAGGATCAGTATTAAGCAATTAGCTCATCATTTATTATATACTTAATCACCATGTTTTATGTAATCCTTACTGCTAACTAGGTGATGTTCCACATAGACAAACATATTTAAGCTAGAGAAAGACCGCAAAGTCCATGACCCCTCCAGCTCTATGCCATAATCAAACCTCATCAATTCTATGTTTAAAGTAATGCAAAAGTTCTTCCTCTCCTTCCTATATCCCCACTGTTACCATGTTAATCAATTCACAAGTCTCTCACTTTTTTATCCCACTTCTTTAATTCAGCAAAATTCTCTTGAGACTTATCCATGTTGTTGCATATATTAATAGTTGATTCTTTCAATTGCTGAGTGGCATTCCATTGTATGGACATAGCCAATAAATAAATATAATTGCTTATCTTTTCATTGGACATTTAGGTTGTTTCCAGTTTGGGGTTATCTATATATATAAAAGGCTAATATGCAAAGTGCGGGAGTTCAACCAGGAGACTGGGAGTCAATCGCTCGCTATGATGTGCGCTGACCACCAGGGGGCGGTGCAGAATGAAGGAAGGCCCTGGCAGCAGCTGACAGCTAGGGAAGGGAGGCCCCGGCTGGCAGCCAAAAGGCCCTATGAGCCCTGATTGTCGGCCAGGCCTAGGGACGCTACCTGTGCACAGATTTCGTGTACTGGGCCTCTAGTTACAAATAAAACTGCTAGGGGCAAACCTTGTACAACTTTTTGTATGGACATACTGTCATGACTAGAGTAAATACAGGCTGGGGCAAAAGTAGGTTTACAGTTATGAGTATGTGAAACAGAGTTTATTCTTCTATTAGTATTTACTAATTATTGTATTAATTTCCATAGGAACAACTGTAAACCTACTTTTGCCTCACCTTAAATTTAAGCGTATGATGGCTTAAGCATACAGTAGGTGTTTTTTAATGTTTTAAGAAACTGCCAAACTGTTTTCAAAAGTGACTGTTTCATTTGCATTCCCACCAGCTGTCCTCACCAATACTTGGTATGGTCAGTTTCTTTAATTATAGACGTTCTGGTACATGCCCAGCAGTATCACACTGACACTGTGGTCTAATTTGCATTTCCCTAATGACTAATGATGTTGAGCATCTTTTCATGTGCTTCCAACAGATTATTCTACACGACATTCACATTAATTAGACATGTTCCTGCAAATCCTGCTAGACTGTGTACTCCTGGGAAGCATAAAATTCATGATTCTACCAAATCCTGCTTTTTTAAAGTCCAAATTATTGCAACTTCTGCTCCATCACTCAGCCATGCTAAGGCCCAAAACAGAGCCTTTCCCATTGGGAAGACTGGGTTTTGCTTACATAAAGCAGGACTTGTAACTGAAGAGAATGTGGGCAGCTTTGTTTACAAGAAAAACTCAAGAATTAAACAACAGCAATTGCCAGTCATAAAAACAGTCACTGGGATGTAAATGGCAGCCCAGGGAATCCTATCTAATAAAAGAGTAATATGTAAATTAACCATCACTCCACGACAAAGATGGCGGCGCCCATGGTGGCTGGGGTGGGACTCTGGCAGTGTTGCCCTGGCAACACGAGCCCAGCATCCGTGACCTGGCTGCACAAAGGGAGGGGAGGGTCCTCGGGCCAGAGGCTGGGGCGAGGGATGCTGGCGTCGTTGCAGGCTGGGCTGAGGGACAGCCCCCACCCCCTGCCCCTCCCTGCACGAATTTTGTGCACCGGGCCTCTAGTAAAGTCAATAATACTGTAATAACTATGTATGGTGTCAGATGGGTACTGGATTTACCCGGGTGATCACTTTTAAGTTATAGAAATGTTGAATCAGTATGTTGTACACTTGAAACTAATCTAACAGTGTACGTCGACTGCAATTGAAACATTTTTTACAAACTAAAGGATTAAAAAACAGTGATTGGGTTTCAGGCCTCCCAGGAAGAAAGGGAGCATGTATCCCAACAGCCTGCAGCTCTTTGCCTCCGGAGTATGTTGGGTGGAAGTGGACCAGCCTTGCTCTGGGAGAACCTGCTGGAGGCAGCAGGAGATGCCCCCGCTTCTCAGTACCCAACGTTTACTCCAGGAGCAGTACTGATCAGGAAAGCTCTCAGGGAAGTTTCAGTTCTCTAAGAGTTCACCCCAGTCTTCTGGATGAGGCCTCGTAACAACAATGTCAAGTCACCCTGTAAATTAAACTCACTTTCAGAAACATTAACATTCAAAAGTGAGATCTTAGATTAACTGGGAACTTGTATGCATATATGCATAGCCCATGGACACAGACAATAGTGCGGTGAAGGCCTGGGAGGGGTGGGTGCAGGGTGGAGGGGATCAATGGAGAGAAAGGGGGACATCTGTAATACTTTCAATAATAAAGATAAATTTAAAATAATTTAAAAAACAACAGCAACAAAAAAAGTAAGTTATTTTCTTTCATGACATTCACTATTTTATGTGGGGGAAAAATGTAATCATGTGATAATGTCACTCCTGATCAAACCCACACCGTGTCATTCAATACCCTCCCTAAACCTCAAGTAATCACATAGGATGAGATTTGGGGGTGTCTCTCGAGAGAACTGCAGCTGGCCATGGAGCCAATCGATTTTGGAAAACCCAAGAAGCACTTTCTGGTGGCAACCTTAATATTAAAGTGAATCATTCTTTTTAATTCCAACTTCAAAACTTCAGTACTGTTGCCCTACCTGGTTTGGCTCAGTGGATAGAGCATTGGCCTGTGGACTAAAGGGTCCCAGGTTCGATTCCGGTCAAGGGCACATGCCTGGGTTCCGGGCTCAGTCCCCAGTAGGGGGCATGCAGGAGGCAGCTGATCAATGATTCTCTCTCATCATTGATGTTTCTATCTCTCTCTCCCTCTCCTTTCCTCTCTGAAATCAATAAAAATATTTAAAAAAAAAACTTCAGTAGTGTTTAAGCCGGACAGTTTTAGTGGTCTTTTGGGAGCCCCAGAAGCTCACCATAACCATTTGTACCACACACGTCTGGTGATTATGAAATCTGTCTGAAGTGTGTCTGTTAGTAATGGTTTCAGTCTGAGTCCAGCAGAACTGCCCGGTCCTTCCGTCCTTCCGTGGAAATGATGTAGATCTCTCAAAAAGAAACAGTCTGATTATCTTTCCCATCTGTGCTAGTGCCTGCAGACAAGGGTTATTGTATCTCTTACAACCGTGTCCTCTGCAAGTTCCTGGAGGCAGCGTGGAAAGAAGGCTGTCAATGAACCTCAATGAATGTGAGGGTGGTTGAAGGAAGTTAATAGGTGGAGTGTCTCCTTTCTTTGGATACACTGTTCTCAATATTATTTTAGCCACACAGGAGCTTAAAGGATATTTAAGAAATATCCATTAATACTCTCAATTTATAACCAATGGAGAAAAATAATGCAATACATCTCAAACAAAATTATAGTGGGCCAACTATCTATTGACATCAAGCTTCAATCACTTGACCTATTTTCCTTACAAACATTAAGAATGATTCAATATGCAATTTCCACTGATCTGCTATAAGAATCCAGAAGCATTCAACAATGCCTTTCTCGAACACTTGAAAGTGTTGCCAGTATGAGGATGGGAGGTAGCAGCATTTATGGGATGTGAATAGAGGCACCAGCAACAGGTGAGACAGCGAGAGGTGACTCGCCTCCGATCACTTAGGGATTCCCATCTAGTGACAGTGATGGGGATGGGGGTGGGGTGGGGAGGGGCTGTGGGGCTGTGGAATCCACACCAGTGGGACAGAACACATACCTAAAAAGTAGTAACAAATAGTTTATTGAAACCAAGTGAAATCACCTATAAGGAAATCTCATTTTGTAAAATAAAAATTTTTTAAAGTGAACATGGGTCTTTTATTTTTCCAGTCTGCATTTACAGGACCAGTAGAGTAATCAGAGATAGAATAATCTGGAAACAACAGACATGCCTCAAATTCTACTCCCCACCCCTGTGTGGGCAGGGATCTTTCACAGAAAAGACCGCCGTGTATGTACAACCACTCATTCTAAGCCTCATCACCAAGGAAGGACATTCCTGCTTCTGAACTCCATTAAAAAATAACTATTCTTCCTCCAAAATTTTTAACTAAGTTTTACTTGAAAGGAGCTCATGGTGTGTCTTCCCCATTCCCGGGGGGGCCCAGGAGGCCCTCTGCCCTCTTCCTCACTCTGCCAGGGACTGCCATGCAATTGCTCAGTTGGCCTGGGCCCAGGGGAGATCCTTAAAGCCTTCCCCTCTCTTACTGGGGAAGGTCAGGCTCTTAGAAACCACAGTGAAAGGTGCAGAGATCCTTAGGCAAAGTAGTTAGTAGAATATACATCTGTGTAAAGCTCTGCACTGCTATGGAGTAGCAGATAAATCAGAGTGGCTCTTCAGTAAAGGCATGAGAAAAATAAGCTCTACGGTAATGATATTTCTTCTTTGCGTGAGATACAAGCCACAGAGATGCAAAGCAAAGTAGAAACCCTGTAAATAAAAAGAGCAACTTTTCTCAAAGAGTGCTATCTACAAAATAAGGCTAGGTGGTTGGTTCCCTTAGTAAATCCACTGGAGGAAAAATATTAGTTTCCTGACCTTCAAAAAAAATCGTGTTCTGTCAAAAGATGACCCCAATGTTCTCAAAAATGTCACTTATGAAATTGCCCATTGCATTCTTTCTGTATTGCCTTAGCTCAAGAGAAAGAAAAAAGGAAGGGAAGGAGGGAGGGAGAAAGAGGGGGAGAGAGAGAGAGAGAGAGAGAGAGAGAGAGAGAGAAGGAAAGAAAGAGAGGAGGGAGGAAGGGAGGGAGGGAGGGAGGGAGGAAGGAGATCACACCACAATGTCAGCTGCAGGTGGAATAAAACTTGGGATCTCTGGGAGAAAGTCTATAGAGCAGATAATGTCAGAAGAACCTAGAACCCAGTTCAAATGCTAAACAGTCTTCTTATCCTCCATTTGGTATATTTTTTCCTTTATCTACAGAAAATAGGAACATAATGTCATATTATGGGTTATGTATTCCATGGTGTAGTTGAGTATGACCTTCCCCCTTCAAATAAAATCTTGAATTTCCTATTCTTTTCTTTCCTTTTTAAACTTCATTGTTGAGAATATTATAGATGTCCCGCTTATAGAAATGAATCTGATACTAGAGAAATGACATTGAGAAAGTGCCAAATAATATATATCATAAGCCTTAAAACAGATGTTTTTCCCAACCATTTAAAATACTTTTTTTGAGGAATTTTTAATGATATTAGGAAATCTTCACAGTATATTATTGAGGGGTATAAAGCAGAATAGAAAATAGAGGAACATATACAGTAATTTTTAAGGCTACAACTGGGCATTTTTATTTTTATTTATTTTAAAAAAATCTTTATTATTGAAAGTATTACACATGTCCCTTATTTTCTTCCATTGACCCCTTGTTGCCTACCTTCCCACCTCACCCCACCCCAGGCCTCCATCATCCTATTGTCTGTGTCCATGGGAGATATATATGTAAGTTCTTTGGTAAACTCTTCCCGTCCCCTTCCCTTTGAGATTACCTTTTATATGCACATCCCATTATAGAGAGACCCATTAGAACCGTGATTCCCATTCTATACTACTTTCGGATGTTTCCAATAATATATAAGCATTGAAATATTCTTCTTTAAGAAATGAGTTTAAGCCATTTAAACAAATAATGTCATATACTACTCTTACCAAATATGTACCACTATTACAAAATAAAATAAATGCTAATGGGGTATCACTAGTTTAGACATACTGTGAGTCACAGTGCAAGAGCCAGGCGCTGTGCCACCATCCCTGTGCCTATTCTGGCTTCCCTCTGCTGTAATGATGGGGAATGCGGCAGGCTCCCTTCGGCACAATACCACCTATCCAATGTGCTTAAGCAACTACCATACTAAAGATCCACCTTGCCAATACCACGCTGATGCTTTCTGGAGGCTATAAGAGTCCTCATCCTCAGGCCTGATTACTAGGTATTTCCAAGGTACTTCTCTCAACATAGGACTTTTTGATTGTCTGTGGGGCACTTCTTCCCCCTCCTCCCCGCCCCGCCAAAAAAAATAAAAAGAGAATGAGGATGGAAATAATGAAAAAACTCTGAACCAATACATCAAGTAGACCTGTCTTGAAATTATTCTGTGGCCTGTGGCCAAGATACTTAAGATTTCTGAAAGCCCTTCCCATCTGTACAATGCAGATGGACTGACCTCTCATTAGGGTTGCTGTAAAAATTACGCAGTGGGCAGATGTCCCAGAGTACCAGAGTCACTGCTCAATGAATGTTAGTTCTCAGCTCTCCTTCATCCAAACAGCCTCCCTTCTGCCCAATAGGAGGGAGCCCTGCTTTTGCAAAGCAAAGAGGGAATCGTTTTGTTCGAAAATATTTTCGATCTAGAACTTCAAACTGAAACTGGGCTCATCGCGTTTGCCCTGATTGAGTCATGATCCCATGTTGTTTTCTGTTTATTGTTTTCTTTTTTATTTATACATGAGAAGAACCTAATAAAAAGGATAAAAGGCTTCCTGGACATCAAACAGCTCTTACAAAACAACATTTTAATGATTTAAAAGTGGAGGGAACGAGAGCATGTGGATTATATTTCTCCTAAAATAGGGACGTGCAAAAATGAGAAAAGAGGCACGTTTGGGGTTTTATTGCACTCAAAGCATTTCAAGATGTTTATCAAATCCAGAAGGCAGCTGTATTCCTACACCCCCGGGGGTAAATGATCAATTGTTTTCTACTGAACTCGGCAGAATTGCACACTGTGTTTGTGGCTTCTCATTGCCTTGAGGTAGAGAGAAGGAAACTTGCCCTGCGACTACCTGCCTTGGGAAATAAAACTGAGTTCTCAAGACCAATGCTGAGCAATGAAAACCAGTGGCAAGTGAAGAACTGAATGTGACAAATGTGATACTTTAAAAGGGCGTCGCATTTAGCATAGTTGACAGCCAATTAATTGAGTCAAGACTGAAGAATTCAGTTCAAAGGTTTTAAAAATAAACAAAGATACTGCTTTTTACAATTAATGGTGTACACCACCAATACCTCTTAGAAAGATGACCATAAGTTGACACAGTTACAGATTATGGAAGTCCTGATATCTATACAAATCCATCAACTTTCTAATCTTGACTATGCAGCCTGAGCAGGATACCGTGTTTCGTTTGTCATAATATTACAGAGACACTTGTGTCATCATTATTACCACTTCCTTCAGAGCAATGCAACAGAGCCTCACCCATCTTACTCTGAGAATTATTTCTTCCTGGACAGATTCAAAGGTGGTGTTTCTATGGCACAGCCAAAATAAAAACTAACACTTTCTACTTCTCCATTTTTATCCAAATAAAAGAGAAAAACCAACAGAGAGCTTTCTTGGAAGGGGCTGAGGTAGACCTCGTGTCTCTCTTATAATGCATACATGAGGTATAAATTAAATGCAGACGATTGTCTTTCCTCTGACAAGGTCTTGGGACAATGAATGGCCTACTCACTGTAGGCTTACTCACGAGGAAGGAAATCCAAAGACAAACTGGTTTCAAGTTTACTCAACTTTGCTTGGTTTTAAAACCCTTCCCAGAACTGCATTCAAAGATCCTTATAATGTTCCTGTGAAAAAATTATTAGATAAACCCCCAGAAATGTGTTCAGACTCCAATTCATAAATTTTCCAGCAGTTTTCCCTGCTCTAGACATCAGCCCAGTATTGTTTAGTCATCATTCGTGCTTCTGGGTCTGTATTTGTGTGTGTGATATATTGCCCATCCATCGGCACATATGATTACACATCAGTGTATAGAATATAAAAAGAGGGAATGAAAATAAATTTTCTCTGATTTACAGAGGTAATTATAGAACTTCTCTGAAAAAAAAAACTGAAAAATGAGCTATATTGTTAAAGCACTTCAAGATTTTAAGGTTTAGAATTATAGATTGGGGCCTTCCAGTGGCCAGCGGGGGCCTCCCCTCCCCAGCTGCCAGCTGCCGGCCCGAGCCTTGCTTCATTCTGTACCACCCTCTGGTGGTAGGCGCTCATCATAGTGAGCAATCGAACTCCTGGTCTCCCGGTCACTCCCGAGGGGACACTTTGCATGCTAGCCATAGATAGATAGATAGATAGATAGATAGATAGATAGATAGATAGCATAATTATAATAAGAAGTAGGAAATTATTCTTGACTTTAAATATGAATTTCATGAAATATTTCCTTCACCTTTATTCAGTGATTTAGTGATTTGATTTACCACACACCTTTAAATGGTTAGATATGCATTTTCTTATTTTTCAAAGTCTGGATATATCTTAATTCTGATCACAGCATATGTAAACTTTTGAAATGCTAAATAACTTCATTTAAAAAATATGTTCTCAACCCTGGTCGGGTGGCTCAGTTGGTTGGAGCGTCATCCCATGCACTGAAGCGTTGGGGATTTGATTCCCAGTCAGGGCACATACCTGGGTTGCATGTTCAATCTCAGGTCAGGGCAAGTACAGGAGACAACCAATCGATGCCTCTCTCTCTCTCTCTCAAATCAATGAACATGTCCTCAGGTGAGGATGAAAGAGAAAAAATATATATGTTCTCAGTTTATGTAGTAAATTAATGAGACTATGTCACTGCATCTTTTGTAAAGGGCCAGATGAGTCTTAGGCTTCCTCTCATATAAACATTCATTTAGTTGGCAAATTTCTCTCCAAATTTAGTAACAGGAAAAAGTTTTCCTCTCCTAAAGAATGGATGTGCTCCTTTTTGTTGGAAAGTAAAAACAGAGCTTATTACAAATTGCAGGAAGCACAGATATTAATACAATGTTCAAAAGGAAGAGCAATTTTACCTGTTTCTTGAAAAATTACTGCCTTACTCCTACTTTTTTCCGACCTCACTCTTGACTATACTATTGAAATACAAAGCACCTCATATCAAACTCTGCAAAGTAGATATGGGAATGCATTATTAAAACATATCTGTTTATATGCATGCATAATTATTCTTTTCCCCCTCCATTTAACAATAAGTAAGGTATGTGATGACAGATAGGGAAGTAGTTTATCGGAAGAATGAAAAATGAGTCAAGACTTTCATATATGAGGATCAGACTTGGGAATGAAAAAAAAAAGTCCCTCGGAGAAAACAAAGCAGATGGCAACTCTATCTTGTTCCCAGCCCCATCTGTATTACACTCAGAGCCTGGGTTTATGAAGACATGGTTGTCATGACAATAAGCATTTGAGAAGAGTTCTGGAGAAGCTGATGAATTTGAGAGTGTCTCCTAGCTTCCCAGTTTTCCAAACACACACACAAAAACCAACACTCCTACCCATCAAATAAGCAATTATATTATTTCTCCTATTGGCTACAATTACTCTATATTGATATTATAAAAGTTGCACTCTCTCATGTCAAAAATCCTCCTTTATTTCAATGCAGCCAGCTTGAGGGTAAACTACATTTTTTTTAATTTTTAATCAGCAAAAGCAATATTTTGTGTGTGCAAGCTCAGAAAAAAATCAATTTCAGCCTAAATAAGAAAGGGGGGGAGTAAAAAAATACATATTTTTCCATTTCTGAGAGTAGATTGCAAACTGAAGAAGGAAAATAAAATTATTAAACTATAAAGTACTTAAGATTGTCCTTTGACGTGCTCGTCAAATGGACAGGAAGGCCAGCACTGCCATTCCGAGTCCCTGATGGAGCATGGGCTGGCTGCATTTGAAAAGTCAACAAGCACTTGTACCTTGGAACATACATCTTTCCCCGTCTACCTAGAAGCAGACCTACAGACGCATTTCAAATACCATTGTCATCAGTCTGAATCTTCCAGATAACTGTACGCTCCCAGTAAACACTACAAATGTCATCGACACAAAGACCCAGAGGACAGCAGACAATCCCCTTTTAGAGCATGTCCCCCAAACAAATGGACAATGATGCTCTGCCTTCCTCCTACTTCCACTCGCACAAGTCCCTCAGTGCAAGCAAAATCGATGACTATCTTGCAGTTTTAGGGAGTGTTCCCTGAAACACAGACACACACATCTTATTTAAAAGCTACAGGTACACCCAGCATTGCCAATGAATGACCCAGGGACATCTAGTTCCAGAACGAATTAGGAGCTTTTAAAAGAGAGGCTTATTCTCCCATCGCTTTGTTTAAATTCAGATGTGAAATGTATGAGATTTACAAGGCAAAATCACCAAGAAGTAAAAGAAATGCTGAGTTTTCAAATCACATAACACTTCCACTGAGAAATGAGAGGACAAGATCCAGGGCCCCAGAGCAAAAAGGGGGAAGGCAGCCAGTCTGGGGCTGGTGGGGCCTGAGAGTCTCACAAGCGTGTGGGAGGTTGATTTAGAAAAGTGGGTGCCCTCTCTTCTGGTCTTCCCACAGCTCCCCACCTCCCACACTCTTTCCTCATCCACCTCAGATCTGAAGTCAACAAACACTGACTTTCTATACACCCTTGTAGACAGAGGCCATGGGAGTTAGAAAGCCAACGTCTTTTCCCTTAACTCCTGGTAGAACCTTTAATAAGCACAGTTGGTTGTGCCAGGACATTAAATAAGCACTCTAAAAATAAAGTAGCTTGGTGAGCCTAGAAGAGAGATCTCTAAATGCCAGTTACCTCCTAAACAAGAACAATCCCACTTCTTGCCTGCTCAGCTTGGCTTGGGTCCCCTCAGTTAGGTCACTTCCTAAGGATTACAACAGGAACTATAAAAACGCTTCTTAATAAAAATAAAAAGTAACTATATTGGTTTCGGAGGGCTACTCTAACAAAGAACCACAAACTGGGTGGCTTTAAAGAAACACAAAAAAAGTAGTAGTTTGGAAGGCAGAAGTCTGAAATCAAGGTGTCAGGGGGCCACGCTCTCTCGGAAGATGCCCGAGGAGAGTCTGTTCCGTGGCTTTCTCTTGGTTTCTGGTGCTGCTGGCAACCCTTGGCATTTCTTGGCTTCTTTATGCATCATTCTAATTTCTGCCTCCATCATCACATGATGTTCTCCATGGATCTCTGTGTCTCTTCTTTTTTTTGTAAGGACACCAGTCATATCAGATTAGCGCCCACACTAATTGAGTATGACCTCATCTTAACTTGATTATACCTGCAAAGCCTCACATTCACAGGTACTAGGGGTGAGGACTTCAAGGTAACTTTTGGGGGAGGGGATGCAACTCAAACCACAACAGTAAGTAACTGTGAACATTTTAGTTTATATATTGTTATGTTTAATATCCATCAAATATTTACTGAGCATCTTCAATATTTATATAAACCTGTCCTGAAGCTGGGTACTGTAGGTACAGAGATGGGGCAATGTTCTAATTCTCAAAAAAACTCATGACCCATAAGGGAAGAAAGGAAAATGAAAATATGATGATAATGACATGTGTTGAGTGTCAAAACACAGGGAAGTCTCAGAGGAGCAGACACTTAAGAAAAGGTTATTCCTTGGGTACCCATATGCTTTTCTTTCTTCCCAATAACTCTTCCAACGACTTCACTCTTAGCATCAAGATCAAGTTCTTATTCCCATGGTAGCTCTTATCTGTAAATGTCTTTTTGTTTATTAGTATCTCTCACCAGATTGGGCTGATAAAAAGGCCCTTAATTTGTCTGATGAATGGAGGGTTATTAATGAATAAATTGAAGGTGGTGTAAATAAGTTATCATCTAGTGGTAGGTACAGCAATTTGAAGAACTTCCTATGAGGTCTCTAGTTTCTCAGTGAAGGAGGTAAAATCCTCTACTGAGAAGGATAAGGAGGTGATAAGATAGGGTGTTAGAATAGGATAAGGAGGTGATAAGATGGAGTGTTAGAGTAGCATAGTGCAGGATGAAAATAGTTGCTGTGGGAATAGAGAGAAAGCAAGAGTGAGGGAGAAACTGAGAGTCTCAATGAAAACATACCTAATCTGAGTGGAAAGAATTCCTCAGATTTCTAATCTGAGTCCTTTTCCCACTCTCTTTTTTAAAAGAATATATTTTTATTAATTTCACAGAGAGAAAGATAGAAATATCAATGATGAGAGAGAATCATTGCCTCCTGCACAACCCCCACTGGAGATGGAGCCCACAACCCTGGCATGTGCCCTGACCAGAAATCGAACCATGACCTCCTGGTTCATAGGGTCAACACTCAACCACTGAGCACACAGGCTGGGCTCTAATCTGAGTCTTGATAAGAAGCGTAGGTTTCATCCTTGAGGCAAAGAGAAGCCATTGAAGGATTTTAAAGATATGAATCTTAACTAGAGTGAAGGCAAAGAGAATGAAGAGAAAGAGACTCATGGTATTAAGGAAGGTGAATTAATCACATTTGGCAACCGGTGAGATGAAAAGAGGGAGAAGAAGTCACAGATCTCGGAAGTGTCTGGGTGGTGGGACTGGCCGCTGTGATGAGCGCCCATCAGAAGAGAAGGCTCATGGAGGAAGGCAGTGAGCGCTGGGTTGAATATGTTTAGTCTCAGATTCCTACAGTGTGACCATAGAGAGCAGTATAGTAGATTGCTGAAATAAAGGTATGAAGCTGAGCAGCTCTGGGTATTATGAGGAAGTAGGTAAGAACTGACATCGTGGGGTGGCTGGTATCAATTAGAAGGGTATACAGACAGAAAAGAGACAAAAATGTCATGAAAAATGCCATTGTATCAAAACAATAACCATTTTTTACATACTGAAAGCAATGACTTGATAACACAAAATACACACACACACACACACACACATACACACAAAACACAACTCTTTCTTCCCAAAGACACTATTTCTAACATTTAAAAAAATACAGCGTGCGGCTGGCATATGCTTTTCTTTCCTTGTACTCATTATGTCCAAAGTTGTTAAACAGATGTCCAGAAAGGGAAAAATAAACATCTGTTATTTACTATTCTGAAAAAGAGCAACTCTGACCATGTATGTAACTTAAGAAAACAAACAAACAAACAAAAAACCCCCTTTCAACAGTAAGAATTTGTAAGCGGCATAAAACACACTGCTTCCTGGTCGTTCCTGACTGAGATGACACAGCCCTCCACTGTCTCACACTCAGAGATGAGCATGAAAAAATCACTTATGTTCCTTCTCTTTAACCCAAGAGGGCTGTTGAGGGGAGACAGGGTCCCAGCCCACAGGAGCCTTCTGGGTTAGCATTCTCCCCCCCACTGGCCTTCTCAGGCTGCCAACTCGGAGCTGTCCACTACTCACCCTTGAGGGGACCCGGCAGGGCCATTGGGACAGTTTTTCCCCCGCAAAACTGGTAAAGCCAGGTGCCAGCCCGGAATGCAATTTGAGGAAAATAAAACTCAACGTTGCTTTGTCCATTTTGAGTTTTCAAAAGTAAAAGAATTCTGAACACATTTTTTTTCATTTTACAAATTAAAATTAAAAAGAATACCCATGCACACTAATTTTGAGTTAGTCTGATTTCCAACCTACATTCCACTGTCATAAACCCATAGAGAGTGGTTACTGTTGTCGTCGTTGTTTAGTGTTTCTCTTCCTATTACCTATGAAGCAGTTAGGAAATCCACCAGGGAACAATGGGCCAACATTCCCCATCACACTTTCAACCTCTCTCAGTGTCATGGTCAGCTTCTCCAACCAGCCTCCAATCCAGAAGGAGGGGTTAAGCCAGAACTGGAGATGGGCATGGAAGTGGCCCTTTTGGTTCCAATAAATCATACTTAGATTTAGTAATGAGAATATAATCTACATTCAAGATTGTAAAGTCTCTTGTTCTAAATATTTCCAATCACAAATGAAAAATTTGGGGGATCACTATCAAAAACAAAACAAACCCTCTCATACTGCCCCCCCCAAATGGCACATACACCAAATTAGATGCAAGGTTTGTGGATACTGAGCAAGGCAGAGGAGTAGTTATCTATTCTTGGATACAAGGACATACAGATGCCATCATTAAAGTGGACACGTATTCTTACTCTGTCCTTGATGACATGACTAGTGATGGTCCTAGAAGAGGGTGGGCTGAGTCCAGGAAATCACTGAGCGGACTCTGTTTTGCTCAGGCAATGCTAGAATGAAGAAAAGCATGAGCAGAATTACTACTTTTGAGGAAGACCTCCTTATGTCTCATATTTATATAAAAAATACTTGTTGGCTGCCTTCTGAGAGTTCCACACGTCTCGATAGGACTTTCAACCTTTCGAAGGTAGAATGAGATATGATGAAGATGCAGGGTGTGGTAGGAGGGATGATGGGTTTAGTGGAGGCCAGCTTTGCTACTTAGAAGCTATATGATGTGGGGTGAAATATTTCATCTCTTGTCCCTAACACAGTGTCTGCTCTTAATGTATGTTCTAAGAATATTTTTGAATGATTGAATAAATTTCTCTGGGATTTAGTTATTTCATCTGCAAAATGGAAGTGATAATAATATCTTTGCAGCATGTTTATGGTGAAAACTAAAAAGTATATAAAACTAAAAAGTACATAAATAACCTATTATATAACCTGGAAAATATTGGAGGTCAACAAATAAACGGTAGCTATCATTGCTTTAGTTCCTTTTTCATGCCCAGTATTATGAAGATAAATTTTCTTCTCATACGCTGACCATGAATTTCACCATCTAAAATTTACGGGTTGAAATACATTTATGACAGGTTTCTTAAACATTTCTGTTCCATTTGGAAGTCTGGTTAAATATATGGACCCCTACTCAGAATAAGAATCTAAGCACATGAAATAAAATATTTTTTAAAATGACACACCAATTATACTGGAATTCCGTTCCCAAACGTATGTTCGCAAATCCCAGGTTAAGAACCCCTGATATGGGAAGAGGATAGAAGCCAGTGACTTCCCGATGATAAAAGGTGCTGGTAATTTCACATACACCACATTACAATAAGGAAATCCGCTCCGCTCCCCCCACTTCTTTTGGAAAGCTTTCCTAAAGTTACTGGAGAACAAAGAGAATATTGTTAACTGTTGGAATGCTTTGTACATGTGAGACAAAGAGATCTGGGGGCTTTGGGGGAAGGTTGTAATTCAGATCTAGTAAAACAACTGCTATTTAAGAGCAGGTACAAGAGTTGGCCTTAATGACTCACTTCATAAGGTGTTAAGGAAAGTAGTTAATATCCTTCCTTAAATAAAGAAGTCTGTGAAAATCTACCAGGATTTGAAGACTAATGGTAAATGGTACGTCTTAAAATAAAGAGATTATTAACTTAATGAATTATAAAATGACTTTAAGATATCAAAAACCATTTTATTTACCTTTAAGAGATTGCAAAATCTGTTAATAAGAAATTATGAATGAGTTCTTTCTTGAGGGCCCAGGTGGGGAGGATGGGAGTGGGCTGTAAGAAGTTAATGGGGGGAAAAGTGGGGCCTATGTAATACTTTCAACAATAAAGATTAAAAAATAATAATAAAATAAAGTGGTTAATTTTATATTATGTAAAAAAAAAGAAGTTATGCATGAAATAGATAAGCAAAACCTCAAAAATATATGCTCTTGCCCTAACCAGTTTGGCTCAGTGGATAGAGCGTCGGCCTGTGGACGCAAGGGTCCCGGGTTCGATTCCGGTCAGGGGCATGTGCCTTGGTTGCAGGCACATCCTCAGTAGGGGGTGTGCAGGAGGCAGCTGATCAATGTTTCTCTCTCATCGATGTTTCTAACTCTCTATCCCTCTCCCTTCCTCTCTGTAAAAAAAAAAAATCAATAAAATATAAAAAATATATATATGCTCTTATCTTTCAAATTTCTCATAAAGATTTGTCAGATGTGTGGGGTTGTCTCCAGTGCCTGAGAACTGGCCCAGGGGACCAGGACATCCACTCGGCCATTCACTTTGACATTAGGAGGGGTGGTCAGAATGGATGAGGTAAGAACTGTCTACCCAGCCCACTTCCAAGAACTGCTATACATTCTGACCAAGGCATCTTAGGCATCAGTAAAAGTCAAATTTGAAGACTAGAAATTGATAGCAAAACCAAATCATCTGAAAGGCATGCAGCTGTGTGAAAGGATCTTGCTTTGGACCTAAGAAGAATGTAAAGAATATCTAAACTTCAGAACGTAAGCTGATAGGAAGAAAAGAGACCTTAGTCCTAAATACATGAAAAATCTTCATTCTTATAAGAATTGATTGTCCTTGGTTAGGAAGAACAATGATATAGTCTCTATCTGGAATCTGTAAGTCTGTGCATGATTCATGACATGCTTTCAGAAAAAAAATGTAATTGGTAGACTGAACAAGGTTTCTGACCCTTTTCCAGACTTCCCCTAGTTCTAGAAGATACTAGGTGTCCAATGCATGACTCGCTAGGTCATCTCTAATTCTGGACTTACTATAGAGGAGAATACGGGTTCACTCATCTTTGCTTTCCTCAAAGAAGCCAGGAACTGTGCTGTTCACAAGAATGATATTCAAAAAGATTCTGAGCGCACATGAGTTCTTTGGTTAATCTCTTCCCGCCCCTCTTCTCTCTGAGATTCATCAGTCTGTTCCATGCTTCTGTGTCTCTGGATCTATTTTGTTCATCAGTTTATTTTGTTCATTAGACTCCACATATGAGTGAGATCATGTGATACTTGTCTTTCTCTGACTGGCTTATTTCTCTTGGACACAGACAATAGTGCGGTGAAGGCCTGGGGGTGGGGGTGAGCGAATCTATGAGGGAAATAGAGGGCATCTGCAATACTTTCAACAATAAAGATAACTTTAAAAAATAAATAAAATCAATTAACATTTTTTAAAAAAGATTCTGAGGGAATATTTGCAAGGAGCTAAGAATGAATAGGAAAAAAAGAAGCAAATTAATACTGATGATATTGGCAACTATAATATCCTAAGGATAGAGCTTGCTAGACTAGGCTCATTACCTTTGTGGCCATGTGTAAATGGTATGTTTATATACAAATTTCATCTAACTATTTAATATCCCCCCAAATGGGGATGCCTCAGAGAAATAATAAAGGTAAAGATGAGATAAATAGCCCTACACAAAAATTTCTAAAAGAAATACATCTGAAAGTAAGAAACTTTCCTAATAAAATGCTAACAAGTAACAAGAAAAGCTGGGAATTCTCTCATCACTTCCGGAAGACCTCAGGGACCCCTCCAAGTGCTCTTTCCTCCCTTGGCTCTCTGTGGTGCCTTTCCTAACCTTTAGGAGACTGGCACCTCTTCAATTTTTCCGTCCTGCTTTACTGCTTTTATTTCTTTGTTTTTCTCTCCTGCTACTCCATCCAATGTAGTTTTAGCAAAGTGAACCTGATTTAAATTTTGAACTCGAGCAAAAATTTCAAATCACTTTAGCCCTGCTAAAAGCACAATCCATGTCAAGAGAGAGGCCGAAAATGGAACGATCGTTTGTTGAAAAATAACAGCTTCTTGGATCTATCAGCTTCCAGCAATCATAGTGATTCTGCACATTACTTCTCAGGGTGCTTTTTTCTCCTGATGCATCAGTATTAACTGTAGTAATACTTGTCCTTTTGAACTGAGGTCAGAAAAAAACATTTTTTATATCAGAGTGTAAAAAGCATTCTAAATTTTCTAAAGTTGCCACAAAGAGAAATATCATGTAACTTGAGCACAACAGTTTGCGGTTACCTAATGGCTCAATTTCTCTTTCTTGAATGATCTACCACAGATCCTTTCATTGATTAGTAAGTTACATGTTACTTGAATGAATGAAAAAAATAAATAAATACATTGTGAGAAAATTCAGAAGTCAGATATACCACAGTCCTCCTTATCCATGGGGAATACGTTCCAGGACCCCAGTAGATGCCTGAAACCACGGACAGTACAAAAGCCTATTTATACTATGTGTTCTCCTATATATACACACGTATGATAAAGTCCAATTTATAAATTAGGCACAGTAAGAGATTAACAACAGCAACTCATCATAAAATAGACCAATTATAACAATTTACTGTAATAAAAGTTTTGTGACTGTATTCACTTGTTTCAGGGAATCCCTTGCCAAAGCCTTTGTTTAGGCTCAATGATTTCTGGAGCACCACGTTGTTGTCAATAAGATGTTCCTGTTGATGTCTTCCACCCACAAACTGACTGCTTTTTCCAGCTTAACTAAGCACTTATCACACACTGTGGCCATTACTCTAGCAGTTTGAGGTGTGACAGAAAAACTGGCACGAATTTCTTTTTCCTTCTTCACAATTTCATGGGTAGAAGATTCATTCTCACAATTGGATCTTAGAAATCTCAGCAGATGATTTTTTTCTTTCCCATGAAGTTGAGAACTTTCACCTTTTCACCAAAGAAGCACTTTAGGCTTCTCTGTGGCATGTCCAAGTTGCAGCATCACTACTCTTGGGCTTTGGGACAATTAGTAGTAAGTAGAATAAGGGCGACTTGAACACAAGCCCTGAGGTCCTGCCACTGTCCATCTGATAACCAAGATGACGACTATGTGATGAAGGGGCGGGAAGTGTCCATAGCCTGGATACGCTGGACAAAGGGATGATTCCCATCCTGGGTGGGGACGCAGCTGGACGGCTCACATGCTACTCAGAATAGCACACAATTTAAAACTTGTGAATAGTTCATTTACGGAATTTCAATTTCAGACCATGGTTGACCATGGGTAACTGAAATTGCAGAAAGCAAAACTGCAGATAAGAGGGATACTGTGTATCAATACTGAATACCCACCAAAGACTGATCAAACGCAGTCCTATCAACTAGGTTTGGGCAAAACAATAAACAGTGAGATGCTCTTTACATTGCATATTTGTTTTATTTTGCCATTTCAGTTTCATTTTGGCAAGGGCTGGGAAAGGCATATATATATATATATATATATATATATACACAGAGAGAGAGAGAGAGAGAGAGAGAGAGAGAGAGAGAGAATACTTGCTTGTCAAAGTTCTTATAGCCCCATTTTGCCAGCTGGGATCAAGTATTAGAATAATGCCTTTTGATGGGCTGGAAACCTTTTTCACTGTCATCTCCTTTGTGCTTAAAAAGTCGTGAATGGCTCCCTACCTGTTTGAAATGATCCAAAAGGTCAGCTTTTCTGGACTTTACTCTGAGTGTGACACTTAGGGATTTGCTCAGACAAACCAATAGAACAAAAATGTCATCCATCAAATATTTATTGAAGGGATATTCAAGGCACTATGTGAAGAACTAAAATTAATGCACTTTAGGTAATGTACTTTGTATGTTGAGATGGACCTCAAAGTTCTAAATTTGCCTTCTATGTGCATGTGTTTTACTCTATTGCTAAAAAGTAAATGATATATAAAAAGTAAATCATATAACATCATCTCATATTATAGGTATCAAAATAAGGCACTATAAGACTTGGCACCCCATCCACAGGCACAAGCTACAAGATTAAAAAGTTTTGGAGGAAAGAAAAATCAGTGAAGACAGGTGTATAAGACAGAGGGGCTTGGCGCAGTCCACCAGACATGGTGAAGACATAAATGAAAACATAAGGACATAAATGAAGACAGCAGGGCAGAGGAGGGGTGCATTTTATGCAGAGAACGCAACAAGGAAACCACAGAAGTAGAGACACCTGTCTGGGCACAAGCAGAACACATCTAGAGGACAGAGGGTGGTTGCTCTGGCTGAAGCATAGGTTGTGTGTGGAGAAAAGGAAATATTTGCCCAGATGGAGTAGAGTTCTATTGGGGAGAGTCTCACTGCCTTGCTGAGAAGTTTGAATGTGACTCCGTGGTCACCACTGTGGTAACCACAGCAGGCGGTCGTGAAGCCCTTGTCCTTCAGAGGCAAGTAAGGACTTTGTTCCATACACACTGTAAAGACGAAGAAAATGAGATGTTTATGAAAAGATATTAATGTTCTCGAGAGGCAAGGTCTTTCCTCACAGGAAACTGCAGTGGAGGTAGATAGTACAGTGTGACACGGTGTGTGACCTCTGGAACACGTGGCCTTGGCTGAATCCCAGCTCAGCCGTTTCGTAGTGAGGAAACTCTGAGAGAGCTACGCAACTTCTCCACGCCTCAGTCTCCTCATCTCACAGGGAGACTTAAAAAGCACCTTTCTCATAGGGTGACTATGATGAATAAATAACCAATAAATATGAAACTTTTAGAACAGTGCCTGATACCTGGTAATCACTCATCATTCGCTTATTAATAGTAGTGGTAGTCTGAAATCAATAAAGAAATATATTTAAAAAAAATAGTAGTGGTAGTCATTATATTTCAAGGTGATAATATGTTTGGCATAAATCTATTTTTGCCTCTAGGATACTCAATTCCCTCCAAAACTCTTACCATTCATGTGAAATAAATAGCAATAATTCTGATAATTCAATTTTTAGAAGTTTGACCAAGCAAAATATAAATGGGAAAAAAAGAAATTAAGAACACAATGTATTTAGAATTTCAATGTTGAACTTAAAAATACCCTCAATAAATACTAGACATCTATTTTAAGTCATAATCTTACTTTAAGCATTACTTCCCATATAAAATTTTTCTTAACCATGAGTTCATGCTCCTCAATGAACGATGTACAATTCTCTTTTGTATCTCCAGCATACTTTTTGGTACATAAGTGCTCAATAAATTTGGATGGATGGATGAATGGATGAGTGGATGGATAAGTAGGTGGATGGGTGGGTGGATGGATGGGTAGAAGAAGGAAGAAAGGTGAGCAGTTAAGCAGATCAATAAGCCAGACACAGTCATTTGCTCTTCCAGAATGGCGTATCAAATCCTTTATGGATGCAGGAGTTTGGTTTCCAGGGCCACCACCTCTGTGGTCGAATCAGGGGCTGATTTTTACATACACTGGTCAGCTTCAGAACATAGAATGGCGATCGATCCATGAGTTCACTGAATTACTGAATGTGTGCCCTCCTAGCTCTTGCTCTACCTGTGTCTTCTCCACACAGGACTCTACCCTGGATTTTGGGAAACACTAAAATATATGTGAGGGCACATGAAAGGCGTAAATCTTCCTCTTTGCACTAGGGAAAACAGCATTATTTATAAAGACTGACTTTGAAACCAAGATAAGAAACCTGTCCATGAAACTAGGGAAATTGATCCCTCCCATGATAAAATTTCAAATGAACATGCCCTAAACAAATACAGGCAGGCTCACCTACTCTCTCACTCATCCTCACATTCTCTCTCTCATAAGCATCTCTTCTCCGGTTGTCAACATTTTTTAAATGTGGATTAGCAGGCTATTTGCTAACCTGTAAATATGCACTGGATTTTGTAAAGACAAAGAACCGAAAAGCCTCCTTACTTCCTTCAACATGGTTTCCTGGAATTGCTTTTGAGGAAGGGATTTTGGATACTGCCTACTGTCATGAAGTGACAAAGGGCAAAGATTGGCCACCCCCAGGTCCTGAGGCAGCAGCGTGAAAAACATGTTAGGGCATCAGCGGGCCTTGACGCTTTGGTTTCAGTTTATTTGGAGAAGTAATTTCCACCTAATTTAACAAGTTACCATTCAGCATATACTTGCCTAAGGGCTGCTCATGCTCATCGGGAAATACAAAGTAGAGGCAGAGATATTTGGAAAGTTTACAGCAAATTTAGTAGAGGCTGTTGTTTTTTTTTTAATGCCACATTTCCAGTCACAAGGGTTCAGGATTAACATCTTCCATATGATGTGGGAAGAAGAGCATCCAGTTCTCAGGCTGGAAGGGACCCCAGACTTCCACAGTGAAGGTCACATGTCCCATCGATGAGGAAACTGAGGCTTGGACAGAGGAAGGTATTTGGCATGATCCGTATCCCATAGAACATTTGCATTCAGACGTTGGCCACCAATTGAAATTGCCCCTTGGCCTCGGGAAACTTATTCGATGTCTCTAGGTCTCAGTGTTCTCATTTGTAAAAGTAGTGATAGCAACAGTAACTAGCTCACGGGGTTATTGGAAGGATTAATGAGTCACTACACATACAGCATTCAAAATAATGCCTGCCCTAGCTAGCACTCTAGAAGTTACCTGCTGTGATCATTTTGTTGTATTAAAAATACAGAGAGCCTCTAGTACAGGGCTTTTAGTACCACTTAATCTAGACATAAAAACTAAGTACCCAAGGCAGTTGCAGCGTGGACTAATGTAAGGCATGGGTGCACATTCTAACTGCTCCATTAAGGAGCCGTGTGGCCTTAGGTAAGTCACAACCTTTCTACACGTCAGTGTCCTCCATTGTGCAATCGGGGGTAATAATATCCGCTCTGCTTCCTGCCAGGCTGTTGCTATGTTGGCAGCACTTTGGCCACTGAGTGTAGTCTTCTCATCTCCATGGCTTTCGAGATGCTGTTCTCACTTCTAGAGGGGCCGTTGTCCAGGACAACTTCGTTTAAAGTGTCAGATTGTAGACGAGCCAGATTATCTAATGTATAAATTAACTACCTAAACACATACTAACTCATTTAACATCATGGAATATGGTTTACCTCATAAAAAGTTCCTTTCTGCTTCATAATTTCCCTTTTTAAAAAAACATTTTTATTACTTTTTTTTTAGAGAGAGAGGAAAGGAGAAGGAGGGAAAAAAATATATTGATGTGAGAGGAAACATTGATGGGCTGCCTCCTAAAAGCCTTCCCACCAGGGATGGAGCCCACAACCCGGGCACGTGCCCTGACCATGCATGCCCTGCCCGGAAATCAACCTTTCGGTGCACGGACAATGCCCAACCAACTGAGCCACACCGGTCAGGGCCATAATTTAACTTAAAAAAAGTGTGAATGAGGGGAAACTCCTCTTCTCCCTCACTGACAATTCAAGCAAAAAGGCAATGAAATTACCAAGCTAGTTATGCATGACTGCACAATACAGTGTGCCCTCATGCAGGCATTATAGATACCAAATAATATATAGGATATCAGACACTTACAAAAACTAGGGCCTCCCTGTTTTCTCTGGCTCATCCTGTTTCAATCTGCTTCTCTTCCCTACCTCTGGAGTGAAGAACTAAAACAGTGTCCATC
>NW_005371441.1:2634586-2659800 GCF_000412655.1 Myotis brandtii | reverse complement strand
GGAATGGGGGGATAAGGACATATATGTAATACCTTAATCAATAAAGAAATTTTTTAAAAAATTAAAAAATAAAAGTGTCCATCACTCAAGTCACAAGAGCAATCATTCTTAAAATGTACTCAGGAAAATGACATTGACCTCCTCAAAAATATTCAGCACTGCACCACTGCTTACAGAATCAAACCCAGACACTTCCAGAAATTCAACATCTTTCATTCTTGCCCTGCCCACATCACCAGCTTCATCTCCTCCAGTTTTCTTCTAAACGCTAAGCTACAGTGTCGCTGCCACCAGGAAAGCCTCTTAAATATTCCTGGAATATGACATGCTGCTTTTTTTTGCTCCTATGCTTTTATTCAAAAAACATTTCTTTTACCTTCTGTATGCAAAGCACTGTAAATAATATAAGGGTGTAAAAATGAATAAACAGCATGGGTGATCTTTGAAAACATTATGCCAAGTGAAATAAGCCAGACAAAAGGATACTGTGTGATTACGAGCTACCTAGAATTGTCAAATTCACAGAAACACAAAGTCAATTAGCAGTAACCAGGGACTATAGGGGAAAGGAGGGGACAATGGGGAGTTACTGTTTATGGGTACAGAGTTTGTTTGGGATGAAGAAAAGTTCTGCAAATGGACAGCTGTAATGGTCGCACAATCATGCAAATGTACTTATTGCCACTAAATTGTACACTTACAATGGTTGAAATGGTAAATTGGATGTTATGTATATTTTATAACAATAACACATTTAAGCATAATGGGAAAAATGAATAAGACATGATTTCAGCCTTCAATGAGCTCTCCGTGTAGGTGGGGTGACAAGACAACCCTAAAAAAATGAAAGATGCTCTAATTGGAGTCACAAAATATAGACAAATCAAAATGCTGGACATTTACATGGTAGATGATATTTCTGTGTACATGGAAAAAATACACAAATCTGAGGAGAAAAAGTGTGCAATGTCACACATACAAATATGCTAATACAATAGATGTGTATTCTCCCCCATTCTTAACACATGTACACAAAGCATGAGTGGAAAACAATTAAATTCCAATAGAAACAATACAATTTCTCAATATTAATGTTGTATATGTTTATCAAAGTATATTGAAACTAATATAGATATTGGGAATATGCACAAAATAATCCCTTTACTTAATTGTCATGCAAAGCCAATTATTTGAGAACAATAAGGTCATAATATATTAATTGAATCTAGGTAGGAAGTAATAGGATTCAATAGTTTCAGAGATATAGAGCTCTAGTTGGTCCACATATACACTGAGTAGCCAGATTATTATGACCACCCCATCAGTACTTCCTTGGGCCACCTTTTGCCTTCAATACTGCGGCGATTCTTCTTGGCATTGACTCCATGAGATGTTGAAAGGTGATGCGAGGAATCTGACACCATGTCTGATGAATAGCACTGTCCAGTTCTGTGAGATTTGATGGTTGTGGAACCAGCTGCCTGATGGCTCTTTTAACTTCGTCCCACAAATGCTCAATTGGATTGAGATCTGGTGATTGTGGGGGCCACCTAAGCAAGGGAAAGTCTCCCTCATGTTCTTGAAACCACTCCTGCACAATACGAGCACTGTGGCATGGCGCATTGTCTTGTTGGAAGAAGCCATCTCCATTGGGATATGCCATCAACATGATAGGATGAACTTGATCAGCAATGATACTTAGGCATGTTGTGCTATTCAGACATTTATAATGATCTGGCCCTCTAGCAACTTCAGTGCAAAATTATAGCTAATTTGCCTACAAATGTCAGGTGGTCATAATAATCTGGCCACTCAGTATATTTTGGATATTACTTCAATCTCAGAAAAATATTGGTGACCAAGTCTCATTCTGTGTCAACACTGGGTTTTTTTCACTGCCCCATGCAAACTATTTAAACCTGTAATAGCTTTAAATATAATCCTATATAATAAAAGGGTAATATGCAAATTGACTGAACGGTGGAGCAACCAGTCGCTATGACACACACTGACCACCAGGGGGCAGACGCTCAGAGCAGAAGCTGCCCCCAGCCTGCAGGTTCCAATCACCCAATCGGGGCCTACTGGCCAACCTCTCAGTCCCTTCCCAGAGGCAGCAGGCTCCGTTCGCCTGATGGCGAATGGGGAACTGGGGGTGAGTGGCAGCAGGGGGCGGGGCCAGCTGCCTGCAGCTGGGGAAAATGGCCCTGATTGCAGGTTTGGATATTACTTCAATCTCAGAAAAATATTGGTGACCAAGTCTCATTCTGTGTCAACACTGGGTTTTTTTCACTGCCCCATGCAAACTATTTAAACCTGTAATAGCTTTAAATATAATCCTATATAATAAAAGGGTAATATGCAAATTGACTGAACGGTGGAGCAACCAGTCGCTATGACACACACTGACCACCAGGGGGCAGACGCTCAGAGCAGAAGCTGCCCCCAGCCTGCAGGTTCCAATCACCCAATCGGGGCCTACTGGCCAACCTCTCAGTCCCTTCCCAGAGGCAGCAGGCTCCGTTCGCCTGATGGCGAATGGGGAACTGGGGGTGAGTGGCAGCAGGGGGCGGGGCCAGCTGCCTGCAGCTGGGGAAAATGGCCCTGATTGCAGGCCAGGCCTAGGGACCATACCTGTGCACAAATTTCATGTGCTAGGCCTCTCGTAATTTTATAATGCTTCAGAAGTTAAGTACTTCTTAGGTGTAGAGGTAACTAGCAATGCCATGATGTGATCACTATTATATTTTTTAATTAATCCTGGGAGAAAACATTACAAAACAATAGTAATAAAAATTGCATAGGCTATATTAATGAAAGCACTTATTAAATTGAACTAGATAATTTTGGTTTTGATTAAGACAAGACTTTTAAATATTTTTATCAAGTAGACAATATTTATAACTGAGTAAGATAATATACTAGTGATGCCACCAGGTCTGTTCATAGGCCTTAAACTTTATTTTTAAGAGTGTTAGGAAGACGAGATCCAGATAAATTAGTAATCAAATAAAAATATTTCCACTTAATTCACATTGACTGGATAATCTCTCTACATTGACCTAATGAATTAAGGAATGCATTCTAATTCAAGAATCTCATTTTATGATTTTTTTTTCTGGAGCTGAAGACACAGGTAGAAGATTCATCAGAATACTCCAGAAGAGAGAAGCTATTATTGTTATAGAGGAGGTGTTTACCAAGCCACTACATAATCTTTAAAAATGTGCCTTTGTCATCCAGGGCCTCAGTTTTATAAAAAGTATTGGTAAAATTTCTGAGTAATATACCTTATTTGATTGTTATGAAAATAAAATGAAGAAAAAAAGATCGATTTTGATTTCTTGGAAACATATATAAATACAGACACATTATTTAAAACTATCTTAAGTTTAAGCTCTTAATTCCATTAGTCCCACAATTAAACCTAAACAACAGACAAAACAGATATTTATTTGTACTCTCAGTCTTATTTGGGGAAGAAATCATACATATTTATGTGACACCCAAGTAACAAAGCAACAGATGTGTACAAGATAAACATGGTCTACTTCTTGTCATTAATACTAAATATCCAAGAGCCTATTAAAAATAATTACAAAATACAAAAGGGACAAATCCTAAAAGTGCTATCAACTGGTGGGACATGGCACCAACCAACCAAAGGCTGGCGAATTCCTGGAAGAGAGAAACTGATGGATGAATGACTGAAGCAGAGCAGAAGGCTGATGTGTGAGAGCCATTGCTCACAACCAAGCCCATTCACACCCCAGCTGAAGGATGAGAAGCAGTCTCAGCGGAAATGTAAGTGATCTTCCTGGAAAAGGCAAAGGCTCCAGGGTGCAAATCCTTCCCTGCAGGGGAGATGGGCCAGGCAGCTCCTAACCTATCTTCGTCCTGACCTAAAGCCTGCCAGGCAAAAGGACCCAAGAGCATGCACATGCATGGACACCTGTGCATGAAACAGCAACCGAAAGGTGGAGAAGGGGAAGGGGGAAGGAATAGAGCAGTGGTTCTCAACCTTCCTGATGCTGCCACCCTTTAATACAGTTCCTCATGTTGTGGTGACCCCAACCATAAAATTATTTTCGTTGCTACTTCATAACTGTAATGTTGCTACTGTTATGAATCGTCATGTAAATATCTGATATGCAGGATGTATTTTCATTGTTACAAATTGAACACAATTAAAGCATAGTGATTAATCACAAAAACAATATGTAATTATATATGTGTTTTCCGATGGTCTTAGGCGACCCCTGTGATAGGGTCGTTCGCCCCCCAAAGGGGTCGCGACCCACAGGTTGAGAACCACTGGAATAGAGAGCATATGATCTCTACTCTTTATCTTTCACAGCAAGATATTCTGCCTGAAGTTGATAAACCAAGAATGAAAGACATGGGCAAATCAATTAAAATATGTCTGTGGCCACAAGTAGAACTGGTCAGAAGTGGTTTCCATTAATGAGGAGATGAAGGGAAGCTGGCAGGAAGGGACCCTACATTTTTTTTTCATTTCATACCCATCTGCACTTTAATTGTTTTGCTTTGTGCATATACCTAATGAGTTTTGTAAAAGTAGGCCTTCTAAAGAATAAAAACTAGTTTTTCCACAAAATGTGCTGTATACCTGTTTAAATTCACTTTTATATAATCCTGTTGATACAAACCCTTCTCCACACCTTTATGCCTAAGGTAAACCCATAGGCACAGAAGATCTAGAGATTTAAATAAACACAAATGGTTATATGCGGGGAGGGGAAGAGCGAGAGCTTATTTGTCCCCTGAGCTGTTGTATGTTCCAATACATAGGAAAAAAAGGAGAAAAATGGCTCTGCTTCAAATTTTGACAGTTTGTCCATCATGGAGTTTTGCATTACTTCTGATTTTTAAATATGCGCTACCAGATTACTTGTCTCGAATTCTGTGCCCAAGGTGAGTGCTTTCCACATCAATCCCCAGTCCCACCCTGTAATGGAGGCAAACAATGGGCACCCCACACTCATACCATACACATTCTCACCTGCATCTGACAGCAATGCTTGCCCTCCTCTTCCCACCGTACCACACGCATAAATCACACGCTTGGAAATTAAGAAAAGAGTAACTTGACCAAGAGAATTAACTTCTTAGTACATTTAACGTCCACGGGTAGATAGATGCCCCCATTAAAAGCTTATAAGTGTTGCCCCCCTCTACATAGCATAAGACCGATATCTGAACCTGACAGCTCCTTCAGAAGATCCATTGAGAGTATCTGTAGATCACGATCGTTTTCAAAGGGAGAGTCCCTGATGACAATCCGTCAGCACAATCCTCCTCCCGGCACAGAAACAGACGGGAGTGCAACCCAGCCACCGTGAGCCTCACATATGTTCATGTGAACTAATAGGTTTCATTTGTTTAGTGCTTAATGGTGTGATGTTTATACATACAATGATATACTATTTCATATCAGCCTCTGAGGTAGGAGTTATCATCTCCCATTAAAATGATGAAGAAACGAAAGATGAGCAAGCTTAAATTACTTTTGCAAAATTACATGAGGAACCAGGCCTTGAATTCAGGTTTCAGGGTCACAGATGTTTCCCCAACAATTGTCTCAAAATATCCAAGTAAGGTGAGTTAATCTACACTAATAAAAGAGAAACATGGTAATTGGTGTACGACCGCTACCCTTTTCATTGGCTAATCAGTGGGGCCCAGACTGCGAGGGGGCACAGGCCGGGCTGGGGGCCCCCCCCCCCCGAGTGCACAAATTTTTGTGCACCGGGCCTCTAGTGTAAGATAAAAGACAAGAGAACTTAAACTTTTCTAAATATTTGTTTAAAATGTCTGAAATCTTAGCATGAGCATGTAATAATTTGTAGAAACAAGGGTGATACAAACACAGTATATTTCTATAAGAAATGAAGTAGCTTATTTAATAAAGAAAAGCAACCCCAACTCTGGGATAAAGAAGTAGAATCATGGAAATAATCCTTGTAAAGGGTAACCCACTAGTGCTCAGATTATACTACAAAGGGTGGACTGTAAACTGCCTACGCAGCACAGATAAGGTATAATTATAGAAGTAGATGTCATTTTGTGTAAAAAATTCTGCATTTCCACATACAGATTTTAGCCTAGCTTCAAGTCAAAATTGATTACCAAATTTGTTATATCTAGTGTTTTGGTTCTCAAATTGAATTCTGCTTAGATATATTACTTATTTCCTAATAGTTGAGTTTGAAGGCCTTGTTAGCTTTCTATAAAAAGTTTTATTTCATCTTAACTCATATTTCCCAGAAAGAGAATTTTATGACTGAGGATAATTAGCCATATTAAAGACATCCAAAGAGGAAACAGACATACATATTAGATTTAGGAAAACCTTCCTATAACTGGAAGGATGATGAGATACTAAAAAACGCAATCGAGGGTGGCAGCAAAAATCTCCTTTACTGAATATTTTAAAGAGTAGACATTTATCTTATACAGAATAGTCTTGAGAATCTTTCTAAACATACCAAGCTGTTCTTGTCTGTGTTTTTGTTCTTTTTTTTTTTTGGTTTGATTGTTTCTTTTTCTTTGATTTTTTCCCTTAATCTTTAGAAAGTTGGTGAAAACAAAGCAGTAGGCAAGATTTAAACAGAGTCAATTGAACAGAAATCTATAAATTTGGCAGTTTACTTAATCCTTTGTAGGGACTCAGAACTACAACAGAAGCAGCATGCTGAGGACTCTAGAAGGGTCTTAGCCAGCAGCAGGAATGTGTCACCTGAATATAAATCATCTTCTGTTTGTCTCAGGTGGACAAGTCTAACATACCAGGAGGTGACAGAACATCAGCCCCTCCCACCTTTACCTAAGGTGTTGCAGGAAAAGAACCAAAGGCAGGAATAGATGACCAGATGCCAAAGGAAACATTCTATGGGCCATGCTATCTTTGCCAACCACAGTCAATAATAAACAAAACAACAGCAAACAACAGGTTGTGTGTTTTTTTCACTGAAAATGAACAGGCAAAGCAAATTTGCTTATAGCTCAAAAAAATCTTATTCATAGGAAATCTTGAAGCTGACAAGCTGAAATCTGAGCTACAGAAGCAACAGCATTTGGCATACCCAGGAGCACACCCATATCCACCTCTGAAAAACGGGTGCACGAATAATATTAACGCTCTAAGCTACTCGAAGTCCCAGCACATGCCCCATGCACCTCACATAATGTGCATTCAGAAAGAGGCTGTTACATAATTAAATGATCTACTCTTGCTATTTCACATACTTTCAAGAGATCAAATTGGAGTGTTCTCCTTCTGCCTCTTTAGTAAGTTCCTACTGGTTTTTCAAGGGCTACTTCAATGGTATCTTTCTTGCCTGGCCATTGTGGTTCAGTGGTTGAGCATCCACCTATAAACCAGGATGTCAGGATTCAACTCCCTGTCAGGGCACATGCCCAGGTTACGGGCTGGATCCCCAGTGTGGGGCATGCAGGAGGCAGCCGATCAATGATTCTCTCTCATCATTGATGTTTCTATCTCTCTCTCCCTCTCCTTTCCTCTATGAAATCAATAAAAATATATTTTTTAAAATTCCTTTCTTAACTCCCCAGAGCTCTCTGTTCATGCCTGCATTACAGTATTGATCATACTGAGCTGTCATCCTAGAGCAGTGCTATCCAACAGGATAGCCACTGGCCGCCTAACTGGTTAGTGTGATGATGAACAGAATTTTAAATTTTATTTAATTTTCATTAGTTTAAATTTTTAAAAAACACACAGTTCAGTTATCAAAATACTTTTAAGTGAATTTGGAAAAACTTGGGAATGTAAATCTTCTTTTTCAACCTTAAAATGTATGAAATCTAAATAGAGATCAAATATCATCCATGAAAATTTTAACATCCACATTGAGAAGCTGTAAGAGTAAAATACAAACCAGATTTCAACTACTTCATACAAGACAAAGAATGAAAAATAGCTTATATTTTATGGATTATATTTTATATTGATTACATGTTAAAATGCTGATATTTTGGATATAAAAAATTAAATATATCATTAAATTTAATTCTACCTGTTTCTTTTTACTTTTTTAACATGGCTCCTAGATAATTTTAAGTTACACATGTGGCCTGAATTCTATTTCTATTGGGTAAGCACTGTTCTAGACTTTCTATGAACACTCTCTAAATGCTACTCATGGCCCTAGCTGGTTTGGCTCTGTGTATAGAGCTTTGGCCTGTGGACTTAAGGGACCCAGGTTCAATTCCAGTCGCTGGCCCATGCTGGGGTTACGGGCTCGAGGGGGCATGAAGGAGGCAGCCAATCAATGATTCTCTCTCATCATTGATGTTTCTCTCTCTCTCCTTCTCCCTTCCTCTCTGAAATCAATAAAAGAATATATATATGTATATATTTAAATAAAAATAAGTAAATAAATAATAAAAATAAATGCTACTCATGGGGTTAAGCATTTTATGTTAAACCTGTTTTACCAGTAAGAAAACAGAGAAGCCTTTAAAAAGAAAAAAAGTCATGTAACATGCCTAGGAGGACAGGTAAAGTGGGTTCGAACTAGGTCTCCATGGCTTCCTAGTCGCAGCTCTCACCCCCTCTTTTGCTCCAGTGCCTCCATGTTAGCTTGCCCATCAGACTGTAAACTCCTGCACAGCACAGACCCTGCCTTAATCATATTTACGTCTTTACCAACTTTGACCTGGTAAGCAGCTCATGAATTCGTATTTAATGAATTAGACACAGTGAATGGATGAAACAGGGTTACCCATGTAAATATATTTATAACTATAAAGGAATTCATATAATGTTAAATTCAAGTTCAAAAATATACAGAGGATGAAAACACATCTGATTTGTTGGGAAAGACTACAGAACTCCTTAGCTGTGGTTACATTTGATCAAAGACAGAGGATCCTTTTTGAAGAAGACATGTTCATTATGACCATGAAGAGTTTAGACTAATGACAAATGGTCAGGCTCCTGGGGAACCAGGTGGCGAAAAGAACAGTGTCTACTGAAGGAGTAAAGGATATCAATTAATTCATTAATTAATTAATTAATTCAGATATTGCACACATCTGAATTTTTAGAGTTCAGTATTATTGAAGCTGCTCAAATTAGAGCAGCAGCAATAACTTTGTGTGAACAGTTAGAATGATTTTTATATCCTTAGGTTTATATTTCACAGCAGACTTTTTAATGGACACGATAGACACATATTTCTCAACTCCATTCTATTGCCCTTGGTCTGTCACTAAGGAATGCCTTATGTTGAAACATGGATTTGTTTTATGAGAAAAATAAAACAACTCAGGATATGAATATAAAAATGATAGTCTTGATATTTCTCTTAGATTGAAAGTTTCTGTAATACTATTTTCTTTATTGTCATTTATTTCTGTCCTTAATGGCTATCCCTAAGAATAAATTCAATTCAGCTCCACCAAAACTGGCCAAATGCCTGCTAGGTGACGCTTATTGAGCTAGGTGATGGTTATTAAAAAGTGAATAAGATAATCATATACTTTACAAAGTGTCCCCTTTGATATTTCAGCACCCAACTGGCACTATACATAGTTATTACAATAGTATGACTATTATTGTCTAACAACTATGCTGTACACCTGAAATTAATATGAAATAATAATGAATATAAACTGTAATTAAAAATATTTAAAAATAATTTTTAAAAATAAATTAATTTTCTAAAAATTAATTTAAAAAACTCCTCCAGATCACTGTTTCATCATTTCTTTCCCTTCTTACCCACTCCTGAAAATGAGTCATTTCTTTTGGAATGGCAATATGAGGAGGAAAAACAAGTTTGTAAAGAGGAACCTTAAAATGAACAAGAAGACTAGCATCACTGTACAGCCACAAATAGAAGCTAGAACAAACTGTGCAGGACATGAGAAACGAAGCATAATGCTAGAGTTCATGGTCTGGTCATTCTTTCTAATCATCAAAAAATAAAATTAGTCTCCTACTAAGACACCTGCAGCCATTTTAAAACGTCAGATGGTTCCAGTCTGCAATGCTCATCTATCTGAATTTCTTTTGGGCAAGATAACCTAGACATGTTGGATGTACAGACTGCTGGCCTAATTCTGTCCTTAATGGCTATCCCAAAGAGAAAAGATCTCAGTAGTAGTTAACTGTGCCAACTAGTTATCTATTTTTGCCATCTATTTAGAAAAAAATGTTTTAGATTATTTAGACAAAAATAGTTTTTGTCTCCTATTTAAGAAAAAAATATATAGTCTTTCCTTCATTGCTTCTCCCCCTCCTCCAAGGCACGAAATTGTCCTTGAACAGGGGCCAGACAGAAACCTATTCAAAGCATTATAGTGACACATCAAAGCGAGAAGAGACTGGGAAATTAATTGCAACAATTTCTTTTGAACCCTCTAACAAGTGCTTTAACTGGTGTGTAGGAGTGTCGAAATCCAAGATGCAAAAGGGGAGGACTTTGAAGGAAGAATACAAATTGGAATGTGGCTAACCATTTGGATTTATTTTCTTGTCTAGTAAAATTAGCAAGCAGTGTATTCCAGGAAAACCCATCACTTACCAACCAACTAAAGGGCTATTTCCCCCCACCCCCCCCAAGAACTCTTTCCAAATGTGAGAGATAAAAGTACAGTATTGGAATCTTTCAACTTTAGGCGAGCAATATTGAATAAAATAGCTGTTGCAAAAAGAATTATGTGCAATTAACTAGGCAATAGCATTATACAGATTGGGAAAACTGTCCTTCTCGTTATTTTTAAAGCTCCTATGTTATCCACTCTATAATAGAAAAAAATATTTCTTATAAAAAAGAAGTAAGAAAATAACCTCATTTTCAATTGCATTAAAAACAAAATAGCCCTAGCCGGTTTAGCTCAGTGGATAGTACGTCATCCTGCAGACGGAAGGGTCCTGGGTTTGATTCCGGTCAAGGGCACATACCTGGATTGCAGGCTCCTCCCTGGTGGGGAGGCAACCAATCTATGTTTTTCTTTCACATTGATATTTTTCTCTCTCTTTCCCTCTCTCCTCCACTTTCTCTAAAAATTAATGAAAAAATATCCTCAGGTGAGGATTAGATAGATAGATAGATAGATAAGCAAATAAACAAACAAATATAAAATACTTAGACATAAATTTGGTCAAGGAGGTTAAAGATCTCTACACTGAAAACTATAAGACATTGGTTAAAGAGATGGAAGAAAGTAACAGATAAATGGATATACATCCCATGTTCATAAATTAGAACTAATATTGTTTAAATGTCCATACTATCTGAGCCATATAGACATTTAATGCAATCCTTAGCAAGATTCCAGTGGCATTTTTAAAAGAAATAGAAAAAAAAAACAATTCTAAAATGCATATACAACCACAAAAGATCCCAAATACGCAGTCTTGAGAAAGAAAAACAAAGCTGGAGATATTCCTGATTTTACTTCCTGATTTCAAACTATAATACAAATAAAAACACTAGTTAAAACAGTATGGTGCTGGCATAAAAATATACACATAGACTTATGTAACAGAATCAAGAGCCAGAAATAAACCCATGCATATTTAAGCAACTAATATTTGACAAGAAAGCTAAGAATACTCAATGATAAAGAACAGTCTCTAATAGTTCTGGGAAAACTGGATATTCATATACAAAAAGATGAAACTGGACCACTGTCTTCCATCACTCACAAAAGAAGTTAACTCAAAATGCTCAAAATGGCTTAAACTCAATGTGTTTTATACATACACAATGTGTATGTGTGTGTGTCTTTGTGTAAGGATGTATAATTGAATATTATTCATCCTATAAAAGAAGGAAATCCTAACATCTGAACAACATGGATGAATTTTAAGGCATTGTGTTAAATGAAATAAGTCAGCCAGAAAAAATGCAAATACTATATAATCTGACTTATATGTGGAATCTAAAAAAGTTGAATAAAACAAAGAATATAATGTTGGTTAGCAGGGGTTGAGGAGTAGGGAAAATGAGGAAATATTGACCAAAGAATACAACCTTCCAGTTCTAAGATAAGTTCTGGGGATCTAATGTGCAGTGTGCTGACTATGGTATACTTAAAAGTTGCTAAGACAGTAGAACTTAAATGTGCTCACCACACACACACACAAAAAGGTAATTATATAAAGTGATAGAAGTGTCAACTAACCTTATTATGGTAATCATTTCACAATATTTCAAATCATCACATTGTACACCTTAAACTTACACAAGGTTATGTCATTTATATCTCAATAAAGCTGGGGGGATTCAATTTTTTAAAGATGGATAGGTTTTATCATTTTCTGAAGTTATATAAAAGGGAGGAAATTTCATTCACATGAAAATAATTTGAAACAGTTTTATAATTTTATATCTCAAATTACTGCCTTTTACTTTATGCTCAGTTGTGTATTTGAAAAGACAAACCTTTAGCTAATATTGTTAGTTATCACGCATACAGAAGTATACATTCAAATAGTGTAGAAAGTACAAATAAAAAACTAATATCTCCTACTCCTACTCCTCAGAGATACCATATTTGATAACGTCTATTTTTAGTTCTGGGGGTTATTCACACTGCAGCTAAATTATTTATTTACCTCAGAAAGGGCTAAATTTTGAATGCTTATTAAAAGCTGGAATCTATATAAATAAAAGCCGAAGCAACCGGTACCACCAGACGACCGGACAATCAGCCAGTAGCTATGAGGTGTACTGACAACCAGGGGGCAGACACTCAACACAGGAGCTGTGCTCCCTGGTGGTTAGTGCGCTCCCACAGCCAACCTCCCACAGCTGGCCAACCTCCTGCGGTCCCTCCCCCTGGCCAGCCTCAATCGGCCCTGATTGCCGGCCAGGCTGAGGAACCTCACCCATGCACGAATTCGTGCACCAGGCCTCTAGTTGTGTATAAAATGCTGTGGTAAATTGTGTTACCTTTTCTAAGAGGAATTGCCCCATCGAACCTTTTAGAAATAGATTTTATTTAAATTTTTACAAAGAACTCTAAAATATAGATATTTATATAAAAGTTGTTTTTAGTACCTAACACAACCATGAATAGCTTCACTGTAACCATTATTAAACATACTAAAGGCCCAATGCACAAAATTCATGCAAGAGAAGGCCTTCTTTCCCCCAGCTGCCAGCACTGGCTTCCTTCTGGTACCTGGGACCCAGGCTTTCCTCTGGCCACTGACATGCATCTGGGACTCGGGCTTCCCTTGCAGCCCCGGCTTTGTTTGGAAGGATGAAAGGACATCCGGAAGGACATCTGGTCTAATTAGCATATTATACTTTTATTATTATAGGTATTAGAATATTCATCCCTAGCTGGTGTTGCTCAGTGGTTGAGCATCGACCCATGAACCAAGAGGTACCCTGGTTCGATTCCTGATCAAGGCACATGCCCAGGTTGTGGGCTCAATCCTTGGCAGGGGGTTGTGCCGGAGGCAGCAGATCAATGTGTCTCTCTCATCGATGCTTCTATCTCTCTATCCCTTTTCCTTTCTCTCTCTCTAAAATCAATAAAAATATTCATGTAAATCTATTTGAATAAATTTCATGCCTTGTAACACCTGAAGTACCTTAAAATTGATGCATTGTTAGACTATTTTAAGAAATAAATTTGCTTTAAGACCAGCTTTATCAGAATTCATGAAGATTAGATTGTGGCATAAATGTACATACTATAAATGCTGCAGGAACAAAAAGAAAAACAATCTAAGAATGGATAAATTCCTGTTGGATGTACTGATACCAGTTCATATTTTGGGATCATCATGAAAGCATTCATTAGCATTGTCTCCTCTTATCTTTCAAGCACATAATTGAACTCAATCAGAACATGTTCTCCAGTGATTAAAAGTAAGAATTCAAATAAGAAAGAAAAAAGTTCTTTGAGTATGGATGCCAATTTTTTTTTAAAAAAAATGAGCAATTGATTAAATTAATCCACTGTGAAAATTTTAAGTTGAATAGCTGGTTTAGTGTTGTATTAAACTCCCTTTCCCCACTAAAATATAACTGATTGGTTGATTTACTGTTTTATTTTTTAATTAATATAGATAGTAATTTAACTAGGCCGAAGATCTCACAGTGGAACAGAATTTCTTAGCTTTAGGTGAAAACAAGGTTATGATGCTATCAAATAACAATCACTCCTCTCTAGGCTACCCTCAGATTCCCATTTTTTTAAATAATAGAATGAAGCTTATTTTATTGAGCATTAAAAAATCAAAATCTCAAAATAAAAAAGGAAAGAGCCCTTTTAATTCTTAGGCTGGTAAAAATAATATACACATCATCCCCATCCTTGACAAACAACATTGTTTGAAATTAATCAGTGTGATAGGATAGCCCTGAGGCCAAGCCGTGGGAGAATATAGTAGTGAGTGAATTGTAGAGCCAAGCACACTGCAAATGTTCGCGGTGCCTTCGGAGTTAAGAAGAGGCTCATTGGTCTCTGCGTTATTCAGAAAGACCAGCATTTTTTTCTCTTCTGATTATAGAATGGATATAATGACAGGTTATCAATACCAATTGTCATAGCTCATTTTATGTGTCAACTGACTTAGACCATGGTGCCTAGTTGTATGGTCAGACACTAGTGGTGAAGTAGCTGGGGGGTATTTTTTAGATGTGATTAATATTTACAGTCAGTAAACTGAATAAAGCAGATCACACTTCATAATGTGGATGGACTTGGTCCAATCAGTGGAAGGCCTTCTGAGCAAAGACTGAGGTTTTCCTAAGAAAGAAGTCTGCCAAAACACAACATAGAACCCTCTCTGAGCCTCCAGTCTGCTGGCCTGCCCTACAGATTTTGGAGTTCCAGCCCCCACACTCTTGTGGCCCAAATTCCTTAAAAATAAGTATTGCTCAGTAGATAATGATAGATAGATAGATAGATAGATAGATAGATAGATAGATAGATAGATGATAAATGATAAGTAGATGATAGATTGATGACAGATCCCACTGGTTCATCTATGTGGGGAATTCTGACTAATATACCAAATTGGTCTAGACTTTTATTATCTCTTTAGATCAGGGGTAGGGAACCTTTTTTCTGCCAAGGGCCATTTGGATATTTATAACATCATTCGAGGGCCATCCAAAATTATCAACTTAAAAATTAGCCTGCTATATTGGGTCAAACATCTAATTAACTCACCCCTCAGGCCTTGACAGGGCCAGACGAAATGATTTCGAGAGCCTTATACAGCCCAAGGGCTGGACGACCCCCACTCCTGTTTTAGATAAAGACTTATTATCTAAGGAGATGATAAGAGAGAACGGAGGGGAAAGTTAAGGGGGAATTTACTAAGCACGATGGTGTAAAGGAATTTCCTGCGTGGAAAAGGAGCAGCATTCGAAGTTGCCTCCATTCTTTGACTATGAGCGCCTTTCAGCGGGGAGATGTGTGCTACTCATGCCCTGTGAGTAAGCTGCTAACATTTGGCAGAGGCTGTGCTGAGGGATGGAAGGGATCGGGGATGGGTGCCTCACAACTGTGCCAGACAAGTCAATGTTTGACAAGACTTGGTTAAATTAGGACAAATTTGAACTTTGTCAAAACCTAACTATGTCTTATATGCCCTTTGGCCTCATCTCTACCCACCCCCCTGTCCACCCAGCCTAAGCAATCTAGGAAAAGCCCTTTTTAAACATCTCACTCTCCTGGCTGGTGTGGCTCAATGTTTGAGCATCAACCCATGAACTAGGAGGTCACAGTTCAATTCCTGGTCAAGGCACATGCCCAGGTTGCAGGCTCAATCCCCAGTAGGGGGCATGTAGGAGGCAGCCTATTAATGATTCTCTCTGATCACTGGTGTCTCTCTCTCTCTCTCTCTCTCTCTCTCTCTCTCTCTCTCTTTCTCTCCCCCCCCCTTCCTTTCTTAATTTAAAAATATATATAATTTTTAAAAAATCTCACTCAGCAGAGCAAAGAAGATTATGACTGGTACATTGCTCCTTTACAGAAGAAATGGGCCTAGATTCAGTTACAACAAACAACAGAAAAGGTTAGTGCCCCAGCACAGGGAGAGAGCAAGGAGAAAACCAGTGAAGCTGGCCTCAGGTGTCAACACCCTGACAAACCTCTTAGAGTTTCACACATTCACTGCTTCTCTTAAAATCATTCATTTCACATGGAAACAGACTAAGATGCATCCCAATGTCAAACTAATAACTGACAACTGTCCAGTGGTTCCAGTTCGTAAAGTCCATTCAGAGAGCCTTCTATCCACACAGCAGTCACCTAGGTCGACCGATCAAGTCTTGTAATTAGTCCCTCTTATCGGTGGGAAAACTGAGGCTCAGTGTTCATTTAATTTGCCACAAAATGGAGTTGGGATGTGAGCCCAGATTTCCGAGTGAAGTCCCGGGCTTTCCCCTCGTAGTATAATACTGTTATTATCAATATTGCTGTTCGTGAATTCTGTAATAAGACCTCTGGTATCAGTATGTCAGTCTCACCTGAACTCCGGCAGGCTAAGCTCTCTGTGACTCAGTTCCCTCCGTTTAAATGGAGGTAATAACAGTTCTTGCTTTATAAATAATATAAAGCATGCCAATCGCTCAGCAAAATGCCTGATACATAGAAAACACTCAATAAGTGTTAGCCATCATTATCTCAGGGACTAAATTAGATGGTTTTAATTTAGACATCTAATTTAGACATTTCCTGCCCAAAATGTTTTAGACAAGTATAGGAAACACAGAATCAAACATGCGAGCATCTAACAGGCACAGCACATTTGCTTTTGCTTAACATCGGAGCTCAGAAAACTACAGCTCAAGCCAGCCCCTCATTTTTTCAATAAAGTTGATTTGAACACATTCATGGACACATCATCCTCAGCTGCTGGTGTGTCCATGGCAGAGCTGAGCAGGTCCAACAGGCTGCATGTTCTAAAATATTTAGTATATGCCCCTTACAGAAAAAGTTTGCCAACCTCTGCTTTAAATCAATAGTGAAAATGGAAACAAAACAAACAACCGAACAAGGTATCTGATGTGAAGTTGAACTGAGGAAACAGGAAGGGCCCATGAGACATGGGTGAATCAAGAAAGCCATGGAGCTGCTTTTCCAGTTCTTTTATCCAATCGGGAAACATTTGCTGAGTGTTTACAGTGTGCAAAGCTTCACTTTCTACCATCAAGATGCACTCATTGGCCCTCCTCCAAAATTGTGTTTTGTTTCTAAAAGCATTTGGGAAATTATGGGAACTTATACAACGACTTTCTCAGCACCTGCTTTTAACATAGTTGAAACAAAAAGACAGAGGACCTGTGAGGCTGATACTGGAACATAGTAGGTACTCAGGAAATGATGACATTGACAACATAGTAAGAGCTTTGTGTCTCCTAAACACTCAGTACAGGGAGCCACTCAGGGGAATTCCCTGATATCCCCCAGAGCTAGCTCATGCACCCTTGTTGACCCTGCAGAGTGGTAAGCCAAGTTATCAAAATGAGAGTAGTCTGAAAAGCCAGATGTATTCCTTAGCTTGTTTACAATCCAGGAAATAATAAACCAGCATACACTCAAACACAGACAGAACACAGTGGCTCTATGTTCTACCAGCTGTGTATTCTTGGCAAATTATTCAACTTCTCTAGCCTGTTTCTTTTTGAGTAAAATGAAAATAAATACCTACCTCATAGAGTTGTTGAAGGATTAAATGAGATAATCTTACGGTTGTTATTACCATCTGTTTTTCCATGAAGACTATAAACCACATTTACAACTTCGCTATCAATATTCTCCCCTAGATTAGAGTCTCTACAGAACAAACAAATGATGCCAATTCAATATAAATCTAGTCAACAAGCATCTATTGATTATCTATGGTGTACAAGGTACTATGCTAGGCACTACATGGAGTACAAAAATGGTTGAAAAACATTGAGTCAGGACTAAATAAGGCATATCCACACACACAAAAATCTGGTATAAATGAAATATATTATAATAAAAATATAAACAAATATCTAAATGCAACCAAAGATTTTTATCAGGATGAGGTTGAGGAATGTCATAGAAAAAGTTGCATTTAAGCTTGCTTTGGAGGATCTGAAAAGCAGAGATGGACACTCTAGGTCAGCAGTTCTCAACCTGTGGGTCGCTACCCCTTTGGCAGTAGAACGACCCTTTCACAGGGGTCGCCTAAGACCATCCTGCATATCAGATATTTACATTACGATTCATAACAGTAGCAACATTACAGTTATGAAGTAGCAACGAAAATAATTTTGTGGTTGGGTCACAACATGAGGAACTGTATTTAAAGGGCCAAAAGGTTGAGAATCACTGCTCTAGGGGGAGAGATTGGTGAGGGAAAAGACAGAAAAAGGGAAACAGAGTGAGTTCGCCAGAACAGGAAGTCGTACCACTGGGAGGGACCTAGAGTGTGAGGAGAACAAAGGAGCATCGCTAAACCAACACAAGGGGCTGGCTGCCGCTAAGTGCAGAAGCGCAGGGTTTCTGGTCTTCTGGTCAGTGTTGCCCTGTGTAATCGATTACTAATAGTAAACTGTGAAAAATTCCCTTTTAAGTATAAATCGGAGGAGATCCGAGGCACTTGCAACACAACACGTCTTCCATTAGCGTGGGTCTGCCTTCTAGAGAGAGAAGGGGCCAACTTCCTGTCAGGACCAGGGCTGTGCCTGCCCCATCCCCAGGCTTATCTTCAGGAAGCCCAGAAAGAAACAGCCTTGAAGGGATTTGCTTCCCCACAAAGTTTGGTCTGTTTTCACAAAATGTAAGTTTGCAGATGGGAATATTTCTTACACACGAGTGTCCTGGGCCATGCATGTCATGACAGGAAGCCTGAGAGATGCTGAAGGACAGTGGTGGACAAAGGGCAGAAAGAGTAGTGACAGAAGAAAGCAAGCCTTCATTAACCTCCACCTCCTATTAGCTACCGTCACTGACCTGCCTTAACCTTACTTACTTACTGAATGCCAAGTGTTGTGGTGAACATGTAGAGGCAGAGAGGGAATCAAACAGGGACTCAACCTTGGAAGCGTCTAATCTAGTCATCATCAGACCCATGTTCTGGGTCGGTCTCTCAGGTAGAACTAATGGGAAGCAGAAGCAACCTGAAGGTAGAAGGCCAGCAAAGAGACTTGTCTAAGAGTCCGGGACTGTGGGGATTGAACAATAGCAATGTGTCTAGAAAGAGGGGAACTGTAATAATAGGAGGGGAATAAAGAATAAATTAACTTAAAATTAGGGAAAACAATTCGGTATTTTTTAAAAGAAAAGCCAAATCAGGAGGAAAAGTGCCACTAACAATGAAGCAGAGAACGGGATTGGGACAGTGGGGAGAGACAATGAGTTTAGTTCAATTGCATTGAGCCCCAGCATCCTGAAATGGCACAAAATGTCTAAGGAGTTTGTAGCTCACAGTGGGAACAGGCTAAGAAAGTCAGCAGAGCTGCCCCACTGCTGTCTAGGGGAACTGTCTGCTGCAAGAGAAGAGGTAAGTGGGAGGGAAAGTCACTTCCTGCTGACTCAACATGGTAGTGCTATTGTTGACAAGGCTGGCTCCTTCCTGCACAGAATCCTACCACAGCCACTGGCACTGCAAATGGCAAAATTACTGCCCACCACTTTGCTGCCTGAGTCTGCTGGAATAGTTAGATGAGGGGAGACACGGAGAAATCTGTGCACACATTCCCCATTCTCTTGCATGGGCTCATGCCTGCTGTGTATCTGAACAGCTCATTTAAAAAAAAAAAAAAACATTTCAAAGCATCTTGAAATATAGAGTTTCATTTTGTTTCTTCCTTCCACATGAAAATAAACTCTGGTTTTTTATGATAGTTTTATATGAGCTTGACTGTAGACCCACACACTAATTATGTAGAATAATAAAGTTCATGAGTCTGTATAAATATTAAATCTTATTTAAAATAAATCATTGGGGCTCTGGTTTAAGAAGAGGAACAGAGCACGCCCATGTGCGCTGGTAGATAACAGATGGGATGGACTGTCACACAAATTAGAGGAGAGGAAACCACAACCCAGCCCACCAGAGGAACCCGGGTTCTTCCAAGAAGCCAAAACTGCAAACACACAAAGCACACTGGAGTGATTACCAGGGTTTTTTGTTAAAGAACTGCATTCAGAACAGCTTGGAAAACTGTGCCTTTTGCCTTCTCACTCAATAAACCTGGGCCTGAGCTTTCCTTGCTAAAAATGTGGGTGATCTGAATGAAAAAGCTTCCTACAAAAAATTTTGATGCCAGAGAGAGATTAAGAAACTCTAGATCTCAACTGTAGGCAGAAAAAAAGAAGAAATAAGTCAAGGAGGCAGGTCTGACCAGAACCTCACACCGAGGAAGTCTTCTTTAACATGACCTGGCACCAGCCCGTCCCCTTGAATACTCCCACCCATCAGCCTGGAGGTTTGCTGGAGGAAAAATGATCGATCCGCTGACCCAGGACCACATAGGGTGGCCCAGGAAAGAAACAGATTCCCACAACCACAGTAAAATCACTGATCAGCTGCCTGCTCCAACCTTGACTCATGTTAATAAATGTGAATACTACAAACAGACCACAGTGGACCACATGGATGTGTGAGGAAAACCGAGAGCAAGAAAGAGAAGACAAAAGATGACTAAACAGAATTAATGAGCCATGAAAAAATAAAATAGAAATCATTCTGGGACTAGAAGAGTACTTTAAAACTTCTCTGCTCTCAAAGAGATCTATATCCATAAAACAGGAGAAGATTGGAAGGAAAAGGGAGTATAATGGGATTGGATCCCCCCACCCCACCCCCAAGCCCCAGTGCAGCCTTTATTTTTCTCACCACACTCTAAATACGGAAATACAAAACAAGACTAAAACTGTGGGTGATCTGAAGGAAAAACGTTCCTGCCAGGAATTTTGATGCCAGAGAGAGACTAAGAATGCAATGACAATATGAAATAGATTAGAGCATTGTTGATCCCACTACAAATAGTGTCAGCAAAATGAAGCTAGAACTTGGGGGTGCTGATGAGGGTAATGATTCTGGGCATCTAAGATACTTGAGGAAGACAGTAACAAAATGTTTGCCCCATCACATTCTGCACTTATTTTACTCCTAATCAGCTATGGATGAGTGCATTCTTTCTAGGTGTAGTGGGATGTAATAGTAGGGTGGTTTTTTTTTTTAAAGCAAAATAAAAACAACAAATTCTTAAAAATTAAAAATATGGTTCCCAAAATTGAAAACTTAACATTAAACAAATATAATAATAAATTTGACATGACTGAAGATCTAAGAAGTGGTGTCCTTATGTGCAAAAGTACTCTAAATGTAGTGGGAAAAGAAAAAGACAAAATATGAAATAATCTCAAAGACATGGAAGGCAGAGATAGGGAATCCAATATCTATCAAAGATTTTCAAGAAGGAGAGAATAGAGATAATAAGGGGAAGAAGAAAACTAAAACATAACAGAAGAAAAATTTGCCAAGCTGAAGAATGATGAGACTTTAACGGAAAGGCCCACTGAAGACCTACAGGATTAAACAAAAGAAACACCACAAGAGACATGATAGAGAAGTCTTATCACTCAGAGGATAAATAATAGAAGAAAAAGCCAGGTGACCTCAAAGAAATAAGACACATCAGCATTTCTCATTAGCAGCAACTAATTCTAAAACACAGTAAGGTAGTATCTCCAAAGTTCTGAGGGGAGGGGGGGAAATCATTCAAATCTAGAATTTGATACTTAGTCAAACTATTAGCAAATATAAAGGCAAACTTTTGGGACATATGAGAGATGGGAAAATTTAGACCCCTCCTACCCATTTAGAAAAATTACCCAAGGTTATTCTCCAATCAAAAGAAAAAAATCCAAGAAAGATTAATCTGAAATAAAAGTCCTCTATGCTTCATAATTATTCTTTGAGCTTCATTGTGTAATTCTAGTAACTAGTATTTTACACACTATGGTTGTGCATGCTAGTTGTTTAATCAACTTTATATAAAACATGAATACATTTTATAACTATAGAATAGTAACTATAAATCTTAACAATCTTAAAGCAATAAGATAGCAAAAAAAAATTAGAAGGTGGAAGAAATAAGTAATCAATTTGCACACACATATATTTAAACAAATAAAATTGTTTAAAAACTATAGCAGTTTAGAAAATTTCTTAGAGATATACATCATGGCTTGGAAAGACAGTTGCAGTAGATTATGTGAAAAATAGAAAGTTTCAGATCAGATGATATATGATCCCAATTGTATAAAAGTAAATTATGTGTACATGTGGCCTGGCTGGGTGTGGCTCAGTGGGTGAGCGTCAACCCATAAACCAGAGGTTAGGGTTCAATTCCCGGTCAGGGCACATGCCTGGGTTGCCTGCTCAAACCCCAATCAATGATTGTCTCTCATCATTGATGTTTCTAACCCTCCTTCCCTCTCCCTTCCTCTCTCTGAAATTAAAAAAACACTTATTTTTTAAAAATTATGTGTATATGTGAACATGCTTAGAATATATCTAGAGAGATTCATAAAACTCTTCAACAATATTTATCTACTGGGGAGTAGTGTTAAAGAAGTAAAACAACATAGTTTTGCTTCTTAATTTGTAAACTTCCTTATCAATTAGATTTTTTTAACAAGCCTGTATTTACCACAAAATTAAGAAAATAGTTAGAGACTATGATCTATTACTCCTAAACAATGAGAGTCCAGTCTCTACATCTTTATAAAAAGTCCTGCAACAGTGTATGATTTACTTCCTAGGTTGACTTTTAACAGAGTGCTTGCCAAAACAACATTTATCTCTAAATGGAGGTACCGATTACACACTATCAAGCATCTTAACAATTTCATAATTAATTAGCTACTCCCTTTATGATAGGAAAAAAACTAAACTGTATTGTAAAGGAATTGTCTTCTTTGCAGATTATTTGCCCTACTATCTAGATTCCTAACCTGAGTTAACACACCCAGTGGTTTAATGGGTTGGGGATTGAAAGAGAATGTGTCTAATTTATTTCGTATTGATTTCCAAACAAGCTATAAATGGTTAGAGGACCCTGCCTACATCATAATGAGCAGAATCAAGAGATCATCATAAAACTAGAGAGACTGTCAGGTGCCACAACTTTGATTTCTGAAAATCAAAACTCAGGGGCCTGCCTGAAATGAAAATGGCAATATGCTGATTTCAAAATTTGTCTTGAACAAAAGGAATTATGATAAAATTTTATGTTCAGTATTATACAAATTGGCTGGGGTGGGCACAAGTGTAGCAGAAATGGAATTAGTGCTAATTCAACTAAAAATACCTCAAAAGAACCTTGAACAAATAACCACGATGAGTTACTCTAAATATCACTCAACTGTAATGAACATTCAAGACAAAAGGATTCTCTGCATTGACTAATTCAGAATTCTCCACAGGTTTTATTTGCTTAACCTCACCTAGGTTATTGTCTACTAAGTCATGTGGTAAAAAATATAGTTTAAACTTTAAGTAGTTATGAAAATCACTTATTTATACACAATAGAGCAAAAAATGGACAAAATATGTTATCATGGTCAATTGTTATGCAAATGAAAATCTGGTTATTTGGATCCCTTATACCACTTTGAGGATCATAAAAACAGCAAGATAAGGATGTGTGAGGCTCCCAAGCTGGAGCTGAGAGACGTTTTAGAATGACTTCGACAATATTTTGAGAAAAGTAGCATTATTAACACGGGAATAGAGTCGCTCAAGTAGAGTTGAAGGACAACTTTCATTGGAAAGCATACTTTTGACATTGGTGGGGTGGTTTTTTTTAATGGAAGTTTCTTCACTTTATTGTAAGATTCAATGTAGGAAAGCAAGCATTTAAAACTTAAAGTTTACTCTGATGATGAAAAGCATCATCAGGTAGAGGCACTTTTGGCACATAATACTATACTTGGGACTTGCAGCATTTTTAAACTTGAAAACAGAAACCACAAGGATTGGGAAACCCTGTGGCCAGTGCCGCTGCTGTGGGACCAGTCCTAAGAGAACTCCTCCAGCAGAAAGTGGTAGCTGGGCAGCCTGCTCCAGAGAGAGGTGTCTCTAAAGGAAAGGTGGAGAGTACTGTAGTCAGAGGGGAAAACTTCTAAACTAAAAGGAAATTATGTTTCTTTTATGTCTTGTGGAAGAGACTAAAATTCAGCTTCCAAAATAGTTTCATCTTTTTGAGGATAACACAAGGGGTTGAGGGCAGAAAAGAGTATTAGTGAGAACCCAGGCAATTGCCCCTCAGAATCCCACAGTGGCTCAGAGGGATCAAGTACCACACAGGCATTGGCTATGATGTCAGAGCGATGATGTTCCAGGTACTGTTCTAGATGCTGGAGATACAACAGTAACCATACTGATTAAAATGTCTGCCCCAAAGAACTTAAAGTCTGCTGGCTTCATGGATTTTCAAACATTTGAAAGCATAGTTCATACATGTGTAGGACATATACTTCCATGTTTTGTGCTCATAGGAAGTAGTGAACAGCTTATATTAATGCAAGTATCCTAATCAGGGGCAATCATTATCTCTTGGGGGCAAAACTTAGTTCTGGAGGATCAAAAAAGCTTATACATTACATGGTTTGTGGTCTTCCAAAGTTGAAGCTACCAGATGAAATCTTATCCTTAGTATTTAATTATTCTTACCAAATTGAATTGAATTAAAATTTTCTGCTGGGAGGCAGTAATAAAAAAAATGTTGAGACACATTGTGATATCTTGCCAAGACTCACCACCCATGTCCCAGGAATACCCCGGCCCAACTTTGCGACCGCTGAGGGCTGCAAGTCCCTCAAAAGCTGGTCACAAATAGGAACCACCCACAGCACAGCACTGCCATGGGGAACCGTCTGAGAAAAGATAAGCTCAGGAGAGAGGGTAGAGACTAGAAAAGAGGCTATGATTATTTAGCCTAAGAAACATGTTCTACAGAAAGGAAAACTCATGAGAAATCAGCATTTGACTTCACTGGTGGGTGGGAAAAGGTGTGCGCCGCACCAGTGATTCCTAACAATTAAGAGTTTATGCTTTCACAGGTGATTAAGTGATCTTTCACTAAGGTTGATTAATGGAGCGATTCAAACAAAGATGGAAGCAACAAGCCAAGCTCTACACCCAAGAAGGCAGGGGTTGAAGAGGGGGCATTTCCTGCTGAACATTTCAGTCCCAAGAT
>NW_005371441.1:2604009-2634575 GCF_000412655.1 Myotis brandtii | reverse complement strand
GTTACATTGACTTACTTAGAAGAATGATTCTGGAGCTCATGAAAGACACCAGCCTGGGCCCACAGCCCTGCTCACTCTCCGCTCCACCCCATTCCACTCTTTTTGCTAAAGGAGCATCCCCTACAGAAGCATGGAAATTAACCACACACACATACTCAATCTCTTACACACACACACACACACACACACACACACTCACTCACATACACACATACCTTGCAGAAAATTTGTACACTTAGTAAATAGTGCCTTTTTTTCCCAATATGGATTTTGATTGAGTTTTGTTTTCTGGGGTTCTGATTATTTTTTTAAATGATGATCTATCTATGATATATGTTGGCATTTGTTAAGTCAGAATATTCATTCAAGAGGGTATCCAATTCTCAAATTATGATTTGAAACTTACTATTATAGTAGAGACTCTTATTTGTCCACCAAATTTCTATTCAACTGTTATTATTATTAATAGAACTCAGATTCTATATTAGGTACAAAGTACATAGATTATAGACTTTATTTCCCAGCATCCCTTGCAGCCAGATGGAGCCAGTTCTGACCTTGAAGATATAAGAGAAAGTGCTGAGTAAGGATCTTTACAGGAAGCTGCTGCGTCAGCAAAGGGTGTCTCTACTGACTTTCCCTTCTTCCACTTTCCTGTGGCCTGTAGTGCAGCTGCAACTACTGAAGCCCCTGTAGCCACACTGGACCAGGAGCTGACCTTGAGAATAGAAACCTTGGGCTAGAATAGGGGATAGAAAGTCAGAAGGAGTTCGGGTCATTTTGACTGTGGAGCTGCTCTACTGCTATACGAATTTATTTTATGTGTGAGAGAAATAAGCTTTGCCTTGTTTAAACCACTATTTGGGGGTTTGTGGTTATATGTAGTTGATGCTAATCCTAAAATAGTTATATTCATAATCGGATTTCTTCACAATAGATACTATTTCTTTCTTTCATTTTTGTTAATCCTCACCAGAGGATATTTTTCCTTTGATTTTTAGAGAGGGTGAGGGGGGGGGGAGAGAGAGAGAGAGAGAAATTGGTGGGAGGGAGACACATCAATTGGTTGCCTCCTGCATGCATCTGGCTGGATTGAGCCTGCAACCAAGGTACGTGCCCTTGACCAGAATCAAACCCGGGACCCTTCAGTCTGCAGGCCAGCACTCTATCCACTGAACCAAACCTGCTAGGGCCAGATACTATTTCTTATATTCTTTCCTATTTCATTAAAATATTTGATGTATAAATACTTTAAGCTTACAGAATAGCTCAAGACATTTAAATGTTGCCAAAATCTCAAGTTTTTATTTACTTAGAAAAATTAACCAGAGCTGATATAACTCAGAAATGATTTTTCTTAATTGTAACAACATATAAAAACAAAAGCAAAGAAACAACAATCAAATTTCAATTAGTTTTGAAGGCCAATAACTATGGAAGAAATCGAAGCATTAATCAAAAAGCTTCCAGCAAACAAATTTCAATTAGTTTTGGTTAGTGGCAATAAGATTATTTGAGAAAAAAAGGCATAAAAGCATAAAGACAGATCACAGAACACAAATAAAGAGAAACACATGTGCTGAATGTTTAAAATGCATTTTAAAAAGTGATTTTTAGCCTAATTTTGCAAAATGCCAGGTTACATAATGGTCTTAAAAGTAAGACTCAAGTTAATTATGTCAATAACTTCAAACTAAAAATGTATTAAACCAAATACAAAACAAATAATATTAGCCAATATTTATTGAATGCTTACTATGGCCAAGGTTGTCCAAAGACAGGTCATGTTCTTAAATCATTGTAATATACAGACCTTCTTGATATCTATGTCATATGGCAGGAGAGGGAGAGGAGAGGTTTTATTAAAAATTCAATGATAAAATAGCACAACTCTTAAAAAAATGTGCAATCACTTCTTTAGCTTATTTTAAGAGCTTCCTACAGGAAAGTGTTCTGGAATTGAACATTTCCCTGATACTAAACTATTCTACTATTAACTTCTCTCTGTCTCCATTTACTCATCCACAAAACGGGACAAAAAGGCACTCAGCTGAGTCAATACAGGTAAAATGCTCACAACAGAGTCTGACATAGTTAGCTACTGCTTGTAAAATGGGTAAACCATAACTGCTCTCCCTCTTCTCTGGTGATAACTAGGATAGTACAATGGAAGTTCCTTGAAGGCAGGGATTCTGCCAGTTTTGTTCCTCAGTATATTCCCACACATGGAACAGTACTTCACATGTAGGAAGAGCTCATTAAATAACTGTTAAATAATCAAACTCTTTGTACTCTTAATAACAAGGACTATAAGAGCCCAAGGTATAACCTGTTTCTATTTCATTATTCCACCCCACTTCATCTTCTTGCAATATGTTTATGTTTATATTCCTATCTAAAATCAAATTTAAAGTTTTGGATGAGAAAAAAGGCCTCCGAATTTAGTCATCTTATCTGTTACTTTTTTTTTTGCCATGTGTTGCCTAGTTCCTTTTCATATTTCGTACATAAAATATTGTACTCCTTCTTTTATTATGGTAAAATATACATAACATAGAATTACCCTTTTAACCATGTTTAAATGTATAGTTCAATAGCAATAAATATATTCATATTGTTGTTCAACCATCACTACTTTCCATTTCCAGAATATACATCCTTTTAAAAAATGTGGCTTCTCGGGTAGATCTTTAAGTTCCAATTATTAAAAACAGTCAAGACAAATCAGAAATTGGTTAACTAGGTTAATAATAACCATTGTTCCAGTTTTCACAATCACTTACATACTAAAGATTTTTTTAAATGTTATTTTCTGACAAGCCAATCAACAAGTATTGGAGGGGGGAAAATGTAAAAGTTTGGGGTTTTTTTGCATATTGGGGAACAGCAAGCACGTAATTTGAGAAAACAAGAATTCAAAATAGCTGAATCAAAGGCAGTACCATGCAATTTTGGGAAAAGAGAGAAGGGAAGCCTGATATTTCCGTTTTCTGTCCTGGGAAGAAATTTTTTGTCCCATTAATGTTGAATGGTAACTCACTCTTATTAGCACGAAATTTTTAAATCTTAGAAATAAGCAAAAGTACATGAGACTTGATACACACATACACACACACACACACACACACACAGAGAACAGACTAATCACATTATATATTCATTAATATATATCAGGCAAATTTTATAACGAGAATAAATTACTAATTTTCTTTTTTATTTCAGAATTGGGAAGAATAATCAAACATAATCAATGGGTCATACCTATCATTCTATATAAAAGCTCTCACTAGGTAGTAAACTCAGAAGGTTAACTGTACAAGAAGTATTAACAACACTTCTATAGGATGGTGAAAGGACTTAAAACAACTGTGCAGCCATCTGTACAAGAACAACATTGGAGCCACACCCCCTACTGTACAGCAAGATGAATTCAAACAGATCAAAGATATAAATGGAAAAGGGGAATCTATTAAAATGCCAGATGAAAACATTCCTCGGTGAGTTAATTTTTTTATAAGGTATTGCCAGGTAGATGTGTGGAACTTGCTGAAGTTCTGAATCAACTTCAAGGCCAAAAGTTCAGTGAACCACTTGGGCGGGCAAAGGAGAGAATATCCAGGAGTAAATGATTAGCCAAGCCTGTGCTAGGTAAGCCAAACATTCCTCTTTAAATCAAAAGCTCCTGATTTCTTTTGCCTCGAAATTACAACACTTTTTATTTGGGGTATAATTTGTATTCATTTCCTAGGGCTGTCATACAAAGTGCAAACACTGGGTGCTTTAACACAACAGAAATGTGTTCTCTCTCAGTTCTGGAGGCCAGAGTCTGAGATCAAGGTACCGGCAGACCCATGCTCTCTCTGACGGCTCTAGGGAGGCACCTCCCTTCTCTCCTCCCGCTCCTGGTGTTCGAAAGCAATCCTTATCTTTGGCTTAGAGATGGGTCACTCCATCCCATGGCCATCTTCTCCCTGAGTCATCTTCCCTCTGGGTGTGTCTCTTTGTGTCCAAATCTCCCCTTTTTATAAGGATTAGGTTCCACCTTAATGACCTCATTTGAACCTGCTTACCCCTATAAAGACCTTATGTCCAAATAAGAACACATTCTGAAGTACTAGGGTTAGGATTCCAACACATTTGGGGGGGGGGTGCTCACAATTCAACCCACTTCAACACACTTCAATAGTAATATGTCTGTTTAACACATACATAGCTACAAAACCGCTGGCATTCTCTATGCCAAATTCCCCATGAAAGTAGCAGAGCCACAGGCCAACGTTCCCCACAGGTTGCCCTGGGGACACCCAGCACCACACTTTGTCCACTGCACTCACGATAAACAGGCAGATTCTGGGGCCCGAACCCAGACTCACTGAAACAGACCCCAGAGAGAGGGGGGCAGGGCAAAGAAGCCTAGGTGGGGCATTTTTCTCAAATACCCTCAAGATTAGAAAAGAATTAGTAGCCTTCAGGCCAAGAAGCATCTATAGGGCTTCAAAGTTTTGTGGGGGGAAAAAAATCAAGTATGTATCTCATTCCTTGGGTTCCAACCAGAGCTTCCCCAGGAGCAGTAAAAGCCAGGCAGCGGTGACTTGGAAATGGAACACCCCAAAGACACTCTGCGTTTCCAGCTCAGAGGGCTTGCCACCAACGATGTAGGGTAACTCTACCCCAGTCTCGAGGCTCTTATTATAAAACAGAGGCAAAATCTAAACTGCAAATCTGACCCTTAAACATATGCATCTGTCATCTCTTCAGGATGCCCCCCATGCTCTCATGTCACATTCTCTTTCATCACCGTACCGCAGTGAAACAGGCGGGGACACCACAACAGCCTGAGAGCAGGGTTCGCTGGGCTCATTACAGGTTGGGAGTCAGAGTACTGGGTAGGCTTGCCAAGTGCCTGAAATCTGCAGGAACCTCCCAGAATAGAACGTGTCCCTTGAAGATGCTCCCAATTCCCACGTTGAGAAGTTGTGCCCTCTCTCTGGCCCCTTGTCCCTACCCATTCTAAGTTTTAAATTCCACTTGCTAAGTGAAACTAACTTGCTGCAAGGCAGCTAAAACCTTTTAAAGTCCTCAGAACTCAAGTTCCATACATGCCTCTGGATATTGCTCTGCTCCTCACAAAAGAAAGGTTGGAAAGAGCCTCCCTAAGACAACTGCTGGAGAGGTCAGAACAGCAGGTAGGTAAAAAGAGGGGTACAAGAGGGTAACACTACAGCCTTGAAGATTACTTTTTCTGTATGGAAAAATTGAGTTCTAACAGGGCTCAGAGATTTCTTAACATCAGAAGTTTCAAAAGTCACCCTTCATTCATTCATTCATTTATTGATTCATTCAACAAGCATTTCCTATGCTTGGCTCACTGCTAATTTGAATAATGGGGATGAGTATTAGAGTCAGGAAGCTAATGACTGCATTCCTGGGGAACATGGGAGCAGAAGAAGCCTTGAGCCCAGGAATGGGGAAGACAAATTTGCATCCTCAAAGACAATGCAAGAAGCTTCTGAGCAACCTGAGCTCGGGCAGAGTAGGAGGCACGTCCAGCCAAAAGGGATCCTCTCCTCCCGGGGCCAAAACTGAACAAGGAAGGAATCCAAAGTAACATAGTGGGGAGTCGGGGTAAAGAAAGGGGCTCTAGGGACATAGGCAGGAGAAGGGAAGGAGAGAAAGACCATCTCGTTTGCCACTAAAAGATGAGGAAGTGGTTAAAGTAGCATGCTTCCCATGACAATGAGCTCAACTGTCATTTGCCATTTCTCCCTCGTCCTAGGCCAGTGGCTCCAGCATACCCTTCCGAATCTGTACCCAGTGCCAATGAGGCTATCAAGCTCCTACTTCTCTGTTTTTAAAAGGCAATATAGAGCCCAGGGCTAGATATTTATCCAAATATGTACTAAAATATATAGACCTTGAACACAAACTTGAAGTATGAAATTGACTTTGAGGTATGTACAAATATGGTGATTTTTGGAAAAGACATAATTTTTCATAAGTCAAAGTAATGGTTTTGTGACAATTTAAACTTCTGAGAGATAAAAAAAAAGCAAATGTACTTTCATTGCCACTGAAACTAACAATCAGCCAGTTAATGACACAATTGAGTGTGATGCAGAAATTAAAAATATAACAACTTTTGTTATATATTCTTCCTCTTTTGACATTCACCTAAATGATGCTGATTTATTGATGAGTTTCACCATGTATATTTTAATAATGAATTAAAATGTAAGACTCTAACTCTTTGAAAACTAAATCCCCATTAATGGGTAGATTATGTATTTTGCACACCCTCAACTACTAGGAGCTATGAAAAGCAAAGAAGGCAACTTGCACAATCACAAAGATTTGAAAGATAACTAAGAGCTTGGGCCAAGTGGAGTGATTAGGTTTACTTCTCACATGAGAAGACTTCATCAAGACGAGCAGTGGCTCTTTTATCTAATGTGCAGAAACCAAACCAACACAGAGAGTCAAAGATGAAGAAACAAAGACATATGTTCCAAATAAAAGAACAAGGCAAAACTCCAAAAGTGATTTACATGACAAAGAGTTCAAAATAATGGTCATAAATATGTTCACCAAAGTCAAGAGAACAATGAATGAACAAAGTGAAAATTTCACTAAAGAGCTATTGAGAGCATATCAAACACATCAAGAGCTGAAGATTACAATCAGTAAACTGAAAAAGTTGAATAGAAGTGTTCAATATCAGACTAGATCAAATAGAAAAAAAGGATCAGTAAACTCAAAGACAGAGTAGTGGAATTCATCCCAATCAGAGGAACAAAAAAAAAAAAAAGAAGAAGAATAGAAGTGAGTTAAAAGAGCTTAAGGGATTTATGAGACACCATCAAACAAGCAAATATTTATATTACAGAGTCCCAGAAGGAGAAGAGAGATAAGCCTATTCAAAAAAAAATGAGTGAAAACTTTGAAACATAGAAAAAGAAACAGACATCCAGATCCAGGGGGCCCAAAGAGTTCCAAAAAAGATGAATCCAAAGTGACCTGCATTGAGACTCATTATAATTAAATTGTCAAAAGTTAAAAACAAGGAGATCATCTTAAAAGCATCACGAGAAAAGTAACTTGTTACTAAAATTACTAGCAGATTCTTCATTAGAAACTGCAGGCTGGAAGGGAGTGGAATAATATATTCAAGGCACTGAAAGAAAAAAATAAGCCAACCAAGAATACTTTACCTGCAAAAGTATCTTTCAGAATTGAAGGAGGATAAAAAGTTTCCCAGGCAAACAATGCTGAAGGAATGTATAACAAGGCCAGCCTTACAAGAAATGCTAAAGTGAGTTTTTAAGCTGAAAAGGAAGAATGCTAATTAGTAACAGGAAAACATATGAAAATATAAAGCTCACTGGTAAAGGTAAATGTATAGTTAAATTCAGAATACTCTACTGTTGTAATTGTGATGGGGAAACCACTTATAAAAGTGGAGCAGATGCAACTAAAAGGCATATATAAAACATTCCATCCAACAGCAGCGGAATACACAATCTTCTGTAGCACACAGGGAACCTTCTACATAATGTTGGTAAGGAAACAGAATAGACAAAATGCATATTATCAAAAAGACAAGAGATAACAAGTGTTGGTGAGGATTTGGGAAAAGGTAACCTTGTACACTGTTGGTAGGAATGTGACCTGATGCCACTATAGAAAAGAGTATAGAGGTTCCTCAAAAATTAAAAATAGAATTACCATGTTACTCAGAAATCCCACTTCAGGGTATATATCCAAAGGAAATGAAAATGAGATATCAAAAAGATATCTGCATTCCCATGTTCATTTCAGCATATTCACAATATCCAAGACATGAAAACAAACAGTGTCCATCAATGAGTGAGTGGATAAGGAAGATATGGTATATACACGCATCCAATGGAATATTATTCAGCCATGAAAAAGAAGGAAATCCTCCCATTTGTGACAATATAGATGGGCCTTGAGGGCTTTATATGGAGTGATATAATCCAGAGAAAGATAAATACTGCATGGTATCACTTATATGTAAAATCTTTTTTAAAAAGCCCAACTTATAGAAACAGAATGTAGAAACATGGTTGCCAGGGATTCGGGGATGGGGCAAATAGAGGGAGATTGGTAAAAGAGTACAAACTTTCAGCTGTAAGATGAAAGCAGGCTGAGGATCTAATGCAAAACATCATGACTCTAGGTGATAACCCTGTAGAGTATCATTGGAATTTACTAGAAGAGTAGAACTTAACTGTTCTCACACACACACACACACAAAAGAATAAATGGGTTAATTACCTAGGTGGGGGAATCCTTTTTCAAGATACACTCTCAATATCTCACAATTTTGTCAATTTTACCTCGATATAGCTGAATTTTTCCAAAACAAAGTTAATTCACAATTTCTGTCATATTGATAGACATTCTGAGGATTATCCAAATGTCTTTTGCAGGTTTTTATATCATATGGCTAATTCCAGGTTCTTCTAGAATTCACTTTCTTACTACTCTTTTTACTGCTGATATTTTCTATTCCTTCTTTTTGAAATTACTATTATTATTCTCAAACTATTATGATATAAATGTAATATTGTCTATATTAGAGTTCCAATGTGAGCTATTTTTTAAATGACAGATGGTAACTTTTCAAAATGTGCTTTTTCAATTTTTATAAAAAGCTTGACAATCATCTTCAATTTTTTTCAGAATACATTTTTTTCTCATTTTTCATCCTTTTAAAATTAATGACTATTTTTATTCCACTTGGTCAGACAAATAGGCTTTGATTTACAACAGCTGTAAGCTTATAGTACACATGCACACATATACACTTATTCATATAACTTCTTTTTTCCTTCATAATTTTTTAAAACCATTAAATAACAAGATATAGTTTGGTCTAAGGTTTTTAAAATTATTCCAGTCTTTTAAGCTAATATAATTAAGTTATAGAGTGGTTTTGCCACCCATCTCATTACTATAAATTTGCTTAGTTCTAGGTTTAACAATGAGATGGCTAAGCATGGACATAATATTTTCCTCCCCTTTATTTCTGCCTTCATTTTATTTTTAAATTCAGAAGATTATTGTCATGAATTCTTTATCCACTAGTAATGTGTTTGAGTTTAATTTCAGTTGTTCCAAATACCTTTCAAATTTTTATAATTATAAAAATGTCATGATGGAAATCAACTGATAACTATTAACATGTGTATTTGAGTTTAGCAGTGCTCTGTAACTAATACTGCTAAGAGTTCATGAGGGAAAATAAATACCTATAGTACAATAAAGTTTAATAGCAACAAAAGTTGGCTCTCATGGATATGGCCATTATTATTATTTCTTCATTTTTTTATTCTCCTAAAGTATATAAAAAGGCAAGAACAAATATTAAGATAAAATCTATAACCACATTATATTTAGATTCCAATATTTGCTTATTATAGATCTGCTTCACCTGAGAATGCTAAAGTAAGTAGGTGCTCAATAAAATTCTTTTTTTTAATCCTCACCCGAGGATATTTTTTCCATTGATTCTTAAGAGAGTGGGGAGGAGAGGGAGAGACATAGAGAAACACCGATGTGAGAGAGACACATCAATTGGTTGCCTCCCGCAAGCCCCCCACCAGGGCCTGAAGCATGCAACTGAGGTTCATGCCCTTGATCAGAATCGAACCCAGGACCCTTCAGTCAGCAGGCCAATGCTCTATCCACTGAGCCAAACTGGCTAGGTCTCAATAAAACTCTTAATTCAAAGGTGGCTGAGAGTTTTTATTCGCCATTAGCACTGACTCTAGATATCTAAATATGCCTGTTAATCCCCACACTTCTATATAGTCCAGATTCTACCACCTACATGGGTGCCCTCTATCAAGTTTGGATCACAACATTGCTGGCTGCTTACTCAAAGAACCACATGTTAAAATGTTAATATATGCAAATACATAAAATACTCTCTAAGGCCAGACGTGTGTTCACTTGGCCTATATCAGATCAGTGAACTCTAAAACGCAGTACAAAACTCCACATTTATTTAGTTTAATCAAACGCATCCCATGCTTCAGAGGTAAGAATTGATTTCATCAATTCAATGAAACCAAATGAGACAATCTGTCTAAATCCATTAATGATTTGACCTACATGCCCAGGAAAAAGATTTAACTTCCTCTTGCCTTGACTCATCTATGTTAGCTCCTGAATGGCTATGTTGGGCCATGGAGGATGTCTAGTCATGTTTCCTTAATAACCAGAGTTCTTCTCCCTGAACAAGAACAGCAGTCAAGGTTCAGAGCAACACCAGCTCTGAGGGAATCAGCTGAAGGACCAATGTCACTCAGCCACTGCATCTTTCTGCAGGCTCCTCCCAGGAGCAGGGTGAGAACCTAACTGGTCTATTGTGTTACCTTTCCCCTAAAATATTAAGAATCGAGAGTCGAGTAAATGATGGGCATTCAGTAAAGACACCTATTGTTCTCTCTTTAGTCCACAAAGATCTTAAGAAAAAAATTAAGGTAAAATTATTTATTAATAATTGAGGTTTTCTAAACAAAAGTCCTCAATACTAAAAATGTATAAATCATTTAATGTTAAACATTTTGACACTGTGAACATATAATATTAACTGCATTAATTATGTGTCCACTCCACATTTTTTGGTGAATTTTAACATGGGTTAAATATAATGTCAGGTTAAGGTCTCTCACCGTCTATATTTTTAAAACATTATTTCATAATTTCCAGGAGAATTACAGTGTGCTGACACTAAAACTTAACAAATTCTGATGTAACCTTGAAACCAATTAGACAACAAGCTATTGTTTCCTGCTACTGCTCTCTCCTATGACATCGAAGCTGGATCATAAATGAGTGGTTATTGACTTGCAAAAAATAAAAAGTCCAGCTCAGTGTTCTTACCTGGCACCCTCTTTGCCCAGTTAATCATGTGAACCAGCTCCCTGTCGGCGAGGTTGGTCAGCAAGCCCATCATCGAAGCTTCACTGAAGGGTCTGCTCGGATCGTACTCGGAATAGATGATGGGGGGCTCGGCCTCCATCAAGGCACTGACCATCTGGTCGGCTGTCAGCGATAAGGCAGGGCTGTTCTTCTTCGTGTGCTTAATCAAGAGAGGGCTTGGCCAAAGGCTGGCAGCTCTCATGTCTCCAGAGGACCCCGCGTCATTCCTGCTCTCCCCATCATCCCTTTGGCGCTTGTGTTTCAACATTCTCCCTCCTCTTCGGTCTTTCCGTAACCCTGAGAACACAGAAATGTAAAACAGCTTATTCTTTTTATCATGCAAACTTTCGTACTATGCTAATAACTCTTAATTCTATTTGAAGAAATACCTTGAGGTACAGATATGCTGGTAAGTGTTTGACAACCAGCTGTTCAAGAAAAAATTTTAAAGGCTTTGATTTGTAGCATTCACTAGTTTCCATTGTGTACATACTCCTACCATGGCAAATTTCAAGCTACTTATCTGACATCAAGCAGCTTGCAAAACTCCTGAAAACTGAACAATAGGCTTTTGTGAACCAGTACAAGTTGGCTCCGACAAACCGTGTGTGTGTGTGTGTGTGTGTGTGTGTGTGTGTGTGTGTGTGTGTAACAGATGCTATGAAAAGAACAGAATTATAGCCCTAGCCAGTTTGGCTCAGTAACTAGAGCATCGGCCTGTGGACCAAAGGGTCCCAGGTTCAATTCCAGTCAAAGGCACCTACCTTGGTTGCAGGCTCCTCCCCAGCCTAGGGCCATGGTTGGGGCTCTTACAGGAGGCAACTGATAGATGTGTTTTTCTCACATCAATGTTTCTCTCTGTCTTTTCCTCTCTCTTCCACTCTCCCTAAAAATCATAGAAAAATATCCTGGAGTGAAGATTAACAAAAATAAATGTAATAAAATTATAATTAGTTATCCTTGTAATATAGTTTAGCATCAAACACTGCTTCTGCTATGAATATTCTTTAATAATAAATTAATGCAACAAAGACTAGTTGAAAAGATTAGTAAAAATTGATAAACCTCTGGCTAGACTCACTAAGGGAAAAAGAGAAAAGACTCAAACAAGATCAGAAATGAGAGAGGAGAAGTTACCACAGACAACACAGATATACAAAGGATCATACAAGAATTCTATGTAAGACTATAGGCCCCCAAATTCAATAACCTAGAAGAAATGGGTAAGTTCCTAGAGATATATAACCTTCCTAGACTGAATCATGAAGAACTGGAAAATCTAAATAGACCGATCAACAGTGAGAAAATTGAAACAATTATCCAAAACCTCCCACAAAGTAAAAGTACAAGAGCAGCTGGCTTCACTAGTGAATTCTACCAAACATTCAAAGACTTAATACTTATCTTTCTCAAATTCTTCCAAAAAATGAAGAAGAGGCACTAATTCCTAACACATTTTATGAGGTCAACCAACATAACCCTGATACCAAAACCTGGTAGAGACCACACACACACACACACACACACACACACACACACACACACCCCAGACCAATATCTCTGAGGAATACAGAACAAAATACTAACAAATCGAATATAGCAACACATTAAAAAGATAACACATCGTGATCAAGTGGATTCACCCCAGGAGTACAAGGATGGTACAACATACACAGTCAATCACTGTGATACACCACATGAACAAAATGAAGGGTAAAACTCATGTGATTATACCGACAGATGCAGTAACATACCAGTATCATTACCAGTGACATCATTGCACAAATATTTTATAGTAATTCAAAGCAAATCGAACTGGAATTGAGGAGAAGGTGAAAGATGACCCAACTTCTATTTTAGCCCAGGTTAAATGAGAGTGGCTGATCAGAACCTATGTCTTCGTTCTTAGTTACATAAAGACATGGGACATAAAAATGGCATGCATAATTAAAATTCAAAGATAAAATTAAAAAGTCATTCTCTGCTCCCTACCAGACATTTTCCAGTATTATTTGTAGAGCAGGGACACAAATTGATATGTATTTTACTTAAGCTCACACCCCTTTATCTAACTCACTTTACCTATCAGTGAAAAAAACAACAACAACAAAAACAAAAAACACCAAACTACCAGTTCCCAGAGCAAAGGGGAAAAAAACAATTAGTTTAAATGAGGCGAACATTAAACAGGCAGGCTCTTGATGGTCAAGACGTTTATTTGTAGCCAACAGAATTTTTTGGCTGATATAATGCCGTATAAACAAGATGTATTGTCATTCAGGACATGAAAATGTCATTTTCTAGAAGAGTCGAGTAAACTATTCAGCAACACAACACAGCTGCCATGCAATGGATATGCTAGCGTACACACATTATTAGTTCTCAAGTTGTGTCACTGAGTAAATACTGGCGTCAAAGCAAATTTCTTTTAAAACTTTAAGCTTATGATAATTCAAGGATCACCCACTGGTTTCATATGAGAGATTGAAAAAAAAACATCTGTCATCCAGCAAGCCCAACATAAGTGTGAAATGCCACCAGTTTTCCTCGTATCCGCTTGGGTTAAGCCTTCTCTAATATCCTTGTCACGCTGTTGCAAGGATTTGGAGAAGCTGAGGATAGAACCTCTATTTAGGAGCATCGGTGTGAATCTGCATGGTTCTAATCCACTGGGAAGTGTCAGCTTAAGGGAATTTTATTAAACTAATAAACACAGGCAACTGGACTGAGAATGAAAGGGAGAGAGGTGATGCACAGGGAGCTTTCTGTGATTTAACACCAAAATTATTATATTATTATAATTTAATACCACTATTATTATATTATCCCCAATCTGTCTGGAATTTAGGAGTCATGCCAGGGGCTGAGTCCTGGCAAGGAGGAAGGAGATGAAGACATATCAACTGCTTAAACAATTATGTTCTGAGCCTAAAATAAGAAGATCTGTCTTACTGCGTCAAACCAGGTATTTCGAAACACAATTTTAGAGTTCATCTCATCATTCCTTTTTTTTTTTTAATTCTTCAAATTCTTTGGCTTGGCTATTGTATCTCAAGAAAAATTAATATACTATCTGAATATTCATTACTTAATAGAATTCATTGGCTGATTTGCTTCTAATACATTCTACTTTTTAAATTTTCTTTTTTTCTCCTTCATACTCTGTGCCTCTACAAAATGCTAGTACAACTTCAGTAGTTATTTTTCCAGTTCCCAAGACTACTTTAATGTAATGTTAAATATTTCAAACATTTGCATAATAACCTTTGTTTTGTTTCTCAATAATTCCACATTATTCATGGGGTATTAAAAAACCAAAGTGATACACTAGAAGCCTTTAATTCAACATTGTTGAAGGAAACAGTAGTCCTGATTAGTTGAGAATTAAATAAAGACAAGAACTGATAAAACTTGCTTCAAGGAATTTCCCAGCATCAGTTCCAATGTTACCTCTTCAAACACTAGTGAATCCTATAAGGCCGGAACTGTTATAGTCTCCCCACTTAGCCGAGTAAAGAAGTTTAGAATAACTACCAAGCCCAAGTTCACATCAAGGACAGTAAAAGAAATCTGAACATAGGTCAAATATGTCACTATTGATTATTAATATTCTCATTGTCTCCAAGTGTCTCAGGTCAAGAGGACTATGAATTTTCCAGTTCATTTTACTTAATGCTCTTTCCCTTCCTCTTTCAATCCCAACAAATCAACACAACCTAGGATTTCTTCACATGTCTATTCCCGCCACCACCCTAGTTCTCACCCTAACCCTTCTTGCCAGCATCAGTGCAACTGCCCCTAATTTGTCTCCTTGCCTACCTTTGATCTCCCTTCCAATCCAACTAACTTCCAATTGATTAATCTCCATTATACACCCATTTTATCCTGTATTGTCTAAATCCTTCCAAGACTTTCTTAGCCTACAGCAGGAGTTGTTTAGCAAGGTCTGAAGATGCTTAGTGTCCTATGGGGATATCAGAGGTGGTGTGGTTAAGGCTATGTTTTTATATATGTGTGTTTGTATTAGGATTTGGGAATAGGTAGTTAGAATTTAATATAAGGAAGCAGGGTTTTTTGGTTTTTGTGGGGTTTTTTTTAAATATATATTTTTTACTAATTTCAGAGAGGAAGGGAGAGAGAGAGAGAGAGAGAGAGAGAGAGAGAGAGAGAGAGAGAGAATGAGAGAGAAACATAAATAATGAGAGAGAATCATTGATCGGCTGCCTACTATACAACCCCTCTCTGGGGATCAAGGCTGCAACCCAGGCATGTGCCCTGCCTGGGAATTGAACTGAAACCTCGTGGTTCATGGGTCAATGCTCAACCACTGAGCCACACTGACTGGGCCAGAAACAGTTTTTAATAGTCAACTCCAGTCATACTAAGGCCCACCATTGTGGCCAATCACGTTATGCAAGCCCAGTTAGGGCTCTCCTTCATCTCAGGCCCCAGAGCTAAGTTCTCATTTGCTGTGACAATGGGGAATGATGGAAGAGAACAGTTGCAGCAGCACAACTGAAGAAAACTCAATTAAAATGCTGTCAGCCCTGCCTGGTCATGCATGTTCCATCATAGAACATGTGCCTACATGTTCACAACAACCCAAGTCTCCATCTGCCCTGTTGAGCTGATGCTGTCTGACCAAAAAGCACTCAAAAACACAACTGCAAAATAACATAACAATTCTTCTCTGCAGTTAGCATGTATTTTATTATCAGGAAAACAAGACCCATAAAAGTTACTGGTTTTTAGATTAATTCTTCTGCAAAGCAAGTGCATAGACCATATTAATCTCTCTCTTCGCCAAATCACATTGGAAATTTATAATTTACTAGAGGCCTAGTGCATGGATTCGTGCACTGGTAGGGTCCCTTGGCCTGGCCTGCGGACATTCCCCGAGGGGTCCTGGATTGCGAGAGGGTGCAGGCCAGACCGAGGGACCCCAGCGGTGCATGATTGGGAGCGGGAAGGGACCGAGGGAGGGCTCCAGGGCATGTCCGGCCCATCTCGCCCAGTCCCGATGGGCCAGACCCCAGCAGCAAGCTAACCTATCGGTCAGAGCATCTTCCCCCTGGTGGTCAGTGCACCTCATAGTAACTGGTTAAACGGTCGAATGAACGGTCAGACACTTAGCATATTAGGCTTTTATTATATAGGATTTTAATGATATTTGTCTCAAATTTAATTTTAAAAGGGACTGCATTGTTTCTATTCTGACTTGTTGCTCTACTGTTTATTTGTTTTTTAATGTCTCTTGTGGAAGCTAAAGCAACCAAAGAGATAGCCTTCCTGTAAGAGCACAGTGTTTTGTAATTTTCCCAGAAGTCTAGGCAGGGAGGGGAAATCGATCACAGATTACCACGCCTTTAGCTACATGTCCAATCACGCTGCCTTATCCCAGCAACAAAAAGCCAAGAGCCAAGGTCCAAGTCAAGTAAGAGGGTAAGTCACAACCCACATGTGTTCTCAATAACATACTTTTTGATTTAAAAGTATAACATTCACTCTTAAAACTACTGTGCATTTTAATAAAAATGCTAATAAAACCTTGCTTCTGGAGACAGCTGCGGCAGTCTGTTCCATGAGAATCTCATTTATTAATAACAAAATTTATAGGGTGAAGAGAAAAGCAATCCTTATTTTTCTTGCCTGGCTCAATTCCCCTGTAATATCTTAGTGATGAGTCTCCTGCTGGCAGGCATTCTGTAGTCAAAGGAATAAATAAGACACCAGGGCACAGCCTGGGACTCTCTCTCTCTCTCTCTCTTTTCTCCATTCCTTAGCAGCTCTGCAACTCAGATTCATCGGTTTCTTTCTCTGACCTGTAAAAGAAACAGTTGGTCTCCCCGCCTCCCCAGGGGTCTTTTCTTTGTTGCATGCTGCTCGGTTCAGAGTTGGAGATAAATAAAGTGCCTGTTGTCTCTGATGTGGATATGGATGAGTCCTCCCACCCTTGCTTGAGTCACCAACACCCAATTACATTCTCTTGGACAGAAGTGCCTGCCAGTGGGACAGTCAACATCCAACAGTCCCAAAATTGGGTCACAAGCAAGTTCATCCCAGCAGGAGTTTTAGCAAATCCTCAAGTGGGTGCCTGTCATGTTTCTCAGGGCTTACAAGGGGGTATTCCTTTTTATAGACTCTCCTTTTTGAACTTTGCCACCTTAACTATATGAGAGACCTCTGAATATGCCCTATAACCCCCAAACCCAGTGCTGGGCCAATTAGGGGCTCAATAAATACATGTTACATGATGAATTTATCCTGGTGGCTAGTACAAATCACCTGGGCTCCTTCATAAAATATCACTCTGAACAAGTTCTAAGACTAGAGAATGACGAAATTAAGAATTATCAAAAGCCTCAATGATGACAAAGTTTGACCACCCTATTTTAAGAGAGCTCAGCAAAAGGAAATAGCTCATCCTTATCGCTGATACATCAGGATCAATTCTATCTCACCATGCTACACCTTAGGAGTTCCCTGTTGCCCTGATCCAGAAAATTCCTCTCTGAAACATGCCTCAATTTCGTTTCTCAATGATAAGGGCTATGCCTAGTTCTTTGTATTTCCCCCTAGACTTAATGCTATGCCTTGTAAATAAATTCGCTTTCTGAAGTAATGATCAACGAATGCTTTATGCAGTGAATTGAATCAGCACCTTTCAAAGAAGACAGCACTCGACTGAGGGCAGCAGCATTATCCCAGGGCCAGCCTCTCTACAGAATCTCAATGATCAACGAATGCTTTATGCAGTGAATTGAATCAGCGCCTTTCAAAGAAGTCAGCACTCGACTAAGGGCAGCAGCATTATCCAGGGCCAGCCTCTCTACAGAATCTCCATTTTCCTTTCCTCTGACTATATTTCAGTGTTAGCAACTCCTCCTTCAATCCAAACAAAGTAGCAGATATATTATACTGTGATTTATTCCTGAATATCAGATCTCTCGCCCCATCTCATTTGAATTCCATTACTCAGTCTTACAAGTTCTTATCAACTTAAAAAAAAATTAATGCCTCTCGATGCAGGCAGCCTGTCCACATCTGTTGACTTCACCAAGTACCCACTGGGTCCTCTGCTTACAGTTGCTGGAGTTGAAATTGTATTGCAAATATCTTAAGCAAGCCGGGTTATCAAATGTCAAATACTAAGTTTATGCTGCTCCAGAGCACATGTCCTTCAGTGGGCAGACACTTAGCAACCTAACCTAGCTACCGGTTTCCTATAAAAACCTAGATTTTACTGCTGGAGAGAGGGAAAGAGCGAGACAGAGAAAGAAAGAAGCCTGGGGTCAAAGTACAAAAGTTGATGTCAGTGATCGCTAACATCGGGGAGCAGACGAATCTCCAAAATAAGCTGGTCAGAACACTCTCAAACCTAGGTGAGCTGCATGGGTAACCTTTTAAAAATCTGTGAAAACAGTTCAAGACTTAGCAATGTATCAGGCAGGGCTAACAGTCCAATCATAAGTCACATTTACAGAACGAGGTCTATGCCATCATTTGATTTTTTGAAGTCCTCGTTCCTTCTAAAGATAAGTATGTGGCACGTTTACACAATGGAATACTACTTGGCTGTGAAAGAAAGAAAGAAAGAAAGAAAGAAAGAAAGAAAGAAAGGAAGGAAGGAAGGAAGGAAGGAAGGAAGGAAGGAAGGAAGGAAGGGAGAGAAAGAGAAAGAAAGAAAGAAAGAAAGAAAGAAAGAAAGAAAGAAAGAAAGAAAGAAAGAAAGAAAGAAAGAAAGAGGGAGGGAGGGAGGGAGGGAGGGAAGAAGGAAGGAAGGAGGGGAGAAAGGAAGAAAGAAAAGAAAATCTTCTTTGTCACAGCATGGAGGGACCTAGAGAGTATTATGCTAAGTTAAATGCTAACTTAAATAAGCCAGTCAGAGAAAGACAAGTACCATATGATTTCACTTTGTATGTGGAATCTAATTAACATAAATTAACAAACAAACTACAAACGGACTCAAATTCACAGAGAACAGACTAACAGTCAGAGGGGAGAGGGGTTGGATGAAAAGGGTGAAGGGATTAATAAAAAAAAAACCTCATCGACACAGAAAAGAGAAGATGATGATGTGCCTTCCCGGCCGTGCACTTATGCACCTGCAGCCATTTTTAAAAGCCACTCATTGTGTCCATGTTTAGTCGATGTCAGAAGTTAGGATAAAGGATTGAGAATCAGAATGAAGACTGCAGCCCAAAAGGAAAAAAAATGCTCCTATTGCTATAATTTCAGGAAAACTTCTTAGACTTTAATTACAGTTCACAAAATTATAACTAGCGTATGCCCCAAAGGGAGATCCAAATCAAACACTGAGAAGCAGAGTCCAAGCTTTCTTGATGGGCGGACTTCCCCAGAGTTTGCTTTCCCTTATGGGGAGAACACAGGCAGGCTTTTGCCACTTTTCACAAAGGCCAGTACCACATACATACCAACGATTATTTTTTAAAATTCTTGACAATTCCCTGGCCACAGTGGCTCAGTGGTTGAGCATTGACCTATGAACCAGGAGGTCACAGTTCAATTCCTGATCAGGAGACATGCCCTGGTTGCAGGTTCCATCCCAGTGTGGGGTGTGCAGGAGGCAGCCGATCAATGATTCTCCCTCATCACTGATGTTTCTATTTCTCTCTCCTCTCCCTTCCTCTTTGAAATCAATAAAAAATATATTTTAAAAAAATAAATAAAATTCTTGACAATTGATAGGTGTCTATCTCTTTCAATATGATTACATTTTTGGAAATGGTGATGGTCTATAAAGCATATTGTTATTGTGATGATAGGTCTCCAACAAACAATCTGAAAATATCCTGTTTCAATGGGCAGGGCTTTGATCCAATTCAGAAAGAAGCTAGGAGAGCTGAACACCTGGGTTTTTAGGTTTATTCATAGGTATTCCCCAGTTTCTCAGGCCTCCAGCCTTCAGAAAAAGGCTTGTGTAATCATTACGTTCATGAAAACTACCTGAATTGCCTGATGTGGAAAGGGTAGATAGAAGTCATTACAAGCAAGGGGATGGACTTGCTTTGTAACTGAATTAGAAATCTTATAAAAACTAGAAAGAATATTTAGTTGAGAGTTTATTCGATGGGATACTCAATCCAATATGTTCCTTAGAGATGATACTGAGGTTTTCGTTAGTAGATGATGTGAAGGCAAGCTTAGCTAGCTACCTGAGTAGCATATTTATGCAATAATATAAAAAAAATGAACTGACAAACAAAAGAGAAACAGAAGCTTAGATACATAGAACAGACTGACAGCTGTCAGAGGGGAGGGAAGAGTGGGGACTGGAAGAAAGTGAAGGGATTAGGCAAAGAACATATATGCATGACACACAGACAACAGTGTGGTGATGGTGAGAGGAAGGGGGTTGGGGGCCTGGAGGAGGTGGGCAAAGGGGGGGAAGGGACAGCAATAATAAATATTTTTGTGGGGTTTTTTTTAATGTATATTTTACCAATTTCAAAGAGGAAGGGAGAGGGAGAGAGAGAGAGAGAGAAACATCAATGATGAGAAAGAGTCATTGATCAGCTGTCTCCTGCACGCTCCACACTGGGGATCAAGCCCACAACCCAGGCATGTGCCCTGACTGGGAATCGAACCGTAGCCTCCTGGTCCATAGGTTGATGCTCAACCACTGAGCCACTCCAGCCGGTCTCTAATGAAGTTTTTAAAAATAAATACCCATCACCCCCCCAAAAGAGAAAAGTGTTCTCTTGTTGAAATGGCTATATGTAGGCCGAAGTTCACCTGTCCTGTCCTGAAGGCAAAGCCGAAGGCAAGCAGTATCTCTGTGGAGGCCTGTTGTCCTGTATAATGTGGAGAATGGTTTGCACATCATTTCACTGAAACATCTGAGATATTAAATCACATTTTATAAATGAAAGGCCGGAGGAGGTAACATGGCTTAGCTCCGAGGCACACAATTGGGGACTGACAGAAATTAGAACTCAACACTGCTAATCCCAACGCCCATGCCCTTTCCCCTGCTATACTATCCCTACTACTCGCGTGATTTGTCACATTTCTAATAAAATGGTGATTTGCCTTATGGGCTTGTTGACCCAGGGCACAGGATATGCAGGATCCTGTTATTATTTCTTGATATTATGTTCATTATGAGCGATTTCACATCAGCTTCATTGTACATAACACAGTAACCTGAACATGCTAGCAAATTCTTTCACCATGCATGATGATTCTTAACTCATTCAGAAGTCACACATTTGGCATCATTCAGCAGGATGGTTGGTTCGTTTTACTCAATAGGCAGATAGGTTTCAAATATGGCAATATATAGATGGTAAAGTCAAAAGAAGACTGAAGTCTTCTTTTAATGAAAAAGTAGACACAAGTACCAAGGATAACTTGAGAAGCTCAAAGAAATTGTAAACCCTAAATTGCAGGGAATGGAGCAGAGTAAAAAGTGCCTTACAGTAGACAGGAGAAAAAGAAGAAAATTGGCCCACTGAAAACGATGAGAGAATTGGAGACAGGGGTAAGGGAATGACAATTATTTTCCCCATGATTTTAAAGTGAATGAATAGAACACAGAGCTGCTGAAACTCAAGGTTTTATTTTTCAGGGAGAAAGAACATAAAGACAACATGTAGTAGAGGAAAGAAAAATTTAAGTTTGATGAAAGGTCCTAAATGGAAACAAGAAAAATGATGGGGCACAGGGGTTAAAAATGCTACTTTGAAAATTATAAGATTGTCACCACTTTTTAAAGGAATCATTTTTGAACTAAGGACCCCATTGCTAAAAGAATGTTCTGGTAATTTAGTGAGACGTATCATTTTAGGTTTAGTAAGTAAAAAAAAAAATCTAATATATGTTATTCTATTTCATAATATTACAATTTCACAAAAACTGAAATATCACAGCCATATTTGGGAGAACATAATTAAAACTAAAGATATATGGACTAAAATGAAAGGGGGAAAAAAAGATCATTTTGGTTACCAGGTCTTATCAGAATAAGTTGTTCTATTTAATCTTCTTAGGAATTCTAATAGAATAAGCTTCCTAGAGTTACTATCTCTATATTATGAATTAATCATTATAATTATTAAATACAATAACTAGCTTCTATGCCAAAGATATTAGTTATCTTAATAATTCTTCTTTGTAACTGTAATTGTCATTATTTGAAATAGGTGAAACTTAACAGACTGAACATGTTAAAAATAAAGTGTATGCATCTATGAAATCTTAATTATAATTACATAGTCATTTGGGATCATTTTCAGTAGTTCTTGGCAAAAACAAATGAGCATAATGAGTCCCATTAATGGACTGATGGATTCTGTTTACATGTGGGGGCAGGACTTAATAAAACTATTCAGAATAGCAGGAGAGCATGTGAAGTGAAATACTAGGTACTGGTGAAAATCCACACCATTGTGTGCATAGAGGCAGAGTGTAATGAATGAGATTACAAGTTATTTGAGAACGTGATTCTCACCAAAAGTCAGTAAATACTCAGCTAGTTAAATGGCTACTTTTAGCTTTTTATCAGTAAACTAGAGGCCCAGTGGCACCGGTGGAGACCAGCGTGGTCCCTCAGGCTGGCCTGTGGGGATCGGGTGGAAACCAGCTCTCTGATATCCCCCAAGGGGTCCTGGATTACAAGAGGGCGGTCCTCAGGTGACACACCCGGGAATCGGGCTCCCTCCTCTCTGGTTCCAGGGGGGCCACCCGAGAACTGCAGCTACCAAGTCACCACAGCTTGGCAGCTCCTGAGTTGAGTGTCTGCCCCTTGGTGGTCAGTGTGCATCATAGCTACCGGTCAGTCAGACGGTCAAACAGTCACTTAAGCTTTTATATATATAGATACTCAGCTAGTAAAATGGCCACTTATAGCTTTTTAGTAAGTGGAAATGACATTAAGGTCAATCTTCTCCCACTCCTAATGTCCCTGTTCTCATAAGGCTCTACAAGGACGTTTATATGGATGTGTTATTAGCACATGGGATCTGTCCCTACCTGGATTTCACAAATGTCATGGTGCAAGGCAGTGACTGACACCCTGTTTTCCTTTGTGGGATTAGAAACCTTGGGACTATTTTCACCAGCTGTTCACCTCTTCCATAAAACAATATAGATTTCAGAGGGGATAATCTCTATGATTACATTGTTTTTAAGTGGCTCACACAACAAAACACTATGGATTGAGTGAGACGCTTAACACTCTAACAAGGGAGATAGCTTAAACACAGGTAGGCTGAGCAAATCATATAAAATTAAATCAGTTCACTGAATTTAACCAAAACTCATTTCAACTCAATTTAAAAATTAAGGGATTCATAAAGGAATTTTCAAATGTTACAGGGGATGCAGTGGAGCATCTACCAACCACACAGAATGCTATGGATTTGCCACTCCAACGTGATGTTTCCTGATTGTTAACAGAGCTCAGTGGAATTCTCTGGTGATGGAAATGTTCCCTAGCTGGGCTGTCCAATATGTTAGCTACTAACCCCTGGTGGGATGTGGCTGGAGCAACTGAGGAGTTGTAGTTATAATATTATTTAATTTTAATTCAAGTTTAAATGGCCACAGTGGCTAGTGGCTACCTATTGGGCCATGCAGTAGACTAATGTGCAATGACTAAGAAACATCGGATGATGTGTAACAGTGCTCAGGGATGACAGGGAGCAGCCATCGGGGCAGGACTCAACTCTGGGTGCACATTAGAATCAGCTAGGGCATTTGGAAACAATCCTGGGATGCACCCCAGGGAGCCTAACCTAATTGATTTGGGGAGGAGCAATGCTAGCAGTATTGCTCTCCCTAAATCAGAACAATAAATGAGCCTGAGGAGAGATGTTCCCAGGACTGGTCTCTAGCCCCGTATTCATTTTACTTCACACGTGGAGGCAGCTGTGAGTGGGGAAGGAGGCCCTGCCAGAATCGGAGCAGGTGACCAAGGGAGACCGCACAGTGCTGAGGCCTCTGGTGGATTTTCAGAGCCTGCCAGCGGGAGCTATACACATATAGGAGAGTGAAACATCGGAAAGATACAGACAAAGGGGGGAGGGGAAACCTTACCGAGTATAAGAAAGAAGTAGGAAACCCATAGCAAGTGAACTGGCTACTACGGTTATTGAAAATACCGTAAAGAAAAGCCTTATAGGCTGATATCCTGACACTGGCTCATGCAGTGACTCCATCAAAAACCCTCCTGGTGGCTGAAGCCAGTCTTCCTCCCTACACCCCTCCAATGCACTGTCTTGAATTGACACCCACTTCCTGAAACCCGTTTAAATTTCCTTGTCTTCCACTGTGTCTGGTTTTGGGTATTTCAGGGTCTATCTCCCATCTTCAGTTGACCCTCTTCCTTGGTCCCACAACCAGCTCAAGTTGGAGACTCCCTAAGTCAGCGGTTCTCAACCTGTTGGTCGCAACCCCTTTGGGGGTCGAATGACCCTTTCACAGGGGTCGCCTAAGACCATCGGGAAACACATATATAATTACATATTGTTTTTGTGATTAATCACTATGCTTTAATTATGTTCAATTTGTAACAATGAAATTGGGGGTCACCACAACATGAGGAACTGTATTAAAGGGTCGCGGCGTTAGGAAGGTTGAGAACCACTGCCCTAAGTTATCATATGATTCACCTGAATGGCTAGCAGATGTCCCAGGGAGCCTGTGCCAAAGCCGTGGGGTTTTTCCTTTGAGTTTCACGGCCTTGTAATGGGAGAGAACCCATGACCTTGGTGTCATTAGCACCAAGCTCTCACCAGCTGTGCTAACCCGTGTCTGAGTTTCAGGGGAAGTTTAAGGTCACAGAGATTAGGCTGCCTGTTTCCATTGTGTTCTCTGAAGATAGGATGAATTACCTTGATTGCAGAAGTTGCCCAAATAAAAAAAATATTTCAACTTTGCAATTTTGGGGGGAACAGTGTGTACTCCCGGTGGATGTGGAGCAAGCAATCAGAATGGGTGACCGTGGATCAGTTACAAAAGCCTTCTGAAAAGAAACCCGATGGTCGTGGGATGTCTTGCTGAGAAAAAAAACTACTTTACACATAAAATCATCAGACTCTTTGTCAGTCATTACCTTAAGAAAAGACATTCAAATAAAAGAATGGGACATAATTCATTGTTTCAGAACAATTTTTTCTCAATTGTTTGGGAAGCTTTCATTGTTTGTGAAATCTTTGTTCCCTATTTACCCCCACTGACCTTCAAGAGGGATTGAAAGCATTCTGATAGGGATTTTTTTAAAAGTTAACTTTTTCCCTACAGCTTCATGAAGTACCCCCTGAGTGAATCACACTGACCTTCTGGGCGTCGGTTTTAAACATGGAGGGGAAAGAGGACGTAGTGGCTTTCGTGTATTCTTGCCATTTGCAATGGAGGCTACCTCCCATCATCAAAAAGCACGTATATAAAAAACAAGCATTTTCATTCCCAAGAAATCTGTCATTTAATAATGATATTCCAACATCATGATGTTAATATTAAACAAGCTCACTCCCATGATATTTCTGAGTTCACCTAAAATATAGTTAAGTACCACATGAGGAATAAACTAATTACCAGTTGTAAAATTTATCAGGTAAGTACAATGATAACAATGTACACAGTTGCACTGCAAGGCTTCTAAAAGACAGGAAGAAACATATAAAAAGAAAAATAATTACCATAAAGCAACGGTTCTCAACCTGTGAGTCGCGACCCCTTTGGCGGTCGAACGACCCTTTCACAGGGGTCGCCTAAGACCATCCTGCATATCAAATATTTACATTATGATTCGTAACAGTAGCAACATTACAGTTATGAAGTAGCAACAAAAATAATTTTATGGTTGGGTCACAACATGAGGAACTGTATTTAAAGGGCCAGAAGGTTGAGAACCATTGCCATAAAGGAAGTTTCCTAAAAATGAAAGAAATGAAGGAGACTCTAAACTTATATAAGAATATCAAAGTTGGGCCCTAACTGGTTTGCCATCAGCCTGAGGACTAAAGGGTCCTTGGTTCGATTCCAGTCAAGGGCACACGCCCATGTTGCAGGCTTGATCCCCAGTAGGGGGCATGCAGGAGGCAGCTGATCAATGATTCTCTCTCATCATTGACGTTTCTATCTCTCTCTCCCTCTCTCTTCCTCTCTGAAATCAATAAAAATATATATTTTTTAAAAATAATATCTAAGTTGGGTTTTTATTGTATTCATAAGTAATTCATGTACATGTTGAAAACAGAAAATACAGAGAAGAAAAAAAAGCAGAAAATAAAAACTATCCATAATTGCCTTACCCAGTGCTAACTGCTGGTACCCCTCTGTTGCCTATCCTGACAGAATCATTAATTCATTCATTCATTTATTCACTCTCTTCTTTATGGCTAAAGTCTATATAAATTAAAGTGCTTAAGTACTATTTGTAATCTGTATAATATATATTTATATATACCATAATTTATAATATTTGAGGAGTGTTCTTTTATATATATAATGATATCTGAACCAAGCCAACCACCATTGGATTGATTTTGACAATGTATATCAAAAGTCATAGAAAAAAATGCTTATCTTTTGATTCAGTAATTCAAGTTCTAGGAGTAAATGCTAAATAAATAATTATCATTTGCAAAGATTTAGTGAGAAAGTCACTCATAGTCTTGTTTAAAATTTTGAAAATCAGAAACAATGTAAATACTTCAGAGCTAACAAGAGAGATACCCTGTTGGGGGTAAATAATGATAGTGAGGGCTGATCGCTAACAGAATGGCATGTTGATGAACTCATTCAGGGTTATAGATTTAAAAGAGAAATATATTTAAGATTATTTTATTTTCCTGAAGCATAAAAAATCTGTATTACACATAGAAAATAAATACACTAGCCATTAAAAAAGAAAGGATGAATGTAAATACCAATAACTACGGAAATAATTAAATAGATTATGATTTGTCCTTACTGGAATATTAATGTAGCTACTCTAAAAATCATGTTTTAAAGGATACTTAATGACATTAGAAAATATTAAATCAGTAGGCATTGTAATCCCAAAGTTGTAAGTTTTAAAAAATATATGACATCTGAAACAATCAGATCATATAATATTTAAAAGATATGTCTTTTAAATATCAGTAAAATGAGATAACTATGAATAATTTTTAAATATGCAAGACCTTTTAGAGAAAATGGAAAATGTTACTGAAAGTCATTTAAAAAGACTTAAAATAAATGACAAGTTCCATAAGGTTAATGGGCAGGAAGGCTATCATAATGATGTCAATCCTTCCTAAATTAATTTATAAATTCAATGAAATTTCATTAAAAATTGATTTAAAAATTCCTTGGAAGCAAAAATAGCCATAAATAGCCAAACAATTTTGAAGAAGAACAAATTCCCTTTTAAGAAGGATTATAAAGTCAAAGTAATTACCAAGTTATGAAAATTAAAACTGTGGTATTAGTGAAGGCATTAACCCATAGAGGAAAGAAACAGCCAAGAGAGCTCAGAATCAAATTCACTCATATAGAGGAACCTCATGTCTAATAGAGGTAGCATTACAGATCAATGTGGGGGGAGACTGCATCATTCAATTAATGGCTCTGGGACACTTTGTTTATGCCAATGGAAACATAAAATTATATTCATACCTCATGTCATACCCAAAATCCCCTTTCAGCTGGAATCAGTAATAAAATGTGAAAAAGGAAAGCTGTAAGACTTTTAAAACAGAATATAAATAAATTACTTTATGGTGTCCAAGCAGGGAAAGATTACGAAACAGAACTCAAAGCACAAGTGAGTTCTGATAAAGAAAATATAAATAAATTACTTTATGGTGTCCAAGCAGGGAAGGATTTACGAAACAGAACTCAAAGCACAAATGAGTTCTGATAAAGAAAAAGTAGGGCCCTAACTGGTTTGGCTCAGTGGATAGAGCGTCGGCCTGCGGACTCAAGGGTCCCAGGTGGTCCCAGGTTCGATTCCGGTCAAGGGCATGTACCTTGGTTGCGGGCACATACCCATTAGGGAATGTGCAGGAAGCAGCTGATTGATGTTTCTCTCTCATCAATGTTTCTAACTCTCTATCCCTCTCCCTTCCTCTCTGTAAAAAATCAATAAAATATTTTTTTTAAAAAAAAAGAAGAAAAAAAAAAGAAAAAGTAGGATAAATTCCAAAAATCAATAAAATATTTTTTTTAAAAAAAAAGAAAAAGTAGGATAAATTCTCAAAATTAAGATTTTTCCATGAAACACAGGATATCATAAGCAAAGCAAAGACAAGCTATATACTAGATTAATCTATTTAAAATACATAAATTAAAATTAGAAGATATAAAGAATTCTGAAAAATCAATGAGAAAAAAACAACCTTTCTGTACATTTTTCTTGCTGGCATTCTGTTGCTATAGTATTGGGACATAAAAATTCAAAGCTGTTCTTTGTGTCTCCTTAAGGAATTTTTTTAATCCAGTACATTTGACTAGTTCATTTTCATTAAGTATTAAAAATGTTTCATGAGTCCTAGATAAAATTCACTATCAGTTTATTTTTAATGGTAATTATGTATTTTTCATTTCCATTGTAGGATTTTAAATTATTTTCTCTCCTAAGTCAAAATTAACATTTACTAATACACTGTCTTTAAAACAGTTATCTGTTTATAAAAAAACTTACGCTTTTAATTTCCTCAATTGACTAAGTAAACTCTGTCATATAGAGTTTATTGGGTTTATTCTTCTCTGCTTGTTTTACCACCAACATAGAACATTTTTGAAATATCTCATAGTTCTCAATATCTTTTCTTTCCCTAAAATCTGCCCTTTAGGAATGTTTTATAATTAAACACACACGCACTTTTCAAAATTCACTATAAAAAAGTAATGGTATTGAACTATTTTACACATGACTCACTCCTGGAGGGAAGTTACATGCCTGGAGGAGAAAGAATAATTATATTTCTTATGATTTTTAAAATATGGTGTCTAGTTTAATCATTTATTTTCATTTGGATTATCTAATTGGATAGATATGAGATAAACGGATTTTTAAAATACAATACTAAGCTACTAGTTTGACTAAACTCTATCTGGCACATAGCTAAATCCTTCACTTCATTTATTTAAGTGTTTAGTAAACAAAGACACATTAAATGCAACACCAGGCTGTTCCCTGCAGGCTGGTGGAACAGCACAACCAGGCACGGGCACTCTACCACTCAAGAGGCCATGCTGGGGATGGGACCTGGTGACAGAATAGAGGCCAGAGCTACGTGGTTGGTATAGCTATGGGTAGGTGACAGCAAAGTTAATTAAGATTCTAGCAATAAGAAAATGAGCAATCAGATAAATAGACTAAACGTCAAAAATCAAAACTTCATATAGATGGGGACATGCCAAAGATTAGAAGTGGAAGTGAGGCAGAGAACAGACTTGAAGGCTATGTCTGTCCTTCAAGGGAGCTAAGATCAAGCAGGAATCAAGAGTCAAGATAAGCCCTGGTCAAGTCGCTCAATTGGTTAGAGCATCGTCCAATACACCAAGGTTTCAGGTTCGATCCCTGGTCGGGGCACAAGCAAGAATCAACCAATTAATGTATAAATAAATGGAACAACAACTCAATGCTTCTCTTCCTCCCTTCCTTCTCTCTCTAAAAAAATAAAAATGAGAATAAATAAAAATAAATAAATAAAATTAAATTTATTGTTAAAAAAGAGCCAAGATGGCAGAAACTGCTCTCTCAGAGCTGGAATTGACCACACACCCATGCACACAGCTTGTCCTCAGGCTGGCGGGGTTCAAAAAGCTCAGGAGCCGGATGAACACAGAGGCTCCCACAGTGACTCACCTGCCTTTCTGATTAACACCAGAAGAGAATATCATAGTATTCAGGGGAAAGGGTGATGACTCCCAGGGAGTCTGAGTAAAAGACACGGGCTTTGAGTAAACAGAACAATGAAGCTTCAGGTTGAAGATGACATAAAGTGACAAGTTGTGTTCTGTAGTCAGTGAGCAGACCTGCCTGCGACAGCCGAAGGTTTCTTAGGAAAAAGACGCTGAAGAAGTAAGTGGCTCAGAAGGTGAAGTTCCAATGCCAGGATTAGCAGGAGGCTAAATTGTAGGTTCCTCAGGGCTAGGTACCACATCCTATCTAATAATAGACAAACATGGTAATTAACCATACCTCCACTACGCTTCCCATTGGCTAATCAGCAGGATATGCAAATTAACTGCCAACCAAGATGGCGGCCGGCAGCCATGCAGCTGAAGCGAACATGAGGCTTGCTTTCTCCAGTGATGGAGGAAGCCAAGGTTCCCCGCCTGCCGAGGCCCAGCTCTGAGCTCCGGATGCAACAATGTTGCAATTATAGAAGCTAAACAAACCCCAGGTACCTGCTTTCAGCCGGCAGCGGGCTCAGAGCTTAGAGCGCCAGTGATGGCAACAGAGTTTCAATTATAGAAGCTAAACAAACCCAGATACTTGCTTTCAGCCAGCAATGGCCTCAGAGCTGGAGCCAGCTCTCAGCTCCAGTGACAGCTATAGAAGGTAAATAAATCCCAGAATAAAAAAAGAAAAAAGAAAAAAAAGAGAGGCTGGGAGCTTCAGTCACCCGCCAGCCTGAAAATGGCCCTCAGGC